>NC_136503.1:86632342-86644842 GCF_053919585.1 Euprymna scolopes | reverse complement strand
TAAGTGAAAGAAGTTTGAAAGTTGTCGAGCGTTACAACAACGACGATGACGATGTAAGCATTGTTATAAGCGAAGTAAGAAAAAAATCAACGTTTTAATTAAGCGGGAGGGGTATTCAAAACATCGAAAAAAAAACAAAAAAATAACGTAAGGCAAACGAACGATGAAAACAGACGAATACGTGAAAAATGGCTTAAATAAGCCTGTTTCGATATTAAAATTTAAAAAATCGGTGGGTACCCGGGTGTTTTTGGGTGTCGCTAAGACTAAGCGAAGTTAAAAATAAAAACAGGAAAACGAACGTTACGTTAAAACTGGCTTAAATAATACAGGGTTCGATATTTAAATTTAAAAAATCGAAAAAAAAACCCATCTCACATCACGATTCGAACCCTAAACGTTTATATAACGAACCAAGGCCCTAACCACCTGGGCTAAACTTACGCAACTGAAATTTGATCGGTTCTTCAACTATTTAAAGTAAATCAGGTCACGACGTCATGACGTCATCTGACGAATTCGTTGTTGACACCCCCCTGTCGAAAATTGTCGATTTCGGGGTGAAAAAGTTAACATTTTTTTCTATCTCTGTCTCTCTCTTTGCGTCTCTTTCTGTCTCTCTCTTTGCGTCTCTCTCTCTCTCACTTCGTCTTCTTTACTCTAAAGAGTGTTACTAAAAAAGAAAATGGCGTCTAGCTGTTTTTTTTTGTGTAAAAACTTCGATCGTTAATATTTTTTGTAAGCGTATTTTTTTTACTTCACATTTTTGGCTTGTAATTTTTCGTTTACCTATCGTATCTAAGTATTTTGAATGTGTTAATAACTTTTGGTAACGTTGTCATAGCGTAGAATTTCATAGTTTAGCTTGTGTGAGGGTTACATTTTTTACCGATAACAACAATTTTTAGATTCAGACTGCCATTAAAGCTTGCTGACGTCAAGATCACGTGATATGACTCAGCGGGTTTTAAATACAAGTTGACCCAAAATAAACGGCCCCGTGTATACTTTATGTAGAAGAGTTGGCGCCCGTATTTTTGGGGGCAGTTATAAATCGATTTAAAAATATGTAATGTTTAACATTAAAATGTCACTTTTATAACATTCAATGAATGAACCACGTATTTGTGCCTATCACCGAGAAAAATAGTATCGCAATATCTTTCTCGGTTATGGTAACAAAGTACGTGTTCAATTTAGTATAATCTAAAATAAGTTGAAATACATTAAATTGATATTGGTTTTAGGGAGACTTATTATCTTTTTTGATATTATTCTGTGTTTTAAATCCGGCATTTAAATATCCTTTAATATTTGTTTATATTTTTATATGTTCAATTTTAACTGAAGTAAAACTTTACAGATTATTTTAAAATGTATTGTAATTTATTTTACAGCTTTTTTCAATTTTTAATTTCTGCTTCTAAAATATTTTAATTGTTTATTCTACTTTATTGTGTTTCTGCAAAATTAATTTATGTACCTATGCATGTAAAACGTCAGTAACATGCTGCCGCAGCCGATATTGAACACACTACACGAATGTGCAATGTAATTTAAATCTTGTCGTTAGCTGAATACTTGATGCTTCGCCAGGGCTATCAAGGGTATTTTTTTATCGTGACGCCATCACTAGATCGGTTACCTACTACGGCTTAACTGAGGACCATCTATCCTCTAGAGAAGGATAAAACGCGCCAGTTTATCAACTTGGTATTTTACCTTGCGGTCCATACAGCGTCCTGCGTTCCCGAGTGGCCACCAATCTGGTACTGGCCAGACTCAACGTTGCTTAATTTCGGTGATCTCGTGAGAACCAGTGTTAATGTAATTGTGCCGTACATCAGTGGTATGTTATGCATCTACATTTATCTAATTATTTCATTTTATTATTATTATTATTATTATAATTATTTATGTATTCATCTGCATCTACCCCCACAAGCCACCCTACTTCTTTTTCTTGCCTTATCTCTTTCCACCTCTTTCCACTCTTATCCCATATACTTTCCATATTCTATAAACAACTGATGTCAGACATTGAGATTTTGACAACTCTCCAGCCCGTTATACGTTTCACGCTGTCTGCAGCCTCCATTTCTCCATTTCACAACCGAATTGACACTTTCCGTTTTCCCCTATATACCAATTCACTCCCTTCCACTTCCACTCCGCGATATTTCCCCTAAAATACTTTTGCTTTACCCGCCAGATCCTTGCTTTTTCTTCTCCTTCTTATGATTTAGTCTTTTTTATAATAGTTTGCTTTACATACGTATAAATCTAATTTTTATAACTTCAAAATATTTTGTATATTAATGGCAAGCAAACAAATGCGTTTACAGTGTTTTTCTGAAATTTTTTAACTTCGGCATTTGAAAATATATTTTCATCTAATTTATGTTCAATTATATTATATATATATATATATATATATATATTAATAATTATTAGTTAATACTTTGAGATGAAACAAGAATTATGTAACAAGAATTGCACGTAATATTGACGCACCCCCAGCCACTATGGATATATCGCATTTTAAATCCCGGGATTTTCCATTGTGTTCTTTTGATTGTCAGAACACAGCTCCGTAACACTTTTAAAATCACCTTTCCCGGATTGACTTATTGTGTTCTTTGATTGCCCGGACACCTCTCTCTCTCACAATTTTTAGGGTGATCCAACGCTAGAATTGGATAAATCATGAAAAGGATATGTATTTCCAGTTGCACGATGTGAAAGGTATCCCGGGAATTGTGATGAATGTTCGTGTTATATATCATACTGGTTAATAATTCGAATATTGAATGCAATGTCAATAATTGTAAAATCTCATGGCCAGAAGAGGTAGCGAAGATTCTTGATAACAGTGAAAGAGATTTTAAATTGCATTTACTCCAGTGATAGGTAGCCCGTAGAAAATATATTGTAAAATCAAACCAGAACATTTAACTTTGCCAATTAGCAAAACAATTATAATATATATAACTATATATATATATATATATATATATATATATATATATATATATATATATATTACAATATAATTATAATATATATAACTATATATATATACATATATATATATACATACATATATTATAATTGTTTTGCTAATTGGAAAAGTTACATATATATATATATATATATATATATATATATATATATATATATATATATTACATAAATATAACTGATGGAGAAGGGATAAGTAACCAATAAAATCGTTAATACTAAACATTACTAGTAAAGAAAAATATATTTTAGTAATAATTATTATTAATGTTTGAAGAAAATAAGTACTATTATTATTATTATTATTATTATTATTATTATTATTATTATTATAAATGAAGTGAAGGTAATTTATTAAGGCTATTATTATTATTATTAGAAATAATGGAGTAAAGTCAAAGATTTACAAGCATTAGATTTTTTTTATTATTACCATTTCATAATGAGTTTACGGTTATTTTGGATAAGGTTAAGGTAGTGGTTGGAAAGGGAGGTTTTGTTCGGTTGTAAAGAAGCAGTTGTGGAACTCTGAAGCGATATTTAAATAAGGTTTTGGCAAGCCCGATATAAACTGTTTGTATTATTTGGATTTTCTATCATTACAATAGTGGCCTTCTAGACAACTTTAATTTCATGCATTTTTGCTCAAGTGGGCATTCTCACTTATTTATGCAGCTGCAATTTTTTGTGTCACTAATAATCTTTTAATTTATACCGTAATTGTTTAGTATTCTATTGTTGTGTTTTTTTATAATTCTCTCAACTGTAGCTAAGCTGTATAGTATTTTTATTAAATATTTTGTGCAATATGTTGTTTGGAGAGATGTGAGAGTTAACTAGATTTAAATAAAATTTCCGAGTTTATTCTTGATCATAATATTAAACGAATGGCTGAACCAAATAATTTTTCTAGCTCTGTGTCATTTATTCCTGTTATTATTTAGGGGTTTGGTTCAATGTAGTTTATGGTGGTAGTTTTATATCCACTGTTTTTAGAGGTTTTTGGTTAAAGGTGTTATGCTTATTAAAGATTTCTCGTGTTGAGAAGTTGATACTGATTCTCTTTTCTATCGATTTTAGTCTGTGGTTGATTATGTACTTTGAGTTTGAATCGTTTCTCGCGTATGATTTGTATTAATTTTTAGCTAGGTTAAGAGTAGAATCTAGGAAATATACAGTTTTTACGTCAGATTTTATTTCAATGTTTAAATTAATTCTGCCAATTTCTTTAATTAAAGCTTTCTCGATTTTTTGAGGTCGTCGGCATTCTCGACGATTAGTAATCCGTCGTCCTTATAGAGTCATATATTTTCAGTCTTGATTATTCTAGTTCTAAAGAATAATAAAATATATAGAATATATATATATATAATATGTGTGTATATATATAACTTCCAGAATGTAATAGATGATATACTCATTTTTACAGTCAAGCAACATCGCATCTCACAAGAGCCATGAAATTTACTAAACCTGAATTCCAAAACTCAAATATTGCACTGTTTCGGGCTCATCAGTTGAATACATCCGAACTCTTGATTCGTAATCGGAGTCTCTTACACACAAGGCGAGTATTCTCCCACTTCAGCAATCGCGCTACACACAGGAAAGTTTATTAACTAACACAGATCAAGCAAACCGCGACGAAATTCGCCTATGGAATAGGCTCCTTTCATCTCGAACAAAATGGTATGGTCATTCAACCAACGAGAACCCAAACTAAAGTAAGAACTTTATACTCAGTCATCCATTATTTGAGACGAGTCCAAGGTAAAGAAGCCCTCTGGACATCCAATAATCAATGTCAAGACGAAACACTGAGGATGCCAATCATCAACCAGACCTCAACGAGAAATGAGTGGGGGATATTGTAACATTATGAAAGATAATTGCCACTACAATTCCAGCGAAGAACATCAGTAGTTTATACGGAGAAGCCAATGGAATACATTTGTATTTAAAAGTCTTTCAAAAAAGATGTAGAGTATTAGGAGAGAATTATTGTCACTCATACTTAAATTAACACCATTTGTTATTGCCAGGAAGCAATGAATAATATTAACTTTAGTAAATCTCATAGCATGTTAATAATAATAATAATAATAATAATAATAATAATAATAATAATAATAATAATAGCAATGATAATAACAAAATTAGTAATAACAATAATGTTAATAATAATACAAAGAATAATACAAAGAATAAGAATAATAACAACAATAACAATAGCAATAAAGACAATAATAATTACAATAACACTAATAATAACAATTATAATAATAACATTAAACGTGCAAGATTGGATGACATAAGGTATGATCACGCTGATACAGAAGGACACGGAGAAAGGAACCGCCACAGCAATTATAGGCCAATCACGTGCTTACAGACTATGTAGAAAAGATTAACAGCCCAACTTAGGGAACAAATTTACCACTCCCCGAATAATCGTGGATTTCTTCCCGAAGAACAGAAAGGATGCCAAAAAGAAAAAAGAGGAACACATATATAGAGAGAGCAAGAGATCCTGAAGGAGGTAAAAAGAAGAAAGAATCTCGTCATGCTGTTGACCGACTAACAAAGCATACGACAGGATTCCTTAACCATGGATAATAGAATACTTAACAATGTATAAAATACCAAGCAAGATCAACAACATTATAGAAAATGCAATAAGAACATGGAGACTGAAATTGACAGCTGACGAACAACACATAACAGAAATCAACATACAAAGAGGCATCTTCTAAGGAGATTCACTATCACCATCATTGTTCATCATAGCCATGATGCTCCTAAACAATATACTGAGAAAGTGGTCAGCCGGATATAAGTTTTCAAACACGAAGGAAAAAATTAACCACCTGATGTATATGGACGATCTATAAACGTTTTGCAAGGACCGAAAATGAACTAGAGACACTAATAAGCACTACCAGGATCTTTAACCAGGATATCCAAATGGAGTTTGATATTAAAAAGTGTACACTAATAATCATAATAAATGGAAAACTGGAGACGACAGAAAGCATGAAGCTACCCAACCAAACGGAGATGTGGGCGCTAGAACAGGACGCCTATAAATAGCTGGGAGTTCTGGAAGCAGACACCATCTAAGCAACAGAAATGAAAGAGAGAACTGGAAGTAAAATACCTCAGGAGAATGAGGAAACTCCTGGAAAGTAAAATATAATACAGAAACATAATAAAAGGAGCAGCAACACAGTAAGATAATCTGGGCAATTCATAGGATGGACCAAAGTGGAACTGAAACAGCTCGATCAGAATACCAGGAAACACTTGACCATGCCTAACGCACTCCATCTGAAGGATGAGTGTGAAAAGGAAAGACGGCAGGAGCGGACTGGTTTGGATAGAAGACTGTATAAATGACACCAAAAAGGAACTAGAAAAATACATAATGTACAACACTGAGATGAGAATCATGGCAGCAAGAGACACTAAAAAAATAAAGAAATCAGAAACAGAGAGACAAATAAAAAAAAAAGAAAAATGGCAAGAGAAACAACTTCACAGAAGATTCGTAAAGATGACAAAACATGAGAATCACGAAAACCACTTGAACGTAGATGCGAAAAGGACACGTAAACCGAGGTACTGAATTCCTAATAATTGCAGCACAAGATAACTCGATAATAACCCACCACCTCAAAGGAAACATTTACAAAACAAAAGAACCAAGCAACGAGAAGAGAGAAAAGGGATGATAGCCTTTGACAGACTATGGATACCCACAAAGGGATGCCTGCACGTGAATTTTTTGTGACAGGAGGTGCGCAATCTCTAACCGATATTGTTTAATACCAGTGGCCATTGAAGAGTCTACAGGACAACTGGAAACAAATGCCGAGATAAGTGGAGAGCTCATACAGCGACGTTGCTTAACTTCCGGTGTGTAAACCATATAGTAAGCGAATGTAGCAAACTGGCCCAAAAGTAATACAAGTTAAGGCACGAGCAAGTGGGGAGGGTAGTACACTGGGAAGTATGCAAAAAACTGCATCTCGAATGCAAAGACAAATGGTACAAGCATAAGCCCGCAACAGTACTTGACAACGAGAATTACAAAATCATATCGGACATGGACATACAAACGGATAATCCCACTGAAGCAAGACCGACGGTCGTAATAATTAACAAAAAAGAAATGTCCTGTCAAATCGTAAACTTTGCTGTCTCAGCTGACCACAAGGAGAAACTGAGCAAATACAGAGGGCTAGCCAGAGAGGTTAAAGAGATATGGAAGATGGAGAAAATCAAGATAATGTCTACAATATTAGGAGCACTAGGAACAATTCTGAAAAACTTAGAAATAAAAATGGAAGAAATAGGAATCAGAGGAATGGCTGCAAAGATATAACGAATAACGATAATGAAAACAGCTAAAATATTAAGGAAAACCCTTGAATGCGGAGATCAGCCACATGCGCGGGTCAGACAACCTGCTGCAAAGGCAAAACATGAAGAAGAGTTACATGGAACAAAGAAGATATCTACAAGTCCTCTATTCCCTCATCCATTTCCTGCTATTGCCCCAATCAGCGATTCCGAAAAAAGTTATGCCAAATAGTCGAGAAAATTCAAGGAGGCTGGAAGGACCGAGGGGAGAAAGCATTATCCAGACCTCCGCTTCATAAGTGCAATGAGGACTGCGAACCTGGGGAAGCTTACAGCCACCTTAATTCCAGTGAAGGCATAATCGTCGCTGTCAACAAGGAATCAATGGCAAGCGACTGTTGTAATAATGCAAAATTTTTGCAAAGGTTATCGAAAGAGGTGTAGAGTACTGGAAACCTTGGAAGACTTGGTGTCACTCAGACTCCAGGGAACACCACAAGTTGTTCCCAAAAAGCAATCTTTGATTATGGTTTGTGAGGCTACTACTAGTAAGTAAATAATAATAATGATGATAATAATAATAATCATAATAATAACAATAACAATAAAAAATAATAATAATAATGATAATAATAATAACAATAATAATAATAATTATAATTATTATTATTATTAATAATAATATTAATATTAATTAATATTAATTAATAATAATAATAATAATAATAATAATAATAATAATAATAATAATAATAATAATAATAATAGCACAAACTAAATCAATATAATATCAACAATTGCAGAAGCACCATGAACAACGAACTTGGAAATGAATTCAAAAATCAGAAGCAAGAGTTTGACTGAGAACATACAACAGATGGCAATGCTTAAACCAGCTGCAATCCTTACGAACGCTCTCGAATTCGGAAACTAACTCACAGGAGCTACAAACATTAACTCGCCAACAAAATGCAAACAAAAGATACAAACAGAACACCACGCAAAAAAAAAACAACAAAAAAACAGATGAAACCGCAATATGATGAATTAACTATGACCGTTCCACTCACCAAAGGAATTGAAGTCAGCATCGACTTGAACCATATCTAATAGTTGAAAAGTTTCAATTACGATGGAAAGACTGCAGAGGAGAAAGTGCTAACTAGACCGTCACTGGATACTTGCTAATAGAACACTAGGGTTAGAGGAGCGTGTTGCCACTTAAAATTTAGTAAAGGCAAATGGGCGTTACCATGTAGAAGTCAATGGCAAGCAACTGTTGCGATAATGCAAATTCATTTGCAAAGACCATTGAAAGGGATAGAAAGTACTGAAAATCAGAGAAAACGTGTCACCCTACCTCCAGGAAACACTACTTGTTTTTATGAGGTCTCTGTTGATAGCTCGTCGAAGAATTACTAGCGAGTAGAAATAAGAACAAAAACGAAAGATATAGAATTAAAATATTTATTATTAGTAAGGCAAGATTATATATATATATATATATATATATATATATATATATATGTGTGTGTGTGTGTGTGTGTGTGTGTATTTTTAGACGAAGTCTCTCTTTAAATATCTACCAAAAATTAAGTAATTATTCAATCGATACAAAATTTTCAGCAATTATTAATTGAAAGACTGAACTCTATGACGGTGTCCTTTTTTTCCTAATCGATATATATGTTCGCCTACAAACCCGCTTCTTTATTTGTGGTACCAATATGCTTAAAAGAATCAGCTGAAACTTAAAATATTTGTATTGTGTAGGAGATGATTGGAGATAAAACAAATGAACAAACAAACAAAAAACAACTACACAAGTATCAGACTTTAAGATTGAAAATCCGAATTTTAAAAGTGTTTGATTTTAATCTGTTGTGTTTGGATTCATTGAATATGTAAATAATCATTATACTTTTAGATTAGCAAAAAATGTAGTTTTTCATTATTTTTACGACAAAAACTACTTGAAAAATAAATTAATAGTTTTCTTCAGTAAGCTCAATATTGATACCATTAAATGGAAAATGATTAAGTAATCAATACCAACAGAGAAAAAATTATATATAATTGCGCATTTTACTAACCATACAGTAATTTCTTTCGGCAATTAGCTGTTACATAATATTTCTCACCTATGGTAGACCATAAAGTCTACAAACAGTTGTTCGTGTTAACAAACAGTCATTATCTCCCCCTTTTTCCTTTTGCTGTGACTAGTGCTTGATTTAGGTTAAGGTGTTGGGGACTTACATCTACCACACTTCCTCGTCCAGAAACACTTGGTATTGATGGCAGGAAAAGGTCAAGACGACCAAGCGTAATACAAGATGCATGAGTTGTCTCCAACGCATACGGCGCCTAGCATTCACATAATGGCCACCTATCTTGTAATGACTCGCCTCATTGTTGCTTAACTTCGGGAGTTATATAGGCAACAGTTATGTATCACTTATGGAAATATAATTACATCCTTATAAAGTTGATTCTTCACTTAATCATAAAACAAACGAAAAATTCATGGAAATTTACAGGATTAAATGATTCATTTATTCATATAAAAGCTACCGTAGTTTCTTTCAAACTAACATTACAATTTGAAGTTCTTAATTTCGATGCGCTTAATCTATAACCTGAGATAAGGGATGACATTATTTGTAATTACAACTACTTATGTTATAAAACTTTTGCATATTCTTATAGCAAATCACCCTAAATCTTATTTAGCCAAAAATAGTGATTGAGTCAAAAACCTTTTAAAAATATATAAATGCGTTATCCATCAAAACAAAAAACGCGGTAGATGATATTTTTTTATGTATAAGCGAGACATATTTTTTGTTGTTGTTTTTGTTGTTGTTGAAAAATTGGAAATATAAAATTCTATTTAAAATAGTAAAAAAAGTTTTATAGTATTCTTCTTATCACGTGATGAAATTCAAGCTATACTCTTTCTGGAAAAAAATTCGCTCACGAAAAATGGATTTGAATAGATTTTAATTCGTATTATAAAATCAACTTCCTTTTACTATTATTTTTCTTTAGTTTACCTATATATAACAGTCTATATATTTCCGAATGAATTAAATTAGTGTTGCATAGGGAATTTTATATTGGGGAGACCTAACTTATTTTTCGACCTAACTTATTTTTCAATATGTTTTTAATTTGCTATTTTTCGTTCTTCTCGGTGGCCTTATTTTAATACAATTTTCATAAAAAGAATTGAACGAGTAAAATTCCTTTTACAACAATATATCTAACTATTTTATGTGAAACTGAACAATGCGAATTCCATTCTGAATCTATTTCCGAACCTTGCTTACAAGGTTCGAATCTTGGTCTATCTAATATTTTTCTTACTTACAAGAAAAAGGGGAACCTTTCTTGTGACATAACCATCATTTTCAGAATTGATATTACTCAGGAAATCACGGCTATGGGAAATTATATATTTTACGTAAACAACAGCATGTTCAAATTCGTATACCTCTCTATTACATTTAGCTACTTATGTTAAGAGTTTACATTTGTATTTGTTTGAATTTATATATATATATATATATATATATATATATATATATATATATGTGTGTGTGTGTGTGTATGTGTGTGTGTGTGTATTACTAGCCTTCCCGAGGGGTCCAGGTCGCAAAATACGCGTAAATATTATATTTTAATTGATGCAGATCTATTATTTATTATAGAGCACATTATCTTTAATTGTTATTTGTAACCCAATATAAATCGTAATGATTTCAAAGTTAAAATGTACTTCGATGCAATCAGCTGGAACCGAAACCAAAACATTTAGTGCTCCAGTCTTGTTGGTTACCGTCTGAGCTATCGCCAGAATAAAAATTAGACGACTTCAAGCCAAAAATAGATATATACGCATGCTGAGTATTAGTCGATTTGCTCTTAATAAATTATTTTTACTCAATTTTGACCCTTTATAACCTATTTCCACAGGTTAAAAACCCAATCGAAAGTGTTTCAGATATCAAACTCCATCATATATCAAATTTCAAGTATGGAGGCGAAAAATCCAAAAAGGATTTTTCACAAAACAGAGACAAGGTCATATATATATATATATATATATATATATATATATATATATATATATATATATATTCCCAAAAATTCTAGCCTTAATAGAAAGGGGAGACTAAAACTTGCTTCTAGGGTGTAAATTATTTCAAATAACAGCAATTGGTGACTTGATTCCAAATATTTATCATGTTATGTCTCCTCTCTTTTTGAAATAGGGTACTATTATGAATATCTTCAATAGCGAATAATCCTTATACACTGTGAAATTTACTTTATGTAGGGAAACCAAACAGGAGAAATAAAACATATGAGAAATATTTGGAATGAAGTCTCCGATTGTTGTTATTTCAAATCGTTTGAAACCATAACAGGAAGTTTAATCTCTCCTCCAGTGGTGGGATTCAATTTTTTTAAGAACAGTTTCTAAGAAAACAGATCGTGTATTGATATATATATATATATATGTATGTATATATATATATATATATATATATATATATATATATATATATATATATATATATATTAATATTATATAAACTGTTATGTTAATAAGAATAAAGAATCTACAGATCTGAATAGGGGTTTACGTAATTTTAACAACCGGTTCGCCGAACTTATAATATTAAAAGCACCGGTTCGCACGAAAAGGTGCTAACTGGCTGAATCCCATCACTGCTCTACTTCATCAAGGCCAAAGATTTGGGGGAAATATCTGATAATCTATAATCTATATGCAAAACTGGGAAAGCCAATGACTATAATTGGAACATTTTATGACTGTAAAAACGTGCCACAAATAGGCCTCGAATGGATGATATATGTAATGTGAGATTTTAAAGGAAAATGTCACATAGCCCACTACACAATTGACGTCATTATCTTTCAAACGTGCTTTTATTTGTGAAATTCTGATCAATAATCGCTAATATTTGCAACTTAGAAAATTGCCCAAAAAGGTATTATGCATCTCTCTCTCTCTCTCTCTATATATATATATATATATATATATATATATATATATATATATATATATATATGTATATATATAGACA
>NC_136503.1:86224842-86629842 GCF_053919585.1 Euprymna scolopes | reverse complement strand
ATGTCAAAGCGACAAATACACATTGCTATATAGATAGGTAAACACATAGATAGATATGTATGCACATGTATGATGCTTAATCGTATATGTGCGTGACACCACTTGTGAACGCCGACATGGATCTTCTGGAACAGGTACTTATTGATTGATTGATTTTTCTATTCAAATATTCTTTTAACAATTTCATACTTGGCCCATCTCCATCATTTCACGCGTGTGTTTGATGTGTGCTGCTAGCCTTTGGGCAGCAATTGAAATGTCACGTATTTCCACGCGTCATTCCGGAGGTTATTTGAGTGCCATTATTCATTGCTGCTTACATTATATATATATATACATATATATAAATTATATCTTTATATCTATAATTATATCTATATATATAATTATATCTACATATATAATTATATATATATATATATATATATATATATATATATATATATATAGAACTGCTTAACCGTTGAACTCACCCAGTTATCATGATTTGTATTATGCATTAAATGGACTCAGTTTCCCTCTACATATTTAAACAGAATGATAAATATTTATATAGAATTGAGATAAACGAACTGCTTTTGAGAGCAAGACTGAATTCTGCAAAGTGCTCAACTTCGTGGCAGTACATCGATGCTAATTCCCTCGGTTAATATTTTTAAGTGTGTTGAAATATTCCTGGTTCGTTTGATATAGAAATATGTATAAGTGAACTGCACTATATTGGAGTATTCTGGGTTAGTGACTTCTAAAATTAACACACGGACATCCGCATATATATATATATATATATATATATATATATATATATATATATATATATATATATAAATGACAACAGTCTATATTACAACGTTCAATATAGACATTTGTCATTCATTCATTATATTGCTCAGTAATTACATTGGGTTTCGTAAATAAGGATCGGTATATATCATAAGGAAATAAAGTATATTTCCACAGATATATATATATATATATATATATATATATATATAGATATACTAGCTGTACCCGGCCACGCGTTGTTGTGGCTCAGTTTGTTAAAATGGAACACATGTGAAAGTAGAGAAAAGTTTGATTCTTTTTTTCAAGAGAATGTACAAATTATTCATTTTTTTTAACAGATGTTAAGAAAATAAACAGAAAAATACTTCCATCATTAATTATGCAAAAAAATAAATAAAATGTTGATTCAGTGTTTCAATATGCTTATAAATTACGATAATACTTGCTGAGTATGCACTGTTTTACGGTTGTTGTAAAAATGGAACGGAAACTTAAATTTCGCTTCATTTTAATCTTTCTTAATTTTTTAATTGTGCCCCCCAAACGAATATAATCAAAACAGTAACATTCAACAATTATACTTTATGTATATAAAACACAAAATGGGTGTTTGTATTACTGTACACATAGATTCGAAAAGTTGTCAAAAAACAAATATATAACAAATAAATGTTATCAAAGGCAAGATAAGTTACTTTTCTGCCAAACTGGATATATATTTTTGTGTTTTTATTCAATGTAACATATTTATTCAGCTCGAAAAACATACAGTGTTTACCGATGTATTCGAAAATTCAAGATGGCGTCTCACACCCTCCTTAACACTGTAAGTATGGAAAAAGGTGTTATAAATAAAAAAAACTATGCAAAATACTATTAAAAACCCGCCGAATATATGTCAACCTATGTCACGGTAACATATATTGAGCGAGTTTTTAACAGTATTTTATCCGTTTTTTTTATGCATAACATCTTTTCCCACACTTACCGTGTTAAAGAGAGAATCAGACGCCATCTTGAATGTTCCAATACATCGGTAAACACTGTATGGTTTTCGAGCTGAATAAACATGTTACATTGAATAAAAACACGAAAAATATATCCAGTTTAGTAGAAAAGTAACTTATCTTGCCTTTGATTACATTTATTTGTTATATATTTCCTTTTGGACAACTGTTTCGAATCTATGTGTACAGTAATACAAACCCCACAAAATATTTATAAAAAAAAAAAAAAAAATTTAAGTTAATAGCGAAAGGGAAATAATTCCATTTTTAAACGAAAAAGTCAGTTTACCTAACTTACTGTATTAATGCTATTTTTTTAAGCAAGAAAAACAAAGGTAAATATCCAGAAACGCTACTACAGAACACCGACCACTCTAATTTGTTTTTTTTTTTATAGGTAATTGAGGTCGCTGACAACGAATCTGATAGTCAAACTTGGGGCAAATTTACCGTTTGCATGGTATTTACCCCTGAACCCACGAACTTCTTTCCACCATTTTGCAGCATCCGTTTATGCTACGCGCATGCACGCTGTAGCATAAACGACGGCTTCACCAAGCAAACTATGTTGGGGGAGGGGATTTTTTTTCCAGGACATAGAATTTTCTAATTTTAGAAAATACATTATAGCGCTTTTTGGGTGGAAAATTTAAAATTGGCTGAAAAAGAAATAAAATAAGAAAAGGAAAGCACACCAAGTTGGAGTAGGGGGAGTAATTTATCTGTTTGTTTTGTTTTTTTACCTGGAACATCGAATTTTCAAATTTTCCGTAAGTAACGCACCGACATTTACCAATTAGAACACCATTTAACATTTTCTGAAGATTTTACTTTGTACATTGGGGGCGCGAGCGGGGGGGGGCGGATGTGATGTTGGCGCGCGCGCGCGCCCCAACATCACATCCCCCCCCAAACAAATTAGAGAGGTCAGTGTTCTGTAGTAGCGTATCTGGATATTTACCAAAAAAAAAAATATATTTAGGTTTGGCTATAAATTCCTAATTTCACCTTAAATAATTTAGGTGACTGAAATAGGAATCTAATTGAATCTTTAATTTCCTGATTAGTATCCGATAATTCATTTTTCTTCGAGTTATATCGAATACATTAATACGGACTTGGGGGGGTTTGTAATGTTACTGTAAAAATTATTTTTTATTGTTACAAATTACGATGCTTTAAAAAAAGCAAAAATAAATTCTTGCGTTTTTTATTTACTACTGAAAACCATAACTTTAGTAAAGGTATTTTTTGTTTAAACAAAATAAAACATTTTCACCAAGAGTTAAGTAAAAATAATTAGTTCATTATATTCTGCGATCATTATTTGAAAAATACTGCAATTTTCATTAAAATTCGTTAATTTCCTGATTTTTGGTGAATTTTTAAGTAAAGGGAGGAATCAAAATGTTTATACACTTTGAGCGTCGGCATTCATTTTTCGACCACGTGTGGTTAATTTAAATTAAAGTTCAATCACATGGTTACATTATTAATAAACCCATTGAAAATTTACCGATATTGTAAACACATTCTGTTTACATTAAGCCTGTGGTGTTTTTTTAGTGATGCAATGTTGTCAACTGAGATTAAAAAAAAAAAAACGCGAGATCAGGAGAAAGAAATGTCCAGAAAATCGCTAGCCAGTTTGGCAGAAAAGTAACTTATCTTGCCTTTGATAACATTTATTTGTTATATATTTGTTTTTTGACAACTTTTTCGAATCTATGTGTACAGTAATACAAACCTGTGTACAGTAATACAAACCCCTTCGGGAAGATTGGAATGCCCCCCCCACCTAAAATGTACTTGGAAAAATCGATTTTATAGTGAGATTTAAGAATGGTTAGTCGAAAAAAAGGTGAAAAACAAAACAAATAATCAATAAATAATTGTTACCAAAGGCAATAAATGCTACTTTTTTTACTTACATGAATGAGTTTATTTTATGTTTTAAAGTATTTTCAAGCAATCTAATGCGGGTGTCTCTGGGTGCAAAATACCTCCAGATTTTCTAGAATTTCCCGCTAGATTGTAAACGAAATCTCCAGATCTAGCAGGAAAGCCGCTAAATTGTAACACTGGTCACGTGACAGGAAGCGGTAATAAAAAATTGTCCCTAAATAAAAAAAAATCGCCTCTCGGTAAAAAGAAATCCAACTATTTATCATAGAAAAATTAAGTATAATGTTATAATTAAAAAGGATTATATAACAACACACATGGATATAGTAAACATATTATACCAAAACGTGAAAGCCATCCGTCCAGTGGTTTTTTAGACAATTAACTCCGAACGAACCAACATTTACATTTATATATATATATATATATATATATATATATATATATATATATATATATATATATATATATATATATACATACATATATATATATATATATATACATACATATATATATATATATATATATATATATATATATATATATATATATATATACTAACATTTCAGCCTGGTGTTGCCCGGGTGTTTGAAGGTGCATGTTGAGCAAGAAAAAAAAATGGTAGAAGGAAGGCAGACTCGACCCCGTATCGCGAAGGAGAAAAAGAATGGGGAAAAAACGTGACGTCTTTGCTGTTACGACCACCGCCAAACCGGAAGTGATATAGGTTTAAATTAAGACTAGACCCCTCCCTGTAGAAAAGTGTCCAGTTGAAGGTGAAGAAATTCATGTTTTTAGTCAATTTTTCAGTATTTTTTGTGTGAAGCTTTAAAACAGACTGATCTTGTGAAAATCCGTCGCCTCTGTCGAAAGTTTTAGGCAGACATGCAAATATACATACATACATTTATATATTTGTAGCTCAAATTTTCGACCCAAACCGATTAAAAAGCTTGCCCTATCTCTGAATACCCTTTATGTAAAATTTCAAATGTTTAGACCAGAAATTTTCTGAGTAATTTCATAGAGACTGCAGAGGTCAATTTTTTTATATTTGACTCCTATTATGACCCCTTAACATTTATTGTTATAGGCTCTAATCAAGTTATTAAGTTAGATCGATGTTCAAGGAACCTCTATCTAAAATTTCAAGTGTTTAGACCCAAAATTGTAGGAGGAGTTCGGTAGAGTTCTCAAAGGTCAAATCGTTGAACTTTGATCACTTAACAGCGAAATTTCTGGCCGAAAACCGATTACAAAGATTTTCTCAAATCTCAGTACCCTTTATATCAAATTTCGAGTCTGTAGACTAAAAATTGATAGAGATATTGTGTAGGGAAATGTACACAGACAAACAGACAGACAGACACTTTCTCTTTTATAGATATACTAGCATTTCAACCCGGCGTTGTCCGGGTGTTTGGAGGTGTATGCTGAGCAAAAAAAAAAAAAAAAAGAGTAATTTTTTTTTTAATTTGACCCCTATTATGACCCCTAAAAATTTATAGTTTCGGGCTCAAATCACTTTATTAAATTAGATCCAGGTTCAAGGAACCTATATCTAAAATTTCAAGTGTCTAGACCCAAAATTGTCGGAGGAGTTTGGTAGAGTTCTTAAAGGTCAAATCGTTGAAATTTGACCACTTAACAGCCAAATTTCTGGCTGACACCCGTCACATCGATTTTCCCAAATCTCAGTACCCGGTATTTCAAATTTCGAGTCTATAGACTAAAAATTGACAGAGTTATTGCGTAGGGAAATGTACACAGACAGACAGACAGACACGTTCACTTTTATAGATATAATAGATAGATAGACAGATAGATGAAACAAAAATATATAAGTATACATAAATATATATGGAAACGATTTTGTGTTCATTGTAAGCTTTTTACGCAAATATTTCGCAAGTATAAATCATGTAGAATATCTGCATGAATATAATTACCCGTAATAGTTAACTAAAGGTGATCACCCTATAAGAAAACTGAAAAAACTAATAGGGAATTAATTAAAAATGAATGTTTAAAAGAATATGCAAATTAGTTAGATCTTTTGCTAATGAATGCAATTCGATAGCTCATATATAAGAAAATTGTATTTTCTTTTTAAATAAATAGAAAAATAGGGTTTTTAATATGAATATCTCTACACACCAAAGTAATACGGAATTATAGGTATAAAGAAAGATATATATATATCTGTTTTAAGAACATTAATATAGGAAAGGACAAATATATATAAATTAAAAGATTATATTAATAGGTAAAGCAATGCTGATTCAGCATGTACAGGATATTAATAAAGGGAATTACTAAAAACGAATAGAAAAAGCGTAAAGAATCGAAAAAGTAAATAAAAAAGATGAAAGTACATAAATTAATAGCAAGTAAGAAAGATTAACAGTAGAAATATACAGAAAAAAACACAAAAAAGATTAAACTTTATAGAGTATTCTAAGTAAGGTTCTTAAAAAGTAACATTTTGGGAAAATTTTTAACCCAAAAATATAATGAGCCAATTATAAGAATTCAAAGAATGTGCCGTGGGTTAAAATATCCTCCAGAAAATTCCGTGCATTGGTCAATAACCTGTTAAAATTGGATACGCAAGCATGTCCGAATAACATTAGCATAAGAAGGGAGACTATGATATATATATATATATATATATATATATATATATATATATATATATATATATTATACTAAGCTGAATATATTATGTTTAGAAGAACAAATGCCTAACTCGATGGTTTTCTGTTCAATTTTTTTTTAAATCGGAACATTTTATCACCAATATAATATTTGAAACTGTTAAGATATTTTCCATTTTTTGCTTCCATAGATTAACTGATAGATCTGCACGCATGTTTCAAAGTTGAGGTTTGGTTTTAGTCACAATTTTACATCGATTACCACGACTAAGTTTCAACGTAAATTTCATTACATATGGAATTGAATTGAATTTTCTTTTCCGGGCGAGTTTGCGCACTTGTTAAGTCTTTTTTTTTTTCGGGGGGGGTACATTTGTACATTTAGTTCAATCTCCACAGTTTTCTTTACCATCACTACTTTTATGTTTTCGATTACACTGATTAAGTAAATCCCATTAAAATTTTGCGAAGACAATTATTTATAGAGATATAAAGACCTGTAGTATGCATTGTAATTAACTGGCTGGCATACTTATACGCCGCGCGATAAACAAATGTACTTCTCTCCTTTCTACCGACCGTGCTAACCCACATTTTTAGCACTGGCGCTGGATATGCTGACAACGATTATCACACTTAAATTAGAGGAAATTATTTTTTCATATCCCCTCAATAAAAAGGGGGTTGTCTACCACGAAAGCCGTTCTTTACATAGAAATGTTGGTGGTGTCCATTTCGAAAGCCGTTCTTAACATGAGAAATTTCGGATGTCTATTCCAAACGCCGTTCTTAACATGATAATACTAAAAAAAGTGAAGTAAAAAAAAGTCGTAATTGTTTTTGTTTTAGACGTTAAAAAAAGACGACATGAAACTGGAATTTACTAGTATTATACTATTGGTGGAAAAGTTGAAAAGAAGAGGAAGATTTAGACAACAAATGAAAACAGTAAGGACCGCTACCATTAATTTCGATCGCTATAAACCGTCCTCATCAAGTGAGAATTTCTAACCTCTAAAACTTCGGCGTTTACTTCCATTATTATTTTAACGAACCATTTTTCGTACATTTATTAATTCATACTAATTTACGCATTCCCTTCATTGTATTTTTTTAATTCAAACAGTACGTGCATGTTATCACCCCAAACCATCAGTAATCACCAGTAAAAGCCAGATTATTTAATTTCGGCCACAACCGCTAGTGTCTGCAATTGTTCAGAGACGGTAGTGGTCAACAACAACGACCGTTGTTTACTTTTTTGCAACGCCGGTTAATGGGTCCTGCTAGTGTCATATATATTATATATGTTACGCATATTGAATAAAAAAATTGAGATTAATATAAAAAAAAAATATTAACTATGCAAAACGGGCGCAAAATTTCTCCAAGCAAACCGGCGTCAAAAGTTTAGGAGAGAAAAACGTCTAAAGTCAGTTGTAGCACACTGAGAAACGAACCAACGAAATCGATAAAATGCAACCTTAAATAATGAAGAGTATATATTAAAAGAAAGAAAAAGAAAAATAGAGAAGGAAATTTAAAAAATCAAGAGAATCTTATGGGGTCATGCTGTTTCCTGCTGAAAATAACATAGACAACTCTCTGCTATGTAGGTATGACATTCTTTATTATTTACACTCTGATATTAGGACATGCTTGCATATCAAATGTTAACAGGTGAGAAAACGTACGAAATATTTCAAGCTCGAACTGTTACTTTAAATTCTTATCATGATTTATAAACTGGACACTAACTTTAGGATCTTCTATCGGCACATCGTATTTTGGACTATTGTTTTCTGGAATAATATTTTACGGATATTATATCAAACGCCCTGAAAATTTTGGACGTTTACCTTAAACTCTTCTCACGTCATCTTCGTTTATGTATTTTCTGCTTTTTTATTTATTTTTGCTCCATTTGTGTTATACTACTTTTGTAGTCCACTTTACCTAATTTTATCTTCCAACTGATACACACAGACATATACACACATATACACACACACACCCATGTATGTATATATATATATATATATATATATATATATATATATAGATATATATATATATATATAATACTTCCCTATTATTTCCTATACTTATACTTAATTTTATATATTTTTACATTGCTAAACTACATGTTCTTAAGCCAGTATTTGTATTTGTACATGAATAATGCTGGCTTTTCTCCTCTTCTAATGAGAAACATTTAGCTTGCAAACACCATGACTTAAAGAGGATTTTTAATCGTTTTCGTCTTCATGGATTTGATGATATAATAACATTTTATTTTACTTTTATTTCTTTCTACTTCTTTTTATTAACCATATGAATTGTTTTTCTTAACCGTTTAGGGCTTTTACTATCATGATAAATTTATTTGGATTAAGAATTATATTTTTATTGGGTTTCTTTATTAAGTTTCTGTTATATTTCTATGTGTTTATGTCTGAGTCACTCTGACCTGATCGTGGAGACAGGTGTTGCCTTAAATTTTATCCCTGGCAATCCATAATTTAATATTTATTTGCGTTTTACTTTTAATTACATTCAGTGTGCAGACGAGATCGTGCGGATTCTCTTCGGTGCCATTATATTTCGTTTTCACGTAGGTTTAAGGGAATCCCTTCGACGACAAAATTTGAAATGTAACTTTCATATTGGATTATAAAACACAAAAATCTAGATACCAATCTTTTTAAACTGTATTATATACGTATATGCATTTGATTATCAATTTATTCTGGAGAATTCTTCCAGCCTGGACCTCTTTGGAATATTCCTTCAACTTTTTCTTTTCGGCATTTTGTCAAATTTTCATGAATGTATGAGTTCTCTCCAAATCATTATTCAAGTATTAATTTCATGTGCTAATCAACAAAATTAAAAGGTTACATATAAATTTCAATTTGCAAAATATACTTCCTCTGAGAATATGAGTCATTCATTAAAAGTCCACCGAATATTTTTTCCTTTGTACTCGTCGAAAGATAAATTGTTGTAATATGTAATTTACAGAATTACAATTCAATTGTTCTTTTCTACATATAAAATTATTATTTTATTCAATTTAAGTAAAAAAAAAGACGATAAGTTTATTAGCTCATGAGTAACGCAGTAACTGCCTGTATAAAATCTATTCATCTTAAATTAAGGCGACTGAGTCTCAGACATTCATGCTGTCAACTATACATAGGTAATATACTATGTTTATGCGGCATACAGATTTTATGAAAGAGGATATATTTTCTTTCAGCAAACATTCCAGACAAATTTTCTTTCATCAGACATTTTCAGACAAATATTCTATCATAAACTTTACCAAAATCAAGTAATGTCTGTTCTTACATGCTCACAATCGAATTCCAACTCGTTTTGATATATCACGAGATTTTTTTTAACTACTTGTTATCATTATATAAAATGTCGTCAATATATCACCTTCAACTATGATAACTACAAGTTTAAAAAATATCGTTTATATTAATACTATCATATATGTATACACGTCTTTTTGCTTAAAGATCCACGAAAAAGGCGAATTTTGGCGACCATATAACTTGTTGTATTTCATTTAATATGTTAATCTAACTCTCTTTTATAGTCTGACTATTGCCAGACCAATTCCAAAACAATATCTTTACCATGTTTAGTTTTACGCCAAACACTCTTAGATTTTAAAAAGGATGTGCTTACACCCGCTTTAATTATTTAATAACTTAGTTCTGTTGTGTTTTTACATATAAAATACTGTTTTATTGCTTTTCGGCTAAATTTATAGTTTGTTATATTCGTTTTTATTTTGTATGTTTTCTTTATTTTATTTGACGTAATTTTTTAATCAAAATTCAGTTTTGTATGTTGGTTTACTTTTACTTATTAATGAATATGTTGTGCTTCAATCCAGTTGTTTTGTAATCATGTATGCACGTTTTCTTGCATAAAAAACAAGATTTTATATAGTTTTACCTTCTGACGCTTATCTTATCTTTTATTAACCGCTGTTGGCGGTGATTAGCGGTTTCCTTTCACTGCCACATATATCCCGGTCACCCTGTACCGATGGTACAATATTGAATCGTAGGTTGCTACCAGTTGCTTATATCTGAAAACATTTAATGTTGTGTATAAGGATGTTTCTATTTGTCCAGGTATGTATTTTTGTTTGGCTGCTTTGATATGATACCAAACAGAATATTCTAAACCTATTATGAATCTCAGCTGTTTCGCTCATGGCAGACAATGTTAATCCTGGAGTGGAATGTACAGATGTACAAAAACATTAGTAGCAGAAATAGATTAGTCACGATGAACGACCAAAAATAAGTGGTGTTCATGTGTTATGACAAGAGCTATAAATATAAAAACTGCTTAATCGGAATAATACGGTGTATCAATAATGCTGCAGACCTATTACAAACAGATTAGGTGCGAAACGCAAGAGAACACCTAAAGCGTGAATATATAATGAAAACTTTCTTAAATCAGCAATTTTCCTGAAAATATATTCGACAAAATTAATAAAAAATGTCGAATATTGGAAATAATTTTTCGTCTGTAAAAATATAGGAAAACCAAAAGTTACAAAAATAGATTCTTAAACTTGTGGGATAAATTTATGGCCATACGTTATAAGGTGTTCAAAATAATCGGTTTGGTTTGTCTATGTTTAAAATAGCCTTTGAGTAATTCTATTATGTTTGAAATGCAATTTTCTGTAGTTTTTAAAGTTCAAATTTGCCATAAAATTTTCACGGATTAAAGTTTTGTAAGGAATTTTTTGCATGCAGTCTCAAATAATATGTTATAGCTAAACACGAGTGTTCCAAAGAAAACATCTTCAGAGTAGGTATATTTATTTTATCCCTCCATAAATCGACCCGCTACTGAAATTATTACTAAAACGACAATCGTTTCTTCAGTTAAACCATATTTTGTACAAATGATCTTGCGTGTATGTCTGTCCGATTATTGAGTTTATTTCATAAATGTTCAAAAGTCATTGTTTTTGTCGCTGTTCACAGATAATCATGTCTGGATACGACATGCACTATTGTAAAATCTGATACAACTTACCCTATTTTAATGATGTATTCGATGCAAGTATAATCTGAGCATAATTTAATAGATATCATCTTACTCTAAACAGACAAATTAGGAGAGTAGGGCATAGTAAGTGGAGAAGTTATTCCGGAGTATACGTCCTACAAATGTATGGTCACGAAACTATTCTGTTTATCATTGAACAGCTATACAATTACTGCTGTCGGGTAATTATGGCTAAAACTTAATAGGGTGTCTAGAATATTCTGTAATTTATATATACGATATATGATTGAATCTACGAATATTGTGGAATCTTTAATAATTTCCTGGTTGGCATGCTGGTTAGCTTTAAAACACTCTTTTTGTGTGACTGTGTGATGTTTTAAGCAAGTATATTTAAAAACATGATATTTTCTATTGAACGAAATCATTATAAACGTGAATTATTGCTTTCGCTCATGTTCTCGTTGATTATAAATATTTTTATCACCAAAATGGACAACATTAATTTGATTTTATTCTTTCCTCAGTGTTAATACTTACTTGATTTTTTAACATTACAAATTGGTATTATTGTACATAGCAGATGAATAAGTTTTCAAACACATGATTAAGCAATATGCTGTGTACAGTCTTTACATTTTACTTTTTTAGTTTTTGTTAATAATATCGATGTTTATAAATCATAAATTATTTTATTCACCATTTAATTGTAAGATGTTGAATTTATTTTCTTAGCGCAAGATTTTCAATGCATCCCGTAAACACCGACCTTTAAAGAGATTTTGTGATAGTCCGATGTTTAAGGTATTTAAAAAGCCTATATCATAGACTGTATCACATATCAGTCGAAATAAGGAATTAATTTCTGTGAATGTTTTTTAAGTCATTTCAGTAACGTAAGTAGTTAAATTAATTTTGTAATGTTAGTAGTTTTTTAATAGGCATCACCACCTATCAAGACCCAGAGACTACTCGAGGATAAAGTTTAAGATGTACAGTAGTCAATTGGATAATATAGTAATCGTTAGTAATAGAAATTTGGAAAATTTTTTAACTTAAGTGTAACGGTTCATCAATAACTTGTTTACGTTGGACTTGAAGACAATCAGATTGTAGTCAGTTAGAAAGCAAGACAACGGAAGACAGTTCCACAGGCGTGCACTTCTAATAAAGAAGCTTTGTTCATGGAATCTACGTTTAGGTTTAGGCACAGATAAAGAGTAGGTGAATTATTGGTAGTGTTTTCAACTAGACGAAGGTTTCTTGTGAAAGTTTGGCGAGGAGGACCATACATTGAAGCTCAGTCAAGCACTTGCCATGAAAATAACGACAACAACACACTCGCAACATCTCTTCTGTGGGATAAAGGTTGCAGGGAGGTAAAACGAACATCTACAATGATGCGAAGTCTATTTTGAACTCTATATAGGCAGGACAAATCTTTTCTAGCAGCTCCTACCCAGACAAGTCCTTTTTAGCAGCTCCTGCCCAGACAAGTCCTTTCTAGCAGCTCCTGTCCAGGCAAGTCCTTTCTAGCAGCTCCTGTCCAGACAAGTCATTTCTAGCAGCTCCTACCCAGACAAGTCATTTTAGCAGCTCCTGTCCAGACAAGTCTTTTCTAGCAGCTCCTGCCCAGACAATCCTTTCTAGCAGCTCCTGTCCAGACAAGTCTTTTCTAGCAGCTCCTGTCCAGACAAGTCCTTTTTAGCAGCTCCTGTCCAGACAAGTCCTTTTTAGCAGCTCCTGTCCAGACAAGTCTTTTTAGCAGCTCCTGTCCAGACAAGTCCTTTCTAGCAGTTCCTGTCCAGACAAGTCTTTTCTAGCAGCTCCTGCCCAGACAAGTCCTTTCTAGCAGATCCTGCCCAGATGCGTCAACAGTACTCCATCCTTGAATCGCTGTTTTATACATCAGTTTTTGAATCCACTTTTGTAATCCACATCTTTTACATGTTATTGTAGTGTCTGATTTGAATCTATTCTGTAATCATAGCATTTTGAATTCATCTTACAAGCGGGCGATATTGAATATATTTGAATAAATTTTAAAACTGATGTTTTAATACGCCGGGTTTTTGCTGCTTTACCAAATGTCGAATTTTGAATTTAACGTGAATGCATGAATATTTTATTTAATCTTGCAAAGATTGTATGTTAAATCCACCATATTGGATCAATTTTTGATTCCCGCTTTAAACGCCTGGTTCTGAAATAATTGTGTACATATTAGATTTGAAACGTCGTATGTTGGATACATTTTGTAACCAACGTGTTTTGATTGCATGTTAAAATATTTGGATTCAAAACACAATTCCTCATGTCAAATATTCATTAAATGCACTCAACATCAGATTAGTTGGTGATTTTTAAATTATTACCTTTTAATAACATTGTTTCATTTGTTTTAGGTCACAAGGGTCACAATTGCAGTTGGCCTCATAAATTTATTTATCTCAGATAAATTTTAAGTACAAAATTGTTTTCATATAATAATATGAAACCCGACTAATTTATATTCGTATTAAATTTAAACTATACTAGGTATACTCTTATGAAGAGAGAATTCCTGAAGTTTTATTAATTCTTAAATAATAACATTCAGACATCTGTTATAGCAGGATCATGTAATTGTTTCGACTAAAATTAGAATAAATTCTTGTTTCATTATATTTTATTTTAATTTCATAAGAGGAAATTTCCAGTAGTGCAAAACTTATGATTGGAGAGGTAATTCTACACGTTTATGATAAACATTCTAGTTTAGTATAAAGGAGAAAAACAACAAAAATGGCGAGTAAGGATAACTAGTGAAAAATAAACAATAGTAAAAAATGAAGGAAAGAGGGCAAATAAAATTAAATAAAGCATGGAAAGATGCAGGAGATAAAAAAGAAACCGGGAGAGGGGCATAAAGAAAAACTTCTCCGTACATGCAAATATACATAAATGAACATTGGAAAACTATAGTGATAGATTCGATTCTGCATTTGTAAATTGGTGTCCTCCTTTTTCCTTTTAGGATCAGTCACAGAAAAAAAAATTATGAAGGCTGTCCATATCTATAGTGCAAGTTGTTTCGAATAGCTTTCAACTCAGTGAAGCAGATTCGTCAGTTGAGCTCGGCATTCACTTCCGCACAACTGCCTTCCAAATAAACATTAACTCCAAAATAATTTTTTGTTTTTGAAAATCAGAACACAATTTCTGTATCGATCAACTTGCCGGATATTTCTAGATGGATTGCTTTTAGAATATATTTTAATTACCTTTCTTCTTTCATACTTTGATTGGTATAAGCGTTGAAATGTTCAATTGTTTCGGCAAATCTCCAGAACGGAGTTTATTTATAGACTCAAATCCAGACAGACTTTCAAAAGCAGCGGAATAGAAGTTGTCCCAAATGTTTGAATTGGCGAAGAGCATAAAGTGATTAGGCACAGATCGATACTTTTGGCAGGTGATTCGAATCAGTCTCGGTCGGGGCGAAATCGATCGATTGATTACATTTCCAATTACCACGCTCGAGCGCGCACACACGCTTTAAAACAGATACAGGTAGACAGACAGATAAACGTTGAATATAAAAAAATAGTCAGGGAGGATAATGCACAACTTATTGATGCAAGCGAGAATACATAATGATGAAATTGAAAAATGGGCAAAATTCGAGGCAAGTCAAAGGTGATGCAATTGTTTCATTGAATTATTTGAATTTACAAACTCAGTCGAGTTCTAAGTCTTGGTTTGATTGGAGAGCACCTTAGTGTATTTTGTGTTCGAGATTAGATGTATCGAAATATGGCGAGGCAGTAAATGCGTTTACGCATTATAGCAACTGCAGTTTCAACTTCTTAACTGTTCATACAATTCTGGTTTCTATTTAAAGAATATAGTTTTCTACGTTTGGATGTTCTGAGGAATAAACGTATCAGAAATTGCATTGCTGGAGGTGTGTCATTAATCTCGTCTCCGGTCATTCATCTATATATTTACACACACACATACAAACACACACACACACACACACACATATATATATATATATATATATATATATATATATATATATATACACACACACACACACACACATATATATATATATATATATATATATATATATATATATTCAGAGAAGTATCTTGAATAGCACGGAGTGTTTTTGCTTGATGAGCTTTTTGTAATTTCTCAATTTTTGAAAAATTAAAAAATTACAAGAAAAAGCTCATTAAGCACGAACACTCTGTGCTAATCAATAATACTGGTCTCAATAAAAGCATACTGCCTAAATACACAATATATATACATATATATATATATATATATATATATATATATATATATATATATAAAGTGTATCATTCAATTTGGAAACCTCTTTAGCCATCTATGTCTACCCCAAGCAATCCGCTGCTATGTGAGACCCATATGTTGTATCAGCTTGTCTCCCCATCTCGTTCTTCGTCTTCCCTTCGATCTTTTATGTTCACGAGGTGTCTATTCCGTTGTTCTAATGTTGTCATGTCGTCTGTCTACGTGCATTGCCCATCTGTGTTTAAATGTTATGATTGCATTACTGATGTCAGTAAATCTTTGTTGTCGGATCCTGATGTTTGTCTTTCTGTCTTGTAGAGTGATGCCTAACATTAACATCTTCGTTTGTGCACTGCCAAGATTTCCCCTTGCCGAGTTGTCAGGGCCCATGTTTCATTACCGTAGATCATCACAGGTTGTATATATTCGTTGAAGCTCTTCCTTTTGATTAACATATTTGCTTTTCGGTTTCTCATGATATTTTTCAATTATATATATATATATATATATATATATATATATTAAATGTGAACGTCCGTGTGTGTGTCTGTACACGAATAGGCTCCTATATGGTTGACTATTTTACTGACCACATACAATGGTAGAAGAGATATCGAAGATCAGAAATTGCTAAGTTACATTTCGAACATGATGGTTTATTAATATTTTGGCGTCTGCATAAGCGTCTGGACCCAAAAGTATTAAATCAAAAATATAAAAAAAAACTTTTACCAGGGCTTTATATATATATATATATATATATATATATATATATATATATGCATGCGCATAAGAATAATTTGATAAGCATGTTTTAGCTTGAACAGGGATAGTATAATAAAATTATAGGGTCTGCGTTCGCGCCTGTTTTTTATGAGATGGAAATATGCCAGAAATTTTAATAAAGACTTTTAATATCTATCCACGTAAGTACACTTTATAAATTATGTTTCAGTTTGAAAAAATATAGTATAATAAAATTATAGGGTCTGCGTTCGCGCCTGACCTCCATAGAATGGAAATATAATATAACGTTTAACAAGTTTTTTTTTTAAATATAGATCCACATAATGATATTGTGATGAGCGTTTTTCAGTTCGAACAGTTGTGGCAATAATAAAATTATGAAGTTTATCTTAATTTCGTAGAATAGTTTTTAATATTTATTTACTAAAATATAACTTAAGAAATATAAGTTGTTTGCGAGTAACAAATTTAGGTGACCGAAATAGGCTTGAATAATATTTAAATAATTTATGATAAAATAAAAAGGGTAAAACTATTCGGTATTAATTTCTATCTTTGTGTTCTTATTCCATTTAAGTGATTTTAACTGATGTTTTTAATATCAAAGTTACTTAAAGGCGTTTAGTTTAACATTTATATTTTTTATCATAAATTATTAAAATATTAATTAAATCCTATTTCTGACCCCTAAATTGTTTTCGACAATAATCTCCAACAAATGAGTTTACTTAAATTATATTTTAGGAAAAAATAACAAAACCTATTTAAAATTTAGATGGCGATTAATTTAATATAATTAATTAATTCTTGTCTCCATGATACGAGGGGCGTGCAATAAGTTATGCTCCTGACCCATATTCAGTTGTCTGATCTAGCTGAAGTTTTGCATGTGTAATGATTTATATCTCTACGGGTTATGTGACAAATTACAGCTCTGAACTAATTGAGGTTTCTGTTTTAAAGGCATTTGAACTGAGTCAGGTGTGAAATGGAGCCTGTTGAATGTAAAGCAGTAATTCGGTTTTTGTATTTGTAACGACGCACATCACAGGAGACTTTTGATGAAATGAAAGAAACGTATGGTGATAATGCCCCATCATATGACCTTGTAAAACGCTGGCATCGTGAATTCAAACATGGCCGGAAGTCTATGGAAACAGCTCCCAAATCTGGTCGCCCCCCTCTGCCATTGATGGGGCATTTGTCCGTCAAGTTGAGGCTGCCATTTTGGGAGATCGGCGTATTACTATTCGCCAAATAGCCCAAGATGTCTAGATAAGTCCAGGCCTGTGAAAACTATCACTCATGACTATTTGCATATGCATAAGGTGTCTGCCAGATGGATTCTCATGTTGCTCACACAATTCCAGAAGCGAGAACGCGTCGAGTGCTTGAGGATGAATTTGGACATGTGCCAAGAAGATAAGTCAAAATTTTTCAAAGACTGATTGCACAGGATAAAACCTGGGTCCATCACTATGATCCAGAGACCAAAGCCAAGTCAATGCAGTGGAATCACTTGGACACACCACCTTCAAAGAAGGCGAGGGTGCAGCCCTCCGCTGGTAAGGTCATGCTCACAGTCTTCTGGGACCAGGACGGAGTAGTGATGACAGATTTCCTGGCAAAGGGTACCACATTATCCCTATTATTCTTCACTTTTGGGGAAATTAAGGTAAATTAAGGGAAACTATTAGAATCAAGAGGCGGGGCAAAATCAGCAAAGGTACCCTCCTCCTGCAGGACAACGTTCCGGTCCCCAACTCGCATGTCGACGGATCAGAACCATGGGCGTGTGGTTATGAAATCTACCCCACCCTCCCTACTCTTCTGATCTTGCACCCTCTGACTTTCACCTCTTACCAGCCATGAAGTTGTTTTTGAAAGAAAAGCGTTTCTCAGATGATGCAGCCTTGATTTCTGAAGTCACGTAGTTATTGGAAGATCAACCTGGGGTGTTCTACAAAAACGGTCTCCAGAGCTGCATCAAACGATAGGGAGAAAATACATAACTCTGGGTGATTCCTATGTAGAGAAAGACTAATAACTGTGCTAAGTTTCATTGCTCTACTCCTATGGGGAGTGGGTCAGGGGCATTACTTATTGCACGCCCCTCGTAGATACTAAACTTGTAATTATTTATTCGCACATTTTATTTACAAATATATTTAAATGATTTCTTAAAATTTTCAAACGCAATGAAATGGAATTTCTTGACATTTTGCAGATATTTTTATTATTCAATTGATCAAATTGACATTTTTTTACGATAGGAATTATTTATTCACAAATAAAACACATGTTATTTACGAATATTTTCTAATGATTTCTTGAAAAATTTTAGTCGCAGTGAAATAGAATTTCTTTACTTTATGTAGATATTTTTATAGTTTGATTGATCGAATAAAAAAATTTTTCTTTAAAATAATTTGAAAAATCGGAAAAAATGCTAAATTCTGTTCATCAAATCTCATTTGACGCGAAATCAGTTAGAAATACCAAAAACATGTTTCATGTATGGATGTTTATGCGTTTCCTATTATTATCAGAGATAATTTTTTTTTAATCATCTTCACAGAAGTTCAAATCTCTTCCATCAACTGATAGGTTTGCAAATGTTTAAGCAGAAAACTTTTATATATCAACACCCATTAAAACAGGTTAAGAGTAGATTCCTACATACATCTCAAATATCATATAAATAACAATATAGGTACGATATGCATATTACCTTCTAGCTTCACGGGTAGTTTCCAATATATGTATGATAGGACCCAAGAAATTATGGAAAACCAAACCCACTTCAAATCCAAAAGTGGAAAAAATCAAGATAAACGTTTCACAGGACAAACACACACTAATCAACATCTGTTGACCAGAATGGTTCGCATGAACATAATCAAAGTGATAAATCTGATAGACAAATCAGAAATATTCGGCCCACTACGATGCTACATGTGCACGTTGCAGAAAAGAGGCTTTCCTCATGCCCATATATTATTATCCAGTCAAATTTATTCTATCATATCAGCTGAGTTACCTAATATAAAAACTAATTCAACCTTATTTGAAATAGTAAACAGTCACATGGTACATGATCCTTGTCGTAATAACTGTAGAAATTCCCCTTGCACGGTTGATGGGCAATATGCAAAAAGATATTCTAAAAGCGTTCCCTGTGAAACTTAGTTTAATGAGGATGGTTATGCGTCTTATAGGAGATCGCCTAAAAATGGTGTTTTTAAAACTATAGTTGGCAGGTATAAAGTTGATAATAGGTGGATTGTACCTCACTCTTCCTTACTTTCAAAGATACACAATGCTCACATAAATGTTGAATTTTGAAGTTCCGTGAAATCTAACAAATATGTTTGCAGATACATAAATAAGAGATCAGGTGAAGTTAGTGATTAACTTATTTGATGGGACTTGATCGATATATCGGCACTAATAAAGCAGTTTGGCATATTATTGAGTTCTTAACGTTAAAAGTGACAGAAGGTTTATTTCGCAAACGCATATGTTGGCCAAGTTCCCCTAAACCCAAATGATACAACTCTTACTGCATATTTTAATTGTGTGAAAAAGATAATTTCGCATAAAACTCTTATTTAATATCAGACTCCATCTTATTAAACATGGAGTTTAAACACATGAAGAAGAGAAAACGAGGAGCTAATGATAATCTGGGTTTGAAAACTTGACACTACAACTGGAAGAGTATACTCTGTGCATCTACGGAACCATGAACGTTAATATTTTGAGAATCCTTCGTCTAGAAATAAGAGGACTGACTTCAGTTCATTTCTAAGATTTATTGGTGGACAAACTGTTTGCAAATATATTGTTTTACATGGTTTTACATTCTCTTTGCAATTGAGAAATTGAATCAGTCAATGGGGGTGGGCAATAGAATATCTGTTTTCTCTGCTTTATTAAAAACATGTGTTTGTTAATCACTCCTAACTACGAAGGACAATGAAGTTGAAATTAAAAAAATATTAATTTCTGCAAAATGTTACTTTTATTTTCGTTATATTTGGTTTCGGTTTCGGTATTTCTTTGCATGCATTCTTCATTTTCATAACCTCTCATACTATCAGACATCAGGTTCGATTTTTGTACCCAGTCAACGACTGCTAGTAAATATATATATATATATATATATATATATATATATATATATATATATATATATATATATATATATATGATTGATTGAGCTGGATTAAATACGACGATATGAAATAAAATGGAGGTGGAAGGACCTGAATACTCAACGTTTCGCCCGATTTATGCGGGCTTCTTCAGGAGGGATGGTAATTGACGAGAGAGTCGGAGGATTGGGGTTATATATAATGATGGGGGAGAGCAACGTGTTTTCCTTATGTAAATTAGATGTCGTATATACATATATATACATTTTATGAGAGAAAATAAATTAGAGTAAACTAGTGTGGTGGATTACGTCTAAAAGTTAAAATATCGTAGAGATTAAAAAAATGCGTCTGAAAATATAGCGGTGATAGATTAAATAAATAAAATGACACGAGATTACGAAGGAAGTTTTTTCTTTTGAAATTAGAGATAATTGGAGTGGGATAAAATAGCGTAGTAACTTAAAAGATGGTGTCTAAAAATAAGAATAGGAGGCGATAAAATGGAGTCTAAAAATAGATAATGATAAAATAAAATACAGTAAATAAGTAAAATAAAAATAATAAAATTAAGTGAAATTACGATTTTTTGTATATATATATATATATATATATATATATATATATATATATATATATATATATATATATATATATCGCGTTAACCGGTGTCTAAGTTGTTCTCTTTAATAATTATTTTCGACAGAAAGGGAGCAACGTGGAAAAAACCTTTTCTTTGTTTAATTATATTGCTGGAATGGTAGATCATAGCCGACTCAATTAAACGTCGTGTTATGTATGTGTTTAAGGAAAGTTGCTTTGTTAAAATTAAAATGGTGTCGTTCTCCATGAATATTGCGTTGAGTGCATGGTTGTTTTTTACATCTCTTTTGTGTTCATATATTCTTTTATTTAAATTAGGTTGAGTTTCTCCTACGTTTATTCTTCAGTCCAGACACACAACAGACAATTGACATTACCAACTAATAAAAAGAACGACACAATCTATAAGAACCTAAATAAGACAGGCATTCAAATAACAAAACTAAACTCTTTAACAATTATGGATCTAACACTTAAAATTATGACTAATACCAACATTAACACCAAAGCCGGAATATATTCCATACCCTGCCTTGATTGATTGTATATATATATATATATATATATATATATATATATATATATATATACCCTGCCTTGAGTGATTGTATATATATATATATGTATACAAAAAAAATTCGTAATTTCACTTAATTTTATTATTTTTATTTTACTTATTTACTGTATTTTATTTTAGCATTATCTATTTTTAGACTCCATTTTATCACCTCCTATTCTTATTTTTAGACACCATCTTTAAAGTTACTACGCTATTTTATCCCAATCCAATTATTTCTTATTTAAAACAAAAACAAAAAAAAAACTTGCTTCGTAATCTCGTGTCATTTTATTTACTTAATCTATCACCGCTATATTTCCAGACGCAATTTTTTTCTTTTTTTAATCTCTACTATATCTTACCTTTTAGATGTAATCCACCACACTAGTTTACTCTAATTTATTTTCTCTCATAAAATGTATATATATGTATATATGACATCTAATTTACATTAGGAAAACACGTTGCTCTCCCCCATCATTATATATAGCCCCAATCCTCCGACTCTCTCGTCAATTACCATCCCTCCTGAAGAAGCCCGCATAAATCGGGCGAAACGTTGAGTATTCAGGTCTTTTCAACTCCATTTTATTTCATATATATATATATATATATATATATATATATATATATATATATATATATGAGCAAACAGTTAATAAAGTATGTTTAAAAACACTTTGAAATGAGTTATTTATTATTATATTTAATCTGAAAAGGAAACACTAGATAAATGGATAGTCCTTAATCCGCGGAGTTTCGAAGAAATATTTTCCTTCTCATCAGAGGGTAGGAATTAGCAAAATGTGGGATCGTATTTTGCATGCAGAAGTATTTGATGAAACAACAAGTAAGTCAAAGATCATACTTGAAAACAAAAAAAAGTGAAGCAGAGGGAATATGGTGAAGAAAAACGTGATTTCACATGAATGGATAGTCTGGTGGAGGATAAAAAATCTAGTGACGGTAAAATAATGTAAAATTTCAAGAAAGTTAAAAGAATTTCCATTTGTATAAGTAAAATCCAGGGAAATCCCGTAATTGGAAGAAGATGGTCCATAATAATCTAAAGGCAGAAATCCATGGAATAATTCACAAAAATTTGTACAAGGAAAAATAAAAGATTCCAATAATATTAATAAAATAAAAATAGGATATGCTTTTCACTCTACTTCCGAGACATAAATATAAATAAGAACGATCAGGGAAGAGAAATAGGAGAGAGAGAAAAAATGATGATAAAGTTAAATATAAAATATAAAATAAAGGGAAACAAAAGTCAAAATGACCCAGACAGGAAATGTTAAAGACGCCAAAAGATATATAGGACAAAATAATATAGGTCAACTTAAATGTACATGTCATCACTTAAAAAAATGTCAGCAAGAGTTGTTAGACGACACTAAATTGAAAAATAAATAAATAAATAAATAAATGAATTAATAAATAAATAGAAAATAAAGAATAAATAAAGAATATATAAATAAATAAAAAATAATAAAAAATAAAATATAAAATATAAAATAAAATAAAAATAAAAAATAATAAAATAAAATAAAAATTATTTAAGGGGAGAGGATGGCCGGTATCTGCAAATTCAGAAAAAAAATTAAGTAAATGCATATAGTAAAATATAAGTAAATATACATACAAGATATAAAAGTGTGGGTAGATTGATATATTAGATAGATAGGAAAGTTTAAAGAATAAAGCACAAAATGCAGATAAATAACCGGCCATGCAAAGGAGAGATAAAGAATTAAAATAAAGGATTATTAAATTCTAAAGTATTAAGAAGTATGTAGAAAAACGATAAAGTTAAAGAATTGTTTTATATCTATATAAAGGGTATAATAATAACTATGTAATTTGTAAATTTCCATATATATGATATTTGATATATCGGAAATAACATTCCAATCCAAAGATGCATTCATATGATACGCATAATATTTCATTATTAGTATAGTCCGTCTTACATGTGTTTCGTTGAATGATGGAGATTCACCGAAGAACTCATCAGAGACAGATGTGTGTTACTCAGAAAAAAAACAATTGATTTTATTTTTTACTTGGATTAAAAAAGATAAGATGGATGGAAGGAAAATAGATTTTGTTACATTAAATGCCTTGCATGTTATTTAATTTGTTAATACTCTTTTGTGAGCTAAAAAACGTTTCGAATCGAAGCCCACTCAAAGACTTTCATTTATATATCTTCATATTTGACATATTTCTGAATTTTTGTACTAAAGTTCAAAATTGATGTCAATGGATTACTAATAATATATAGATGCTATTCATAAAATATTAGATATAAAAACCTTATATACAATCCAAATGAATTTGACCGTCAGGTATATTTTAACTGAACATATACAAAAACTAAATTGGCAAACGTTAGCTGAGTTCTCGCAAATTTAGTTTTATATATGTTCAGTTAAAAATATTGGACTTGCATATACACACGCAATATCATATATATATATATATATATATATATATATATATATATATATACATATATATATATATATGTCTATCTGTAATTTCCACTTTTATATATATCAAATTATTTTGTCAAGTCTAACCAAAATTCCATTTAAGCTGACAAACAAATCTCTTATTGATTTTGAGTGGCCAATATATATATATATATATATATATATATATATATATATATATATATATATATATATATATAAAGCTGGACGTCTGTGTGTGTGTCTGGTCACGAATAGGCTCCTATATGGTTGAATATTATAGAAAACTGATCACATATAATGATAGAAAATTTATCGAGACACAGGAATTGGTATGTTTGATCTGGCATAATGATAATTCATTCAAATTTAGGGATTGCGTACTCGCCTGGTCCACACAATATGGAAATAAAAATTTAAAAATTAAAAAAAAACGTTTACAAGTGTTTTTGATATAGATGTACATAAGTCTACTTTGATAAGTATGTTTTAAGTTAAATAAGGATGGTATAATAACATTGTGGGGTCCACGTTCGCGCCTGGCCTCAATAGAATGAAAATAGGCACACACTTTAATAAAGACTTTTCATATCTATCTGCGTAAGTATACTTGGATAATTATGTTTCAGTTTGAAGAAATTTGGTATAATAAAATTATGGGTTGTTCGTTCGCGCCTGACCTCCATAGAATGGAAATATGTCACAAAGTTTAACCAGGTTTTTTAATATAGATCCACAGAATATTGTTATAAGTGTTTCAGTGTGAATAGGTATAGTATAATAAATTATGGGGTTTATCTATTTTATTTTTACTTTCATCATATTTTGCTTTGATTTTGATACACCAAATTCGAAGCTATCTCTTTACAATCATTCCTTTTCATAACCTATTATACTTTCATAAATCAGAGCCCATTTTCTGTAGGCTGTTTTTCAACCCAGTGAACGGCGGATACTTTTGCTAGTATTTATATACATGAAATAAAATATATATATATTTATAAAAGTAACTTAAAAAATTAAGTCTAGCAAAATAAGAGACGCAGCCGAATATCCAAACAAAGAAACCGAAACAAAACTATAATAAATTAAAAATAAAATCTACTCAAAACTTAATGAATATATAGTTTTTTTTTTTCAAGAAAACTTGCACTCTGTATAGTTTATTTATTTATATTATTTTTTATTATTGTTATTATTATTATTTATGTATAATATTTTTATTTATTTATTTATTATTATTATTATTTATTTATATTATTATTTTTTTTATTTATTATTATTATTATTATTATTATTATTATTATTATTATTATTCAATTTTTAGTACTTTTTACGACAGTACTAAGCGTAGTATAACGACCTTAAACCTCCCCATGTAAAAATGGTTTTCGGAAAAGCATTTCCAACCTCGGACGCAGTCAAATATTGGGTAATTTTGTACGAATGTTTTTAGTACTTAGCGAAGAATAAACACATCGACCTTTCCTTGTTAAGAAGGGCCTTCGGAGTAAAACCCCCGAAAGGCGAAACATGAGGAGGTTGGGAGTGTTTATTCAGAAAGAGGTTTTAAACATGTGTATGCCGGGGGTATTTATAGCACGGTAGGTTTTTGTCGTAAAAAAGAAACAATTTATTAATAAGCAAAACTATTTTATTTCAAGAAGATTAATATTTTTGGTACTTATTGTAGAGTGCTGAAATAACAATGTAGTTATTTGGAAGGACATTATAAACATGTGGGGTGTAAGTCGTTTTGTACTTTTAGTGTGCTTTTCCCTAACAATTAAATTAAAAAAATATGAAAGTAAATTAAAGTTAAGAAAACTATGTTAAATAAAAAGTACATAAACATGTTTTATTTATAATTTATTCACCAAATATTTTGTTGAATGTGCATTTTTTCAAATTTTGTTTATTTAATAATGTCAGTGAACGTTTGTTTGTCTATTATAAACATAATGTTTTATATAAGAAAAGATAAATGATAAAAAACAACAAAGAAAACAAACGTATGTTTTTCATAAGAAGTAATTAGTTTGGCCAATGTTGTATCTTCCTAATGCAAATCACGGGAAAACACGTAGATGTAAGTGAATAAATAAAGAAAACCGTTTAGTTATTTGTATAATTTCGGGCCGTTATCCTCAACGTTTATAGGTTTTGTTTCACGACATTTCGGCAAACTATTTCCTTGGCCTTCACCTGGTGGTTAACTGCGACCGTGTAGTAATGATTTTAATGAACAACTAAAAAATAAATAAATAAAAATAGAAATAAGAAAAAATAACGCATAATGACAAAATATAAAAAGAAAAATGAAAGTAGACTTGTCGAATATCGGGGGAACGCAGGCGAGATGCGAGTAGATTAACGCACACAATTGACAAGAAAATGTAATGTGATACAAACAAAGTGCAAGTTGAAGTGAGATTCTAGTTGAATAACGTTCCAAAAAGGACAGGGAAACGCGAATGGAGGAAACTGCTATACGAATACGGTAACAGACATCGCGTTGCTGATGGCAAATAACATACGATTAGTGAGAGAGTTTGAGAACGTGAGAAGGGGGACGTGTAATGATGGGAGTGATTTTAAGAAGAAGCAATTTTACGTAGCTTTGTATATGGTTAGTTTTGAATTTCCGTGGCTAAATAAATATAATGGAAATCACAATGACTTAAGTCCAGAAATCCGAAGGTAATGCAGATAATATAGAAAAAAATAGAAACGAATGGATATGTAAATTAATGGCGACATGTTTATAAGTGTCGACCTGTTCGTTTAATAGTAGAAAATGCGAATATCAGAATATGCGAATGTCTACGCCACATCCAATCAGCGGTGCCGGTTTTCGGAAAGGGAGAAATTATCATACAGAATCAAGAAAGTGTTAAGGTTATGGTATGTCTATGAGTCTAATAACCAGTTAAGAGCACGTAAACTCATCAAAGTATGAATATGTAGAGATGGTGTCTGTGTCTAGTGGAAGCGGTGGGAGCACAGAATAGTTAGAGAGAAAATAGGAATTACTTCCACAAAAAAGATTGTGAGATAGTGATTGTGTAGCTCCTCAAAAATAACGTAAGATTTTAATGTAATACCTAAATATGGATATAATGTCGACTTAAAGTTACATAAGATAGTGGCTAATAAGCTAGATTTAATTTTAGTGCATGTGAAAGGGTTGTGGCAAACATGTGGTATTTTGGTCCAGTGGGGATTTTCTGCAATCAAAGTATCATATATTGGATTAAATAATACCCGGTAGAGCTTTATAAATATTTACAATATAAATATGTTTATACGGCTGGGCCAATAACCTCTAGAAGTGTAAGCCATGGTTAGTTTCAGAACAGTTTCCGATGGTTTGTTCTACACAAGTTCTGGAAGGTGACTGGTTCACAATAGTTTCCGGTGGTTCGTTGTTCTACACAAGTCATGGGAGGTGACTGGTTTGCACTAGACAGTTCTCGATTTGGAATCCACAGAGCAAATAATTTTTGTTCCCCTGAAAACATATACGAAATTGCTACAGAAATATTTAATATTTATGGAGCAATTCTGGTGTCTGATTGGTTGATAGCAGATAGCAGAAAATTGATTTGTCATGTCGTAGCAGAATCGTTTATAAATAGAATCTTCCGACTGTATGGGATCATACTCCATTATGAATTATTGCAACAGGCTCTGATAAAGCACAAGTCTGCTGAAACGGAATTACATTTTTATAAGCTGTTCACAATTTTATATAAATATTCATACGTACTTAAACTATCAATATGCAAATTAAGCGAGTTGTTACGTCGACAACGACTCGCCTTAAAGTCTCTTTCTTTTTATTTCCCTTTCTCTATCAATCCAGTTCATCATCGGTTCCACAAAACACGCTTTTTCAAATCGCCCACGCGAAAACTTCCTTTCCAAATTTGTCGACGATCAATTTTATTCTCCGTATCTAACGTCCAAAATCAAACTATTTGGAACTCCTTATCGATTTCTGCAGACAATTCCAAAATGTCCATTACTCGCTTCTCTTTCCTATCACACATACACACTCTCTTTCTCCCTCTCTCTCTCTCTCTGTCCTTGTCTATATATATACCTTTCTTTCTTCTCTCACTTTTTTCTTTATGTCTTCCAGACAAAACGTAAATTTTGTCATCTACAAAGGTAACAGAAGAAGTGTATACTTTCATCTTCTGTTGAAAGAAGAAACAGAATTGCTTCCTTTGAAAAGGTTGGATGATTTTATATTAAACTGATTGTATAGCGCTAAACATGTTCACAGTTATAAATAAACCAACTACCATTGAACTGTCAGTCTATGATATACTTTCTATGAATTAAGTCTATAGCAAAACGACACAGAGTTGCTGGAATTTGTTTTTTGAGATACAAACGATTTTTACATTAACTAATAGATACAATGATTTGTGAATAATTTATTATATATATATATATATATATATGTGTGTGTGTGTGTGTGTATCTGTGTGTATAAAACAAAGTTATCTGCGAGAGTGTATGTCGCGGCTTCACATTTAAACGGTTGATCTATTTGGAAATATCGCGTTCGATTAGATTTCCTTATCAATGCCAGACATTATTTGATTAAAAAAAAACGCATTATTAAAAATGTAAAGCACTTAAAATAGCATCAAAATATATTCCTACATTTTAGCAGTTATTCTTCAGTTTTATATCTTACATTTGTAACCAGTCTGCCGCATACTTATATTTTACACGCATCCTCTTATTTTTAAATTAAAATATAATGTATCGTTTTCTGATTAAAAATCGATTAAACTTGACAAAAATGGGTTCCAGTGAAGCAACTGGCCCTGACGGCACTCTAATCAGTGTTCAAAAGATTAAACAGGAAGAAGATCCTATACTTACAAATCTGTTCAAATTTAACTTAAGGCAAAATGCTTCTCAACACGTTGATAAAGTTATCAATCTGCCCTGTAATTATGAATTCATGAGATTGGTCAGTCAATACAAGCCAGTAAGTTTTCTGTGCGTAAAAAGGAAGTTTCTGGAATGTGTGATAAATAGAGGGGCACTCCACGACTCCAGAAAAAATAACTAATCAGTGGCATGCAATACGGTTTCCGTCTTGCTGGATCTAAACCTGACGTGTTAAATGTAATATCACGCAGGATCAGTGAATCTTCACGGGAGTATCGTTTCTATAACAATTGCTCCTAACATAGAAAAGGGTTTAGATAAGGTATGACATAAATGTCTACATCGCAGGATTTCCAGTTACGGAAAAGCTCGAATTATCTTCTCAACTATTAAATTCTCATAGGTTTATAAGAGTAGTCCTATATGGACAGAAATCAGAACCATATAGAAGCAATAGTAGCGCCCCTCGGTATTCCATCTTTGAATAAGCTCTGTTCCTGATCAATATCAATAATCTCCCAAATCACATTATTAGTTCATTCGTAGACTAAAAAATAATAAATGCAGACGACACTACCATTTATGGCGGCCGTTCTGATTCTCTCTCTTCTGACTGTATATTGACGTAGCACAATAAGTAACATATGACTGTATATTGACGTAGCACAATAAGTAACATATGACTGTATATTGACGTAGCACAATAATAACATATGACTGTATATTGACGTAGCACAATAAGTAACATATGACTGTATATTGACGTAGCACAATAATAACATATGACTGTATATTGACGTAACACAATAATAACATATGACTGTATATTGACGTAGCACAATAAGTAACATATGACTGTATATTGACGTAACACAATAATAACATATGACTGTATATTGACGTAGCACAATAAGTAACATATGACTGTATATTGACGTAACACAATAATAACATATGACTGTATATTGACGTAACACAATAAGTAACATATGACAGGCTAATGTTAAAGCATCTAGAACCAAACTTCTTTCTTTTCACCACCAACGCTCTGATCCCTATCTAGTTCTTACTTTGAGAAAGTACCATGTGTATACAAGGTTTTAGAATTGAACTTCATTCCAGATCTGAAATCTAATTCGTTTCTAAGGTCGCCATAAAATTCTTTAAATCATTCTTCCGCTCCAGTAGTTACCTCACTCCCGATGCAATCCTCTACATGTATAACAGCAAAAATATATCTTAACTGGGAGTATTGTTGTTACATCTTAGGAGGAACTGCTCAGATCACCATTTTCTGCTGTAAAAATTACTTTTTCTAACAGAGTTAATAACTTAAAAATAATTATGAATAATCCTGTAAAAATTTGTATTCTTAATAATTCTTTTTCTTCACAGTATTTTTCATATCGTTTGTAGAGATTTTTAGTTTTCGGTATTGGGAGATAATAAACGCGGCAAACGTTAGTCTCGACCGTAAATGTTTAAATTTGTTCAGTTGTGTGTATTAATTTATTAAATAACATTATTTTTTGTATAAAAAAATGTTTCAAATTTATTTATGTGAGATAGTTTTTTTGTGTAATGTTATTTTTAAAAGTAATGCTTATCTTTTTTTTTTTAATAATGTGTATCGTTGTTCACTAGTATAAGTCAAACGAAACAAACGTGTAAATCATAATTGTTTATATACTTCTTTATTTGCGGACTGTTATTCTCATCTTCATGGTTGATTTTGTTTCGCCGCGTTTCGGCCAACTATTCCTCTGGCCATTCTTCAGGTGGTTAACCACGACGGGATAAAAATGTTCTGTATCTTAACTGTATTCTCAGTAATTACTCCCTTCCATAATGCGGAGCCCGGGGCGCAGTTGATAGAGGTGTTGAATATCTACAGTTCCAGGTAAGCATTATCTGAACATGCCGGTTTCAATCCAACCCAAAGCAAGCCAGAGGATTAGTTGGCCAAACCATGGTCAGACAATAACAACTAAGGAAGACAGTAATTACTAAGGCCAGATGAATAGTTGGCCGATACGTAGTGAAACCACAACTGTAGAGACAAGGACAACAGTCTGCAAAAAGAAAGGTATATATATATATATATATATATATATATATATATATATATAAATATATATATATATATATATATATATATATATATATATATATATATATATATATATATATATATATATAAAGAGAGAGCGAAAGAGAGAGACGGGGAAATAAAAATGAACAAACGTTTAGTCTTCATTTCAAGACTTCCTCTGAAAGTTTCGACGAAACGTAGATGGAAACATGTCTTGTTTTGTTCCTTTGTATTTCTCTATTTTGTCGGAATACTATTTCCATTATACTCATATATATATATATATATATATATATATATATATATATATATATATACATACATACATATATATATATATATTGTATTGGTAGTAATTATTAAGTGTGTCTACCAAAAGAGTGCTCAATGTTTAGACGGAGCCAAAATAAGTTAATTTAGTATCCAACCAAATGGCTACATATAGGTATACATGTTTCGGCGAAAACCCTATATATATATATATATATATATATATATATATATATATATATATATATATATATATATACAAATTACTCATCTCCAAGGATTTTTATAAAAAGTATTATACATACTATTGTTTATATATTACTAGCATGGGTGCCCGGCGTTGCCCGGGTATTTGGAGGTGAAAAAAGCGGTCAATTTTTTAAACTTTGACCCCTATTATAGCCCCTTAACATTTATTGTTTTGGGCTCAAATAAAGTTATTAAGATAGATCCATGTTCAAGGAAACAATATCTAAAATTTCAAGTTTTTAGACCAAAAATCGTTAGAGGAGTTTGGTAGAGTTCTCAAAAGTTCCCGTTAATCGTCAAATTTCTGACCGAAAACCGATAACATCGATTTTTCCAAATATCAGTACCCTGTATATCAAATTTCGCGTCTGTAGACTTAAAGTTGATAGAGTTATTGCGTATGGAAATGTACACACACAGACACACAGACACGCACACAGACAGACAGGCACTTTCACTTTTATAGATATATAGATTTCCAGAACGTATTAAAATTTTGTCATTACTTAAAAAATTAGGTTCTTATTTAGAATTCGACTTAATTTAAAAAACAGAAACATTTTATGGTGGATTTACTCGTCAAAGAACGACGATTCAATGTTGCAACAATCACGTTAATTCATCAAGTAAGTGTTTTACTAAGAAAATCAAAATTGACGATATTTAGCGAAACAAAAGTTTTAATTATTTTAAATTCAAATACAATCTGGGTCGTCAGATTGAGTTGTTCCCCCTGGAATTTAATCATATTGTAAAAAAAAAAAACGTGCTAGTTCTCTGTTCTATCGACTCGCTCCTCACACAATTCGATAATCTTATTCACAAAAAAGAACTTTATCAATTTATGCGATTTTGGAATATGACATAATTCTTTGCGTAGTTTGGTATTTTCTCAACGACATATTGATGTCATTAGTGCTTATGCATAGGCAATGATTCTACAAATCTATATGACTAGAATTTTTTTCTTTATTATTTATTCGAAGGTAAACAGTTACATTTGGTCGCTACAAACAGTCATCTGTTTCCTTCAATAAGATTCGTCAGGCGACTCCGAACCATTGGATACTATAGAAAAAAAAGAGAAAAACAGGGGAAAAAAGACAAAAGAAAAAAAAAGAAAAACCAATCGTAGCGACCAAATGAAACTGTTTGCATTCGAATAAATAATAAAAAATATTTTGCTCTTGTCATCGAGCACTATCGAACAATCTCGTTGTATTTATTTGGTCCTATAGCGTATATATATATATATATATATATACATATATATGTATGTATGTATATATATATGTGTGTGTGTATTTCGTAAATGTCAACGTTAAAAAAACATGCTGATATATAAACATTTTACTTCTCCCTTCTTAACAATGTGTATATGTGTGTGCGTGTGTGTGTGACTTTCTCATGTACTATCAGCTGGATTCTTGCTCACACTCCCTTTTATCATTTCATGTACCTCCCGCCGTGTTTGGCCTGCTTCTCAAAACGCCAACATCGCCAGAAAACTCCGACTTCATAGGACTACGTATGATTAAAGGATTTTATTTAATTGGTCATTGCAGTGTTGTGTGAGTTTTCTATTAATCCTAAGTTGTAGCCTCATATTAATTTGAAGGTCGGTGTCGAATAAATGCAACACGACATCAAAGCACATACCTTATATATAATGCTTTTCGGACGTAACTTGATACCATGCTGTGAATACACACGTTTTTAATGCTGAAAAACACCAAGAAGATTTTTACATGTAAACGAACATTTCCCTCTTTAAGAGAGTGTACTACTTAGATATACAAAGGAATGCCCTACATCTAATTTATTAAATGATGATAGGCGATGCAGATGCTAGATCATACATTACAACTGTCTATTTTAGGTTGATTTTTAAACCAACGAGATGCAAAGTAGTTCATAAAGCATATGTGAAATGATATCACAGTCATCCGCAATGATAAAGAGACTTTTGTTTGAGAAAGAAGACTACGAATATTATATCTGCTGCTTTCCAATATCTGATATAAATGCTGTCTTAGTTTTCATTAAAGGCTACGAGCATAACTATGGCAAAATATATATTGAAGACAATATCACTCTATTCACCTTTTGTTGATAACTATTTTTGGATAGAGTGCCGACGAAACAACCTCTTTTTAATCTCTGCTTTTATACCATCCATTTCTTTCGCTTGTTGTTGTAACATAAGATATTATCTCACCTCTATAAGGCATTTCATCAACAAAATTGATTAATTCATGTTGATGATGAAATTTATATATCCTTCGACGACTGATTAGGGATTAGGTAGTTCGCTAAAATATTCACCTTATCGTTTCTTTATATCTTCTGGTTGTCTCAAAATCTTTTGATTTGAGAAGAGAAAACGTTGATTATTAAGGCCTATAGAATTGTTTGATTATTTTGTAAAACAATCTCGAGCTTTGGTTGGTTGCTGCGAGTTGTGCTTTTTGACTGTAAGTTTGTGCGAGTTTCTGCCTTCTTGAGCCGCCACTGGTTTGGAATTTCGCGCATACGTAATTTATGGCACTTTTGCAAAATCTTTGTATATATCTAGAGTTTCAACTTCTGCGTAGTTGACTTGATGGGATGACTAGATTTGTTTGGAAAAGAGTGTTTTTTTTCCAAGGAGTGCAACAAATCTTTTCATCAGTTTTAAGCACTTCCTTTTACAAAATCGTAAAATGCTTTGATCAGTAGAAAGAACACCCATATGAAGTATTTCATATATATTATATGTTATAATATGTAATTATAGTTATAGATGTACATCTGTTGTATCGTCTCTACAGTGTTACACGTAGCTAGGACAATTAACTTGGCAGAGAAAATATTACTTAGGATGAAATAAATTTTAGACAATATATTATTAGGTTGGTGCTAAAATAATGTTGTTTTTTTATCAGATATAAAATATACGTCAAAAACGATATTATTTTTTCACCAACCTACTGTTTTAATTTTCTGCTGACACATGTTTGTGTAATGCTATTGAATGAACGAAAACAATACTTCCGCTGAATTTAATGCAAAATGAATATAAGCAAAGTAAAATCTCGTTAATTGCATAAACCTATCCAACCAAAGCATTGCTATGTATTCAAAATAAATGATTAGATTAGATTATGCAAAGACATAAAACGCTTGAATAAAGTTGTGAAATAAAATGAGTTTGAATGACTGAGATTGCTAAATCTCAGACAAAATCCCAAAATCTACAAAAGCTCGTGATCATTTCAGATTGTGACAAACGCCAGAAGAAAAGTATAGGACAAAAAAAACGACGTCACTGATCATAATGTCCAATGAATGCTTTTACCAAATGGATTCCTTTTGGGATATCAGCTGTCGCAGAAACTGAACGATAAGTCAAAATCTGACATAGAAGTCATATTGTAAGTGGAAAGGCGTGACATATGTCAAATAAAAGACCACAAAACGGCTTTTTATAGACAAGACACGATTCTTGTTTTATTATAACGTGTGTAATTCATCAGAACATACATCCTAATTTCACCCGTCTTTCTCTGAAGCGACAAACATACACACACACACACACACACACACATATATATATATATATATATATATATATATATTATTTGTATTTATATGTCATATATCTTATGTTTTAAATTTTATTTATTTTCAATATGAGAGTCTGTAGTCTGCATTCTCATTCATGATTCTGTTTTCAATATGCATGATAGTTTGTACCATTTATATTTCGATTTTTTTTCTGTTTGAAATATGTTATAAGTATGTGTTTCTCTTATTTTTATTCTGTTTAATTATTAATGAGCGTTTCTGCTATTTAATTTATTTTTTAATATAGACGTTAGGCTCTATTATGTTTTTCTAATAAATTCTGTTTTAAGTATGAATTGGTATTATGATACTGTTTATTTTTTGTTATTTTTCAATATAAAGTAGAATCTTTACTATTTAATTTTTTCCATTTTTCTGTGTTAGATAAAAATGGAATAGTGTACTGTTTTTTTTTCATATTTCTTTTGTATTAAAATGAATTAGCAGCTTCATTATTTCTTTTTTCTTTGTTTTTCAAATTTGATTTTAGATTTTTATGTCAGTATTATAATTAGTGACCACTTGACAAAAATAAATTATAGTGAAAATTCCTTGTGTTTAAGAAAGTAATACGACGGTACTGACTATTAATGAAAATCTACATATAACCAATCGAATCTGCGTTTTCTCTCTATTTTTATAAAAAAAAATAATTAAAAAACTCTAAATTTACCTGAACATAATCCTAAACGAATTCTAACCTAACCCTAAACTTTAAGTCTTAGTTTGCAGGGTTAATTTTAAATACGTTCTGATTTTGGAAGCATCGGAACTAAAAAAAATAGTAACTGTCGGCTCAACGCAAACACGGTCCTAACTTAATTTAATGCGAAAATATTTTATAAATAATTATTATCATCTTTTTATGTTACAAATATCTAGGTTTTATGGAGAAATACAGACTTTTAGACAAATTGCTCGTTACGTAAATTTTTACTGCTAGAAAAAATATGTACACACAAATTTCGTCGGAGTTTGCCGACATCAGTATAGCATATCCGAGCACGACATTTGAAACCTGAGTACACTGCAACCTAACTCACAACGCTACATACAATAAAGTTAATTCCCACCGATAAAACAAACCGTAATAAAACGTAACTACTTCTTCTGCAACAGTGCACAGATAAACCCACATGAAGGATTTCCGATGTGTGACGCATGGTTGGTGTGAATTGCAATGTTGTCTGATACACTTGCTTTTGGAAAAACGTACGTATTAAAGCATCAAATTGTTATCTAAACATACCTGATTATATACGACTGATAAATAAAATAAATATATATAATTCATATAAACAACCGAACAAAGCCTAAAAAATATTCTCCGGATGATGACCGAAAAACAGATATATCGGCTGCATACCACATCATTTAAAAGCAGATAGAAAATTGTTAATCAAATCGAGAAAACCACGAGAAATGTTCAAACAGAAACGCTCATATATACATACTAGACTACCCGTGACCTGTCGGGTCAGTATCTTATATTAGCTATAGAATTCATGTATGAGCGTGACACTTGTGACGTAAAGAAAATATTTTTTTTTTGCATAACAGAAACATTTCTATGAAAGTATATTAAAATGAAAACACAGATGGATCACTTAAACATGAAAAAAATCCTCCCTATTCGTGTAAAGTTGCCTATTTTTTCCGAATAATCATTGAAAACGAAAATTAAACATTATTTTCCTACGAATTGAACGCCGACGAAAGTCATTTAGCAGCAAAAACGCACAGAAACTTACCGATGAGAAATATAAGCATGGAAATCCCATATTGGAATCCTTCAACCAAGTTATAGAAACTTAAAATCTAAAAAAAAAATAATTAATAAAACCTGAAGCAAAAAATAAAACCTAAATAAATAAAAATAAAATAAAACTAATATTGAAACAGATTAGTAAATGTGTCAACGAATTCACCGTTCCCACACAACTAATTTGTATCTAGACATGTAAACAAAAAATAAAAAGAACGAAGGAAAAGTGACGGATAGAGAGTAGTAGTAATAGTAGTAGTAGTAGTAGTAGTAGTAGTCTTGGTTTTAATCCAATTGTTCTTATGTTTGTCAACGGGTTAAAGTTGTTTAGTTGTAAGAAAATAGCGACAGTATAGTTGTAATAAAGAATAGGTGCAAAACACCTCCACTCTTCTCATGTTAAATAATAATTTCGAAATAATAACGTTAATATTTCAGTGCCCAGATCAAAATCTGCAAAAGAAGCGATTTGTGTTTATTTGTTTACGTTGTTATGAGTTAATGTTTATGCGCGCATGCGCAACCGGATGTCGTAAAACGGAAAGTGAGTTACATCACTCGTTACAAGGTCATCTGAGTTATATATATATATATATATATATATATATCAGGTTAATAACAAGAAAGTTTTTGCGGTTTTTTACTTTTAAATTCAGATGAAAATATCACAGCCCTAACAAATTTATTGACCGAAAAAGCATCATCTAAATTAACACACTTTTGCTTAGTCAAAACAAATGTATTTATGTTAGTAACTGTTGTGGAGACGCCCACTAATTGATACAGACACAACAGTAACTTAAGCATCCTGTCGTTCTGATGACGATAAAGTCGCTGAAGGCGTTTTTAATATCGTTTAGGTTTTGTGAAGTATGTGACACACAGAAAGTTGTCGAGATACTTGCTAAAGTGGTAATATGGAGGTGAGAGGTTTTGAGAGTATGGCTGATGAGGCAATTTATTCAACTTCTGCAGGGTGTGTTTAGCAATGTACAGTCGGACATTGTTGTAGAGGGCTATTGGACCCTTACTGTTGACTCATGCTGGGTGTTGTCATCGAAGTTTCTGATGAATATTATTTATTTGTTGACAGTACTTCTCTGCTGTAATAGTTTCGTCTGCATATTAAAATCTGGAATGGATTAGATCAGTCACAGACAACCGAAGAGTCAGACACGCACGACTTCGTCGGCGTCTAACCACTGAGCTGAGCGTCGCCAATTGTCGTAAAGAACTTACTTTTCATCTCAAGTAATAATCCGGCTGAGAAACGAGTCGTTTTTGTTGCGTAAAAGAAAAGGGGATGACACTTTATGACAGCGTTTCTTTTGGTTGTCATTCAATTCGTGTTTTCGTCTTTCTTATCTCTTACAAGTGGTTACAAATCGTCGTATACGTTACCTCTTATTGAGAAGAAAGTTATCGAATAGTCTTGCGTACATTGCCTTCGCTTAAGGCCCTAAATTGATTGTTGTCAACATTGTATTGAAATAAGAAAATTGTGCGAATTTGCTTTTTTTTTTCATCTTCGTTTACACGTTCTGAATAGAATATATGATTGTGTTTAACTGATTATAATTTAAACGATAAGATTGAGCGATAAAGCGCTTTAAAATATTATGTAAAGTAAAGGTATCATGACGAAAACTTATTTAAAAATACATCATTCGTAATTAAAATTAAAAAAATTCCGCACGAATTTTGTTTCTCAACTGAATATATATTAAAAAAAAACTTTTAAAAAAACATGTCAATACACACAGTCTAGAACAGTTTATAGATATAAAAAACAAAACTGTTTTCTACTCATCCAAAAGGACAAACTAATAACATACTAAAAAACAAAAACATATTAAAAAGCAAACACCAACCCGAACACCTCAAGAAATATAATATATGTATTAAAATTCACAGTATGTGATAAATACTACATAGGCGCCACTAAGAACACACGCAATAGATTGGTCTAACATAAGAATAATAGTAAACTTCTCGAAAACAGACTATTATGTGTTTCGCTACACATACATGCATGCAGTGGAAATAGCGTTAAAATAATGAAAATCTTCCAACCCAATGATTACTTCTACTTACTAAAACAGGAAAACTATTACAAAATTCACTCCCGAATTTAACAAAGCTTAATATTAACAGGCAAACAAACAAATGCAAAATCTCAACCGACACATTGAAGCTCACACCCGAACGTGTAAACACAGATGCAAAATCCCTTTTGTGTTTCATGTAAAAAATGTGAATATCAGCCAAACTTTTTTCAGGCGAACAACAATAAGGACATATTTTATTATGCTGCCACTTTTAATTATATTTCATTTCATCCTCTTCTATCTTTATTCATGATTATAGTTTTTGCTATCGACAAATCTTTTTCATCAATATCATATAATATGAATAAAAACATTCGCTATTATAGCATAAACCAGAAAAATCCAGAAAATATTAAATGAAACCGCGTAAGAAAATAACAATATCAAAAATATTGTAATTAGTTATTGAATTATAGATATGCCTAATACAAAATATTATGGATAGTTTTAAGACCAAAAACAAAAGTTTATTTAGAAAATATTAAAATCTAAAAATCAAAATTAGATATAAAAAATAATTTCCCTCCGAAAAGAACAGACACCAGGCATAGCATATTAAAACCACGGAAATATAATTCACTAACAGGAAATAATTTATGTGCGTATGTATGAGAAACAATTTGTGTGTATGATATTTATCCAAATGTATCGCAGACGTGTACACTCACACACACGCACTTTCCAAGCACACACGCGCTTGCACACTCTCGCACGCACACATACACACATATTATTATTCTATGAACATTTAAAACAACGAACTATTACGAAGAAAAATTGTGAAGCCATGAATTTTCTAAGGTAGACACACACAAGTAGAATATACACATTAGTAAAATGATTTGCATGAATTTGTAAAATATATGTAACCAAGCAAATGACACGTATGCAAATCACCAAGCCGTATTACGAGAGTGATGCTTCAGAAATAAGTGGATATATATATATATATATATATATATATATATATATATATATATATATATATATATATATATATATAAGATCTGGGTTAAAAGAATAAGAAAAAACGTGTCAGCAATAGGCACTTTTAAGCACGTTACGACACGACAGGAAAGTTCCTAAACAATATGCAATTTAAATAGATAATCAGAATTCTGGACGTTTGCAAACAGAGGAACAAGCTACACATATAACAGCATATTATATCTGCAGACTAACAATTAATTGACCATTTTTCTGATGGCTTGGTGTGAAGAATATCGGTATGTAAAAAATCGCGTACCGAATGTCTTACCATTTGCTTTTTTCTGGTAAGAGTCCGTGTTAACATATAACTACCACGTTGCATATAGATTATTTGGTTCCGTAAAAACATGTTTTTTGCAAATAAAGCGTCAAACATGATTGAAAAAAAAAGCGGTTACCAAGTAAGAGAATAGAATCACAAAAAGGATGAAACAATGAGGCAAGTAAAGAAAAATGAAAGATTGGAGATTAAGACACAAGAACAACTGCTTCAATCTATCAGTGATATTGTTCGTTTATATTTCTTTTCTGCTACACTTTCGGCTATTTTCCTGTTTTGTCAGTTTTATCCTGTAATCACAGCAAGGGGAAATTGTAGGAAAATAGAAAAAATAGGTAGATAATAAAAAGTTAAGAATAAAATGAACCCATAACAGTTCCTTGCGGAAATATGAAGGATTAAGATGGTGAATGGTGAATTCGCGAAGGCAGTTCGTGATGTGGCTACCGTGTAAACCAGCCCTCACTAACAACATACGTGCTATAGGTGATAAAGACGGTCACACGTATGACAGATAGACAATTAATTCGACCGGGCTTATTAAATCGCAGGGTGTTTTAGTAAGTCAAGTGCCAACTCGCCCTGTTAGCTAAATGCGGTTCCGTGGGGAATTTAGTTTACCGTCAATATTATTTTTAATGTTATACACAAAATCTTAGTCTTACAAATCGGTTATAAATAATGAAGGTAAAATAATTAATGAGCATTTGATGTATCAAATACCTTGTTCTGTTTTAAATAGGAATAAACATTTGGAAATGAACATATTTATATTCTCTTAAATTTGTAATTGAGCTATTTTAATGATATCCTATTTCCAGCTGTGAATACTAATTATATTCAATTTGATTTCATGGATTATTAAAATCTTCAAATCAAAAAAAAAAGACTCGCCCAATTCTGAGCACGTGATATACTGAGTGACTTCTTATTTTACAACTTTGCCTCTTTCATTATCTCTAAAGGGGACATAGCTTTTAATGATGATGGTTCTGAGGGTTCGTTTTACGAACAAAGTAGTTTAGAGGATAACGGAAATTAGAGTAGCAATAAGTGAACAAGCGGTACGTTGGATGATAGGACTGCAGAAGTTAACAAATAATGGTCAATCCCAGTACCTCGTGACAGTAGAGGAATGGGGCTAAACAAGGCAATGCTATACTTGTTGCATAATGTATTGATATCCGATTAAGTCGGGGACACGGATAATGCCTGTATCCCTTTGGGTCATGTTTCAACCGTAATTGTCTCAAATAATCTTGCCAGAAGGGGCTGAGCAGCTAAGAGACAAATGGGCTTTATTTGTCCCGATTAAGCTTGCCACAATAGGCAAATCGGAGTAGCACTAAACAAGAGTTTATGCTAACTAGTTTGGGCAATAATTTTGAAGATGAAGTTTTAATCAAAAGAAAACTAATTCAGCCGAAATTCAGAGAAATATAAATGATAGGAATGATATAAATGATCGAAAGTTGTGGAAGAAAATGAGAAAATAATACATTAAAAAGAAACACACAGACGAAAAATAAGTAACAAAAGAATCCTGCGATATAATTAACAGAAAAACATATCCCTTATGTACAATTTCGCGATAAGCAATAAACTGACTTTATTAATACAGTTTAAGTTTGATTGAATTAACGATGTTGGTTGGTTGGTTGGTTGTTTTTGTTTTACGGCATATCAACCCTTTTCGGGTTATGTAATGCCGAATTCAAATATTTTAAAGAAAATTTTTTTAATAGAATATATTTGTTATTTTCAAGTCGGTTTCTATTTAACCCATAGTTGGGACCCTAACAGGTACTACCACTCCGGGTCAGAGTGGACCTGGGAGCAATGGCAATTAAAGTGTGGCTCCACACTCCCCAAAGCCCGCAAGCTGGGCCCTCACCACTGGATATAGTTTAAGGTCATATCCATGACCTGAATTAACGATGTAAATCTAACCAATATCAAAGATCTAAACAGAACGCATGTATGTTTGTACTTCGATTAAATTGGCAAATTGGTGTTTTTTAAACATTTAAAAGTAACTTTTATCTTTGACAACCAGGCATAAACATTTCGGCTCTAATCCAGTGGAATTTTGGAAGACACAGAAACTACGTTATCGATATTTAAACAGTTTTTCCTCCCAAGATGTCAAAACCTTGTCTTCAAATTTTTGAAAAAATACGTTCAAATTCCCTATTACAAAAAATATAAATAACCGAATACAAAAGCAAATTCTGATAAAGAATTAAAAAAAACGGAAAATGAAAAAGTTGAATAAACTATACACTAAGACATTTTGTCTGCATTATTTTATTCACAATTTTTGTTCGTTTGAAATTTCGATTTTTTTTAAAATTGTTTTTTCATATTACCTAGTCGCAGGTTTTAATAAATAATTGTTAAAAACGTTGGCATTAGAAGGACACTGACACGTATGCAAATGAAGTCACAAGTATCAATGGATGTATATAACAACCGGTGCGTAGGAACGGGGAGAGACAAAAAGTGTAAAAAGTACATGGCCGCGAGAGAAACTTTTAAGCACATCATGGCATGACAGAATTTTTCAAGCAAGATGAAGTTCGAATGTTTAACAACATTTTCGAACAGTCGGATACGTAGAACGTGTTACACATGTAGCATTTGGTTATAACTGCAGACTAAGAAAATAATTGACAATTTAGTTGCTGGATTGATTTGGAAACAATCGGGAATAAATGCCTTTTGCTTTCAACCGCAAAAGAAACTCATCTTAAATGCCATTCTTCAAGACTTTCATACACCATATCTAGTCCCTTTTACATGTAATTACCACGTTACATAGATAACAAATGTGTTTTTTAAACTAAAATAATTATACAATAGAACAAAATATAATAAAAGAGTACAAAAATTAATGAATTATTTTTTTTTGTAACAAAGCAGCGAGACATCGAAACAGATAGAGAAGTAAACAGACCGACAGATAGGCAATTAGATATAGACAAATGTTAGTTGATAGAGTTTGAGTAAATGTTCGTAAAACTGAACAAGTTAAATAGAATGCGGAAACAGACGGACTAATTTTACAAATCGGGTCGACAACGGGGAAAAGGAAATAAATTATTATATCTTCACTGAGAATAGAAGAATATCCAACACGTTGTCCCGGTTCAATGAAGAAATGCCGCTGGCGTAACAATAGCCTCAGGCCGTCGAACCGGGTGGTTAAGTTGGCGAAAACAACGGGTGGTGGCGGGAAAGCAATGGCCACTTAATCCAATTGATCGTTAAGATCGACGAATTTATTCTTGACTTGTTTAAGCCATTTGAATATCTTGGAGCAAAGTCACAAGCATCATAAACAATAACCCCGGCCACCAACCCCGTCCATGTTTTAATTAACTTTAAGACTGAATCCGTTTAGTTCTTAACCCCATAATACTGGAACTATCCATCAAAATATCGAATAACATTATTTAACCCCGTAGCTAGAAAGAATACTTGAATTTCCTAAGGACAGTAGTTCGAGAAGGAATACGTAGACTTTATGGTTGATCTTGAAAGTAACTCTGTGTTTATGATCTGTGTAATACAAACATGGGTGGATCTACAAATGACATTTACTATAAGATTTAGGAATTTGTAAAACGTCATATAATAAATTGAGTTGTATAATACGTGTATTTACGTCACATCAGCCCCTTTTTACCAATCCATTTCCGTCAATGCAAAATAATTGTTCAATAGATGCGTCACGTTGTAAGATTTCGAATAAAGAAAACAAAAAATCCAAGTAAAATGAATGGTTATATTCGTTGTAACCCATTGGGGCAGTAGGAAACCTGATATATATATATATATATATATAATTATTTGGGGGTGTACAAAACTTCATTATAGCTATGAAAAAGAGAAGACTGACTTTTTTGGTATCAATGATAAAAGAAGGACGGAGGGGAAATATTTAATGAAGGAAAAACAATAGATAATGGGATGGAATTGGCCGACCAGGTTTCGCCCTCACTTTTTAAAAGCCAACCCGATGGTTTTCTTTTCTTTATTTTATTATTATAGGGAAACGAATTGAACCGTGGGGAGCGACTAAAATAAAATAAAATTATCGGGTTTGGGGGAGAAAAAAATGAGAGGAAGGACTAAAATAAATTTATCGTTATAATATGGAGAGAAAATGCAAATAACTTCCAAACCCAGAAAACAATCCTTCTGATTACAGAGACAAGGTCTCCTTAACCGAACATGAATAGTCTCTAAGACCTTCAAATGAAATAACAAGTGAGTGTGACTCAGGATAGAAAATGAGTCACTGCTGAAATTCATTGCACATGGCAAGTTTTTAAGCAAATGGTCCGTTATAGCGGAACCATAAGTATTGCTCCAAATGCCCATTGGTTGATAGATTTCATTCCGGATTTTACTAGGTACATGTTGTTGGACATGACCATCTAACCCGAGGGTTGTTCTGCCCACATAGTTGGCACTGCAACTACATTTAAATTGATAAATATCATTATTCATATGATGGGGGTGCAGAACATCCTTTCGAGAGGATGACAATAATGGTTTTGTCGGAAAACCGCACGTTGATTGGAAGCAAAATAGCAATATTTCACAGCTGAGCTAATCTGTTTAGCGAATTTTTAAGTTACTATCCCTAACCAAAGTAAACGAATGTAAATTGGCCATTTAGCCGCCATCTTAGATTTTATTTGGGGAAAAAATATTTATTTTCCTTTTTATGACGGAGTTGATCACATCAAGAGGGTAACCATTAGTGGACTAATTATTAGTAATCATTTTTAGTTCTTCGTCCAATTTGGATTGTGAACAAATCATGAGGGCACGATGTGTTAAGGTCCAAATAAAATTATAGTTTCATTTGTTAGGGCAAAATAAATCGCACCTTGTATACAGATCAGTAAACGTTGGTTTACGGTAAATTGATGTCAGATAATTTAATGGAGTTTCCGTTATGAATACATCAAGGAAAGCTAAATTAGAACTCACCCTCATAAATATACTTTAATATGAATGGAGTCTACCAACCAACGGACATTTTGAGCAATACGTATGGTTATACTATAACGGAACATTTCCTTAAAAACCCACGGTCTGTAATGAATTTCAGCAGTGACTCATTTTCTATCATGAGTCAAGCTTACTCGTTATTTCATTTAAAGGTCTTGGAGACTATTCACGTTCGGTTAAGGAGACCTTCTCTCTGTAAACAGAAGGGTTGTCTTTTAGGTTTGGACGTGACTTGTCTCTAAGGCGTTTTCTCCCCATATCATAACGATAAATTTATTTTAGTCGTTCCTCTCATTTTTTGTCTCTTCCCCACGATAATTTTATTTTATTTTAATTGCTCCCCACGTTTCAATTCGTTTTCGCATAATAATAAAATAAAAAAAGAAACCACTCGATTTGGCTTTGAAAAAGTGAAGGCGAAACCTGATTGGCCGATTCTACTGCATTATCTATTTTTACCTTCATTAAATAGTTTCCCTCCGTCCTTCTTTTTATCATGGATGCAAAAAACTCAGTCTTCGCTTTTTCATAGCTATAATATATATATATATATATATATATATATATACATATATATATATATATATATATATATATATATATATATATATATATATATATATATACTAGGTGAGCCAAAATATAAAATGTTTTTCAAAGCGTAATAGGCTGTTTTAAAAGCTGTGGAAATCAAGAACGAAAACATTTTGAGCACTTGCGTTCATAAATATTTCATTTCGATTATTATAATTGTTTATTGGCATATAGTTGTACGTATACGTGATTTCTAAATAAATGTTTTTACTGTCCACCTAGTTTTGGTTCATCCTACATATATATATATATATATATATATATATATATATATATATATATATATATATATATATATATGTGTGTGTGTGTGTGTGTGTGTGTGTGTGTGTCGCTAGTTATCATTCAAAAACAAATTGCATCTATTTCACACTGATAGTATTTTGTTTATACGTGAAGGTAGTACGTCTTACACGTGTTCCATTTAATAGAAGAATTCACTAAACAATTTATTAGAAACCGATGTGGTGGCATCTTAGTTAAATATAATTTAGCATATTAGCTTTTCTGTCATGCGTAAGTATTATATATTGTTGTTATTGCTATACATGCAGACTGAATGAAGGCATCTTTTGGGAATGCCTCTTTGTTTTTACTTCTGTATTTCTCCTCCTCCACCTTCTTCCCATCTCTCTTTCTCTCTCTCTCTCTCTCTCTCTCTCTCTCTCTCTCTCTCTCTCTCTGAAGATAACAGGTGTTAAATTTCAGCAGCCAAAAAATCTTTATTCATTTTTTGTTCTTTTTCTTCTTTACTTTGACTCCGTTTACGTTTTCAATAATCAACACTCAACGATGTACGAAATACAAATAAATTCCTTTCGCTTGCGATGACATTTCTATCGCTAAACGTGCAGACTGAATGGATGTTTCTTTGTGTGTGTCTCTTTTCTGTTTTTCTCCTTCATCCTTCTACTACCTCTCTCTCTTCCTCTCTCTCTCTCTCTCTTATCTTTCACAAGTACGTAATTTTCGGGTTTCCTTTCCTGTACATATCAGTCAATTTCTATTGTGTCTTGATTTATTTATTCACTCGAGTGCGCCTGTAATAATATCACCAAGAACAAATCATTTTGATATTAAACCTTTTAACTCCGAATTCCCAGTTGATGCAACTAAAAATACCACTTTAAACTCGAGCCCCTAAAGTATTTTCCAGTCATGTTAGGCCAGCGTCCTGAGATGTTTTTCCAGTGAAGATTAAGATAAGTTTCTCTGAAGCCATTCAAATCCAATTTCGAATAGATTGCACCTCAAGCCGCGGAAAGAAAAGGGCAGAAGTTGGGAGAGTATTTTGTCGGAGCCGGCCATAGTTAAAAGTCAATGGTTTATAAATAAAATGTGGGTGGTCAATAATAGCGGTTGATGTGTTGTAAGGGAGTGGAGTCACACTAACAGAAGGTGAGTCACGAAAGACGCCAACTATTAAATGGAAATGTTATTCCAAAAGAATAAAAATATGAAAAACCCAGACTTAATTGAATATTTTTAGAAGTAGATAAAGACAAACAAAATAAGTAACACATTTCCTCTTTATAAAAGAATAGCTAACTAACGTAATCATATAATTACAAATATTTATCATTCGATTTCTGTAACGAATAGTAGTGGTGATGTTGGTGATGCTAGTGATGCTGGTGATGTTGGTGATGTTGGTGATGCTGGTGATTTTGGTGATGCTGGTGATGTTGGTGATGTTGGTGATGCTGGTGATGTTGGTGATGCTGGTGATGTTTGTGATACTGGCGATGTTGGTGATGTTGGTGATGCTGGTGATGTTGGTGATGTTGGTGATGTAGGTAATGCTAGTGATGCTAGTAATGTTGGTGATGTTGGTGATTTTGTTGATGTTGGTGATGTTGGTGATGTTGGTGATTTTGGTGATGCTGGTGATGTTGGTGATTTTGGTGATGCTGGTGATGTTGGTGATGTTGGTGATGCTGGTGATGTTGGTGATGCTGGTGATGTTGGTGATGTTGGTGATGTTGGTGATGCTAGTGATGCAAGTAATGTTGGTGATGTTGGTGATTTTGGTGATGTTGGTGATGTTGGTGATGCTGGTGATGTTGGTGATGCTAGTAATGCTGGTGATGCTGGTGATGTTGGTGATGCTAGTAATGTTGGTGATGTTGGTGATGTTGGTGATGTTGGTGATGCTAGTAATGCTGGTGATGCTGGTGATGTTGGTGATGCTGGTGATGTTGGTGATGCTAGTAATGCTGGTGATGCTGGTGATGTTGGTGATGCTGGTGATGTTGGTGATGCTAGTAATGCTGGTAATGTTGGTGATGTTGGTGATGCTGGTGATGTTGGTGATGTTGGTGATGCTAGTAATGCTGGTGATGCTGGTGATGTTGGTGATGCTAGTAATGCTGGTGATGCTGGTGATGTTGGTGATGCTGGTGATGTTGGTGATGCTAGTGATGGCGGTGGTTTATTGCTTTTGACGCCTGATTTCATAAAATGATATACGATTTCGAATCGTCGTTTTTAGTCACACTAGAGAATTGCTATTTTTATATCTCTTTTATGTTCATTGATTGCAATCATTTATTGCAGCATAATCGCACCTTTGACTTTAAACAAGCAAAAACAGTTAAATTTATTTCAAATAAACCGCGTCGGAGACTTCTGGAATCAGTGCTTATTGCAAGTTCAAGCACAATTAAACAACGTGCAGGTTTCTGTAATGTAGCGCCATTAATAAGTAAACTTTTATTAAAACAACATAATTTCATTGTAGACACAGGTTAACATAACTCACACCATAGAAACACCCCCTGCAATAATTAATATACATAATCCCAATCAATAAATTACATAACAAAAAGACACTCATTTAATTTCTGTTATAAAATTATATTTGAATTTTAACAGGCATATTCTTTCCAGAAAGGATATTAACTGTGTTAATATCTTTTAAAAACATATTAACGACTATATGACGTTATTAAAAATCTCCTTCTTTTTAACAACGCAAGCTTCCCTCCTTTTTTGAATTTCCAACGTCTTTTTCCGTTTACAAATGAAACATGTTCAAATATTTGTACAGGTGTTTTTGTTTTCTTAATCTCATTCATCCAGAGGAAGTCTCGAAATAAAGACGAAACGTTGTTGAACACATAACTCCGGTTGTTCCTTTTTATTTTATTTCCCTATTTTGTCGGTATACTATTTCCATTATTCTCATCATATATATATATATATATATATATATATATATATATATATATATATATATATATATATATATGTGTGTGTGTGTGTGTGTGTGTGCATTAGCAAGCTGTCCGGCGTTGCCCAGTCGTCAAATACGCTTAAATATGATATTTTAATTTATGCTGATTTTTTTATTAATATTTGTATGGAAAATTGTATATTAATTATTATATTTTTTACAATATATGAGAGTGATTTTAAATATTACAAAATAAAATTATGACACTGGTTCTATCAGCAAGAATAAAACCAATAGCTGTTCAACATTATACGTTACTATCTAAATTTAAGTCCATACGAATAAAAAAACTTAAAAAATAAATTTGTTAAAAGTATAACTGTATATTTGCACATGTGTAGACGTGACTCAGTTAATCCACTATCGCCTGCCAAAGTCTGTTTTTTTTTTAAACTTTTGTACCCATAAAAATCATTTATTTACTGGCTAGACTCAAAATCAAATTTATTCTAATGCCCGAATTTCCTTGATATAAATTTTTAAGTCAGTGGACAAAAAATTCACAAATAAACAAGGTAATTTCTCTCTCTCTCTCTGTCTCTCTCTCTCTCTCTCTCGCTCTTTCTCTTTCTCTCTCTCTTCGCCTTTTCTTTCTATCTCTCTTTTTACATATATATATGCATGTATATATATATATATATATACATATATCTCCTGCTAGTATATATATATATATATATATATATATATATATATATATATATATATATATATATATATATATATATATATATAGTTGCAGAGAACCTGGCGCTGCCAGGACCTAATATATTATATGAATTCTCGTCCTGGAATCAAGTAAGACCAAGGAATCACAAGAAATATATACTGTAACAATGGTTAATTTAGGAGAGGAAAATTATAATCTCCAATTCTTTATTAATTCAGTGCTGGAGAGATAAAGAAATAATTGAATATCTATGTATCTCATATAGAGTTAAAGTGTTTACCCCAGGTAGCGGGCCCCTTGATTTCTGAGAACTTTAACTGAATATACAAAAAATACAAAAGAATTATAGATCCATTCATTATTACATTGTAGCCAGTAATCGTGATTTCAAAAGATATATATATATATATATATATATATATATATATATATATATATTTATATATATATATGTGTGTGTATATACATATATATATATGGCGAATAACAAATAATTAAAAAATACACTAACTTTAAAATATGAACTATATTTGCGCATGCTAAAAGAACACTTTACGTCTACTTACGTTTGCCAGTTCGATTTTTTATCAATTTACGATCACTTAAAAGGTATTTTCCAGGTTTATAAATATGAAACAACGGTCCGCAAACATGCAATCACTGAAACCGTCTGTCTAAGAGAATTGTTATTTTAAAGAAACACACAGACAGACAAACAGATATAACCAAGTATATATATATATATATATATATATATATATATATAATTTAACACAATATATATATATATATATATATAAGAAGATTACATATAAACTGCGTCAATCGCTTTAATGCAGATTAGTAAAATAACAATATATCACTAAATATACGTCACAAGAAAATGAAAATTTATCATCAAATGATTGTTTCAAGGTTAGTTATTTCCCAAAATTTTATTGAAATCCCTGCGATATTCACGAAGTCGTGACATTTTATTAATTATCAAGTAATCTATACTGTCCATCGCTTTATTGCAGGATTTTTAAAATGCAAAAAAGGGGGGCGATTAACGGTTATTGAAAAGGAAAGGATTGTTGTTGGACTCGCAGAAGGATTGTTCATCAAAGATTTAGCTATGGAGCTAGAAAGGGATCCAAGAACGTTGGCTTTATTCGAAAACAAGCCCAAGACCAAATCCATAAAGAGCACCAGGAGAAACCTTTTACGTCGTAATATTCGGAAATTCGTAGGGAAGTCAGTCGAAACCCAAACAGCACGAGTGCTTCTATATTTACAAGAGTTGGAATCGCTCCAAGATTAAGGCAGGCTCGATGTAATGTGTTGAATGAGATGGAAAGGAACTTTAAAACTATTCCAAAACCTCCATTGAGCAAACAACATCGGGAAAAAAGAATGGCTTGGACACAGAATTACCTTGAAAATGGATTTCCAACGTGTCCTATTCACAAATGAGACTAGTGCTATTCTTGACGGTCCGGATGGATTGGCCAAAGTTTATAACTCAAACGGAACTTACACCCCTTACATAGTTCATCGCCAACAAGGAGGTGGAGGCAGTATGTTTGGGGCGGGAATCATTGGAGATAAGTTTGTTGGACCATTCCGAGTTCCAGAGGGTGTAAAACTTTCTAGCAATGCGTACAAGGCCTCTTTGGATAGACATTTGTCACCATGGCTAGATGACCTACCATTGTTACGTCGCTTTTAGATGATTTTCCGCATGACAATCCCATTCCATCCCATTATGCTCGGACGACTGCAGCCTTCCTTGAATCTATGAGCTTCTTTTGAGAAACCCTCATGAACTGGCCATCGTGTTCTCCGGATCTTAACCATTAAACGTCTCTGGTCAATATTGAAAAGAGGTGGTTTTGAGGGAGGAGAGCGATTTACTTCAAATTATGCCCTATGGAGGAAAGTAGGTGAATAGCCATAATTTCTTTTAAGATCAAACAATTGATTATTTGGTAGACAAAAGGTTGTTCACAATTATTTCAAATAATTGTGGATATGGCGAAAATAATTCATTTATTTGAGGCTTAGCATCTAGGATGTTCTTTTGTTTATTATTCTTTACCAGAAAAATATAATAAAACGTAAAGTTGTCATGATTAAATATTGTATTTTTTGCCCGAATGCAACATTTTAAGAGACCTGAAATAAAGCGATAGACAGTGGAAATTCCTTGATAAAGAATAGAATGTCATAAGCTTGTTGAATATCGAATGAATTTGAATAAAAGTAAGTAAATAACTACCCTCTATGCAGTCATTTGATTATACAATTTTTATTTTTTGTGACATATATTTAGTCAAATATTGATATGTTACTAATCTGCAATAAATCGATTGACGCAGTCTAATAATAGATATATTTATATATTTATGGATATTAGACATAGTTATTTATTAAAAATATTTTTTATATATCTATATATATATAAATGTAATTTTTGGTTCGTTCAAAGTCTATAGAACCATATTTCTACATTACCAATTTAATTGAAATTTTCAGAAAATCTATTTTTTTTTAAAGAATTTTCAAAGAATGTTTGCATGCTAGTAAAATAATTTAACATTGCGGATTATAAAAATATTAAATTATAAATGAAAATATTTTTCGTAACTTCGAGATTGTCCCCATTTCATTTCCGGTTGAAATGAGCCTTTCACTTATTGAGATAAGTATTATTTGTATTGATTTTTATGATACTCATGCAGAGAGTGATCCGTGCTGAAATGATAAGGTTATTATTTAAAAAGCCATTTTACCATGAGGAGGGGAGGGTGTTTTGTATCTATTCTGTACTTTAACCTTACAATTGAATAAAAAAACATATCGTAAAACTTTAATTAAACGTGGAAATACGATTTAAAAAATAGCGCGGATCACTCTCTGCATTTTTCCTTTTATTATTCTTAAAGAGTAAAACTTTTCTTATTCATGAAAAGAGTTAAGCCTACGTAAATAAATAAATAAATGTTTGTACACGTGACAAATTATCAATAAATGGTTTAGTTACTTTTCTTTTAATTATTTATGAAAAGAGTTAACGTAAATAATCTTTGTAAAAGTAAGTGCGAAAGTGCCATAGTTGTACTCCCATGCGTAATTTCTATACTTATAGGTTTTTGAAAAAATTTTTCACTGGATTATTATTGATTGGACACTAATTAAACAGATTATTAAAACAAAAAAAATTTAAAGAAATCATTATTTCGACATTTGAAAGTGGTGCTCACTTTTTAGTTACAACGTTCTGATAAAGCAGTCACCCATTTTGTTAGCAATAAAAACGCGGTATATCAAAACCATAGAAAGTAAAAATAATATGAGTCTCTACCGCATTTGTAAGTCAGAAATATATTTGTTTCTCAAAGAAAAAAAATAGATTGAACATGACTTTTTTATTGTTTTTATGAAAATAAAGTTTCGAGTTTTTAATTTTTTTTTTTTTAAATTATTTAGTTACAAGTCAGTTTATGGGTGTTTTTTTTAATAATTTGTTATGAAAGGTGAGGGTTTTTTGGGTTTTTTTTCAAAACTTTTGTTTTTTATTTTGATTTTTCTAAGTATTATAAATTTCACTAACATGCTGGAGAAATGTTGGTGCTAATGCAGAGAGTGATCCGCGCTATTTTTTAAATCGTATTTCCACGGTTAATTAAAGTTTTATGATATGTTTTTTTTAATTCAATTGTAAGGTTAAAGTACAGATTAGGTACAAAACACCCTCCCCTCCCCATTTTAAGAATGGCTTTTAAAATAATAACATTATTATTTCAGCACGGATCACTACCTGCATGAGTACTGAAATGTTTAATAATTTGGTATTTTTTTAGATTGGGTCCACCTCCACAATTTTCCTTTAAATGACGACATTTATACGTTTTCGAGTATGCTGAATACTGAAATCGCATTGAAATTTTGCAGAAATAAGTAGTTATCAAGATATAAAAAGTTATATTATGCATTGTATTCTTTGGCGGCCATCTTTTTACGCGCGAACGCGCCATAAACAAATGCACGCGCGTAAAAAAGATGGCCGCCAAAAATTTCAATGCATAATACAACTTTTTATATCTTGATATCTACTTATTTCTGCAAAATTTCAATGTTATTTTCGTATTCAACATAGTCGAAAATCGTTACAAGTCGTCATTTAAAAGAAAATTGAGGAGGTGGACCTAATCAAAAATTTACCAATAATTCCCCATCCCGTACGCCTCCCGATGCATTGCTTCGTCAACATGCGACCATTTTATATCTCCCGAAGACACTTCCGCATTTAGCCAAAAAAAAAAAAAATGGGTGACCGATTTACCAGAACGTGGTAACTAAAAAGTGAGTACCCCTTTCAAATGTTGAAATAATTTTTTTTTTCAATTTTTTTTCATAATCTGGTTAGTGTTTAATCAATAATAATCCAGTAAAAACATTTCAAAAAACCTATCAGTATAGAAATTCGCATGGGGGTGATGGTTGTATAACTCCGCCACATAAGTAAATAAATCAAAAATGTTACGTGCACATGCGTTAGCCTTGACTAGGATGGGGGACTAAGGGAACAACCATTAAATAATTCTGCAGGTCGCCATGGAAATCAACGCCCAATGAGTACCAAAATAGGTTTCATGATATGAAGAAATGTTTTTTTCGAAAAGTGGATGATCACTGTTCCATTTAAATTTAACTTAAAATGAGCACCCACTTTCTGACCACCCAGAGAAGGGGCATTTATTTTCGTGTTTATGGGCTTAAAGGTTTTTGACAAGGCAGTTTGGTACGCGAGTGCATATTTAACAGTTTTCGTTTATGCTCACGCGTAGCATAAACAAAGGCTACGTCTGTGAAATGGAAAATAGTCCCAGAGTTCAGGGGTTATTACCATGCAAAAGAAATTTAAAAAAAAAACAATTTTAGCCAAGAAACACAGAAAAAAAAAAAAACATAGCATCCATTTTTTTTCTATCGAATTCATTTGCTGTTTTTATTGAAAACTATTTTCCCCCGGATTTTTTATATAATTTTCCATTAAGGGCCGTGCGTCTCACGTTCGTATATAAAAAAAAAAAATTGGTAGATTTTGGTGTGCTAAAAACGAATCTGCAAACCGTTTCCGTTGCAAAAAAAAATAGTTTTTATGATATGAAGAAATTACTTTTTCGAAAAGTGGGCGATCACTTTTCCATGTAAATTTAACTTAAAATGAGCACCCACTTTCAAGCCACCTGAGAGAGGGGGGATTTTTTTCCACTGTTTATTGGCTAAACAGCTTTCGTTTATGCTCACGCATAGCGTAAACGAAGGCTACGGCTGTGAAATGGAAAATAGTTCCGGGGTTATTACCAAGCAAAAGAAATTAAGCAAAAAACTTTTTAGCCAAGAATCACACAGAAAAAATGCCCCTCTCTCAGGTGGCCAGAAAGTGGGTGCTCACTCTAAGTTAAATTTACATTGAAAAGTGATCACCCACTTTTTGAAAAAGTAATTTCATGAATATCATGAAAACTTTCTTTTTGCTACGGAAACGGTTTGCAGATTCGTTTTTAGCACACCAACATCTACAATAAAATAGTTAGTTATAGACGAACGTGAAACGGGCCTTAAAGTAAAATAATACCGGATTTTTTGGAGCAGATTTGCCGTTTAGTTGTACAAATATCCTCAAACCAGGTAATCACTAAAAGGGACTTTTAAAAGTCGTCACCTGTATCGAGCAAAAGTTTAAAACCACCGATTATATGCCAGCCTACACCATGATAACATATATTGAGTGAGTTCCTAACAGTATTTTGTATAGTTTTTTAGTTTAAACTCATTTTCCCAAAATTTCCCCAAACTTAACGTGTTCGATACAGCCTGTCGCCATTTGTATTTTTCAGATATACCGATAAACATTGAATGTTTTTGAACCGATTATACATTACATAAAAACACTAAAATCTTATCCAGTCAGGTAGAACATTTACTTTTCTTGCCTTTGACAACATTTATTTGTCATATATTTATTTTTTGACAACTTTTTTGTATCTGTGTTTAGTAATATGAAACCTTTTCATTTAATGTAACGTTTAGTCGGCTTGAAAAACAGTGTTTATCGGTGTATTTGAAAGCTACAAATGGTGGCGGACACTGTTGATTACTTTAAGTTAGAGAAAGTGAGTTAAAACTAAAAAACTATACAAAATACTGTCAGAAACCTACCCATTATGCCAGCCTATTTCATGGTAACATATATTTGTGGGGTTCAGGCACTGTTTTGTATAGTTTTTAGTTTTCAACTTACTTTCCCAAACGTAAGGCCATTTCCGTTTTTCGAGCCGATTAAACATTTTACATTACATAAAAACACTAAACAATTATCCAGTTAGGTAGAAACGTAACTTACCTTACCTTTGCTTTCATTTATTTGTTTTTGGACAACTTTTTCGAATCTGTGTATAGTAACCCCCCCCATCAACCAAATATTAATTACTAACTCATATTTTTGTGTACAGAAAACAACAAAAAAAAACACATTTAGCGTTTCAGCATTTTTGCTACGTTCGGCTTCATCCACTGATTGTTCCTATTTACAATGCCTCCCCCCGGGACAGAGTTAGACACCAGGGTCGTTTTTTAACGTGGAGAAAAGGAACAAAAATTAAAATTGTCTCAGTCGTGAAGGATTTCTCCTCCACTGACAGAGAACAAGAAATTGAATTGGACAGAAACTCCCGAGGATCCAGATCCATTTTTTTCCTTTTCGCCTTCTTTTTCACTTTTTGGAGTGGATTGCTGTACTAAGAATATAAGAAACATTCATTTTTCTCTTTTTATTAAATTTTTACATTACACCAAATTGAGCCACTGCAACGCATGGCAGTGTACATGTAGTACTTACCAACAAAACAAACGCCCACGTGTTTGTGCCTTGTATAGGCATGCGCGACAACAAAACTTGGGTTTTTATAAGCGGAAGTCTCGAGATTCTCAGGAATCTACAGGCGCATGCGCAAGAGAAGGGATTGAGATAGTGATATAAAAGGCAGGTCGAGTGAGAAGGTTGTTGTTGTTGTTGTTGTCATTGGACGTTACAGTGACGCGTGCGTTAGCAGGTGATTAAGAGGCTGTTTTTTTTGTGTGTCAAGTCGCGCACCTCGGTGAAGATCATATAAGTCGTGCACCTCGGTGAAGGTGAAGGTCATAAGCTATTTCGGCCATTTCGTTTTGTCTCTTTTCCTGGACAACTATGGCTGGGGCAAAGTTTTATTTAAAACTGATACCCGAATTCGACGGATCCACTTCTGTTGTCGACTGGGTCGAAAGGGTTAAGCTGACCTGCAACCTCTGTGAAGTAAAGGGGATGCATACCGTGATTCCCCTGAGATTGGCTGGAGGCGCCCTAAGTGTATATCAGCAGCTTAGTGTCGTGGAGAAGGCTGATATTACCTGTATAAAAAATGCTTTATACAAGGCATTTGCCATGGATCCCTGCACGGCCTACGAAACATTTGCCTCTAGGAAGCTCATGCCAGAAGAAACCGTGGACGTCTTCTTCGCGGAGCTGAAGAAACTTGCAGTTCTATTTGGCAATGGAGTGTCAGAGCAAACACTGGCGTATGCGTTTGTGGCCGGCCTTCCCACCCATGTTAAGCAACTGCTGAGGGCTTCCACCAGCGTATCTGTAACGCCCATGGAACATTTGTTAGAACGCGCTCGAGCCATTATCAGAGATGAGGAGGACCTGAGGGAACCAGTTGTAATAATGGCGCCGGCAGCCAAGACTAATGCTGAAAAGAGTCCCAGTTTTAGACCCACGACCAATGGGAGATGTTTCTGCTGCGGCCAACAAGGTCATTTCGCAAGAAATTGTACTAACCGCACTGTTTCCAATGTGGTAGTTATGGACATTTATCCCAAAATTGTGCGGGAAATGCATCAGGGGGCAGGACGTCAGCGCCGCCCTGTTCCCCGGACAAGATTTAATTGAGGCGCAACCGACAATAAATGTGTACGTGGACCAAGTGCCTTGTTCAGCTCTTCTCGACTCCGGGTGCTCACACACCATCATGAGTGCCAAGTTGTGTCGAAACTGGACAAAGCAGAACATCAAAGTAACCACAATAGGTGGCAATTCGCAAGTTTGCTGTGGAGCCGGAACTGTCAAAGTCCACACAGACTCTGGTGTGGCCGCAGACATTAATGTGCTGGTGATGCGAGGGGATTCGCTGGGATTCGATGTACTGCTGGGATATGATGTTATTAAGGCACTGGGGGGAGTGGTTATCAGAAGAGATGGGACTGTGCGATTTTTGGAAACCCCAGTGTGTGCTGCAGTTCACATTGACCGGCCTGATTTTAAGGTGGACTATAGCCCTCACCAAAAAGCATGGACTGCATTGTGGAAGTGGACAGAAGGAAGGGCGCCAACCGAACTCAAGAATAGCATTGCAGAGTACTCGATACCCGACAAGGCCAGTAATGAATACGAGAAGGAACTTGAGGCATGGATCCAGGATGGATGGCTGATCCCCTACCCCAACAAGCTGGGACCACCCAAGAGTCTGATTCCCTTAATGGCGGTAGTCCAGCATAACAAATCAAAAGTTCGTCCGGTGCGGGACTATCGTGAACTCAATAGATACATTGAGACGTGCACTGCCGATGCAGACGTGTGCGCCAGCAAGCTGAGAGAATGGCGCCAGAAGGGCTCCAATGTGTCTATAGTAGACTTGCGGAAGGCTTATTTGCAGGTGCGAGGGGATGAGACACTGTGGCCGTTCCAGACAGTGTGGTTCCGGGGTCAGAGATACTGCCTTACTCGACTTGGCTTTGGGCTGAATGTGGCACCGCAAATCATGAAGACCATCGTAAATGCAGTGTTGTCCCAGGAAAAGACCACTGAGGACGCAACATCGGCCTATATTGACGATGTGTACGTCAATGAAGACGTACAATCTGCGCCGCACGTCAGAGAAAAGTTAGCTCAATTTGGGTTGGAGTGCAAGGATCCCGAACGTTTGAGGGATGGAGCACGGGTATTAGGATTGGACGTTTGCGGGAAAGACGGTACTTTACGATGGAGGCGTGGCAGTGAGATTCCAAACATCCCTGATGTTATTACGCGGCGGAATATTTTTTCCTTGTGTGGGAAACTTATTGGTCACTTACCAGCGTGTGGCCGGCTCCGAGCAGCTGTGGGCGTCATCAAACGCAGGGCAAGTTTAGTAACTACAGGTTGGGATGATGTATCTGATGATGCTCTTCTAACTCTGATGACGACAGAAACCCTAGGGAGAGTTAACAGGGAGGACCCTGCCCGTGGAGAATGGTGTGTCGATGGAGGCACTGTGAATGTGTGGGTTGACGCTAGTTCTTTGTCATTGGGAGTGTTATTGGAGCAACGTGGAAATGTAATTGAAGACGCGTGCTGGCTGCGACCCATTAATGATGCTCAACACATCAACCTGGCGGAACTGGATGCTGTTGAGAAGGGTTTAAATCTGGCACTGCAATGGCAGTCAAAGAAGTTACACTTGTACACGGATTCTCTCTGCGTCTACCACTGGGTGTCCGACACTCTTTCGGGACGAACGAGAGTCCGCACTAAGGCAGCCAGTGAGATGTTAATCCGGCGGAGGCTAAACACCCTGAAGAGTCTGGTATCAGAGTATGACCTGTCGGTGAGTGTAACGCTCGTGGCATCACACTGTAATCGTGCAGACCAACTAACCCGTGTCCCTCACAAATGGTATGAAGCTGTGAAGACAGGCGTGGAGTTCGCTGCTCGATCTTGCGCAGTTGGCGCGATTAGTTCATGCCAAATACAAAGAATCCATGTGCAGAGTGGACATCCAGCTATCAAAAGAACTTTGTATTTTGCGAGGCGTGTGGACCCGGCAGTGACAAGGGCGGATGTCAGGCAGATCATCAAGCACTGTGAGGCATGCCAGTCTATCGATCCTGCACCTGAGCAATGGCAGAAGGGGCGATTGGAAGTTGAGCATGTGTGGCAACGATTAGCGATGGATATTACCCATTACAGTGGTAAGCCCTTTCTAACACTTATCGACTGTGGACCCACTCGTTTTGCGGTGTGGCGGCAAATGACCAGGCAGGACTCAGCGAATGTTGTCCGCCAACTGTCATCTATCTTTTCTGAGCGAGGTGCGCCGGAAGAGATATTAACGGACAATGATGCTGCTTTTTGTAGCCACCAAGTTCGGCAGTTGTTGAATGAGTGGGGTGTCCGACGACGACTGCGATGTGCTCATGTGCCATCAGGGAATGGCATTGCTGAGAGGAGCCATCGCAGCATCAAGAGAATTGCTGCCAGAAAGCAATGCACCATTACGGAGGCCACGTATTGGTATAACATCACACCAAAGGATGGGAAGACACTAACAACAGGACCGGCCAATGCCATACACAAATACCATGTTAGGATAAAGAGCATTGACACTGTCCAACCAATCGACGAGGAGAGTCATGACAAATACAAGGCAGGGGATCCACTTTGGGTTAGACCCCCTGGAAACCGGTGCACCACCAAGTTCAAGCGAGGACGAATATCTGGAGTGGTCAGCCAGCAATCGGTCCTTGTTGATGGAACCCAACGCCATGTGCGCGATCTTCGCCCAGCTAGTGAAGTACATCCCACAACTACAGAGAGCGATGAATAATCAGATGATGAGCTGCTGATGAGTGAGGTCACCGAGCAAAAGAGTGGTAGTTGTAGTTCGTCTGATCAGGCAGGATCAGAACCAGAACCAGAACCACACCCAGAACCAGAACCAGAACCAGACCCTGAATCCGAGATTGTAAATACCACCCTTCGCAGAAGCCAACGAACTAAGAGGCCACCCCCGGAGTGCACTCTATGTGATCATCAGATCAGGGCGGAGTGTAGTACTTACCAACACAACAAACGCCCACGTGTTTGTGCCTTGTATAGGCATGCGCGACAACAAAACTTGGGTTTTTATAAGCGGAAGTCTCGAGGTTGTCAAGAATCTACAGGCGCATGCGCAAGAGAAGGGATTGAGATAGTGGTATAAAAGGCAGGTCGAGTGAGAAGGCTGTTGTTGTTGTTGTTGTTGTTGTTGTCATTGGACGTTACAGTGACGCGTGCGTTAGCAGGTGATTAAGAAGCTGTTTTTTGTGTGTGTCAAGTCGCGCACCTCGGTGAAGATCATATAAGTCGTGCACCTCGGTGAAGGTGAAGGTCATAGTACAGCTAGTATATATATATATATATATATGTGTGTGTGTGTGTGTGTGTGTGCGTGTGTGTGTGTGTTTAAGATATTATAATTTACGGAATCTTAATACGTTTTAATACGTTATTTTTAGAATCTATTTTAATTTTTGTTCCGTTTTATCTGAAACATTAGTAGAAATTATTGGCTATGTACATGAATTAATTGAAATATTTTACAACGCACAAAAATATGATGTTATTTAATTAATTTTTAGTTTTATTTATTTTAAAGTATGATATTTGTATTTATTTTTAATCAAAATGATAGTAAACATCAGTAATTTAAAAAACAGAAGCAAACTTTATTTTTTAAGCTATTAGAGTTGTTTTTATTAACTCTATGAAGTAAGTTCTTGTTTTGTTTTTATACATTAGGATAGATGGTTTATGCTTCCATAAGTGCAACATACGTTCCGTTTTCAAGAGAATCGTAACAAGTAAGAATGTTGACCTCCCTGATAAGATTGTCTGTGAGATGGGTATATATGCTGATGAAACCGCGCTCTATAACAGACACGACAGGAAAACAAATGAACACATATCTAAAGAAATGGCAGAAACACTAGAGGATGACCTCCAATCTGCAGTGGTACGGGGACAAAAATAGATGGTCACATTCAATGCTGCCAAGACTAAACTTGCTTCTTTTAATAATTACAAGAAACCTTCTCTACCACCAATAGCAATGGCGAATGACTCTTTATCTGAAAGTACATATTTTAAACTCCTCGGCCTAACGTTCACAGGAAACATGAGTTGGAACAATTACATTGAGTACCATTGCGAATAAAGTAGGTTATGTCTACCTTGCTAGAAAGCTACTAACGCCCGAAAGTATCCTGTACCTCTATAAAGGCCACCATTCGCCCATGTATGGAGTATTGTTGTCATATTTGGGCTGGTGCATCTGTTACTAGTTTCTCGCTCCAAGACAAGGTTCAAAAGAGAGTTGCCAACTAGATAGGTCTTGAACTGTCATCTAAGCTTCAGCTCCTGTTCCATCGAGGAAATGTAGCCTCTGTCTGTTCTACAAGTACTTTAACGGTGAATGCTCCGACGAACTGCAAGCACTTGTACCCCCCTCAACGTAAATACCCCCGAAAAACCCGACAAGCAGCTAAATCTCACCACTTCACAGTAGAGATCCCTAGATGTAAGCGAGCCTTCTACTCCAGTAGTTTCTTCCCCAGAATCGACATCTTTCAGCCCAACTCCCCGCATAGTACCCCTGCAGCTTATATTTCTGATATTAGCCTCCTACATCAAAGTGACAATGTGCCTTGTTTGGGGTGAAAATATAATTTTAAAAATCCGATGTATTTTAAAGCGTATGTGACTAAAGTCTCCATTTGGCAAGATGCTTCGCTCACGCATATCCGGGTCTATACAGATAGTCATAAATATTTTAGAAAGAAATGTCTATGTTTATCATTTCTTGTGTCATATATAAGAAAATTTGGACAATTTAAAATATTAATGTTAGGGTGGTACCTATACTGACGATGGACTATTCCTGTCGTCACTTCCGGTACTCAGTTTCTGTTATGAGAAATCTGGATCTGGGACTCAATGGGAGTTCAGTGTAACCTTACAGGTGAGCGGAGTCAAAATGAAGCAATGCACGTTTCTGTATATTCTGTTATTATTTATTTAATTTCACTGTTTCCAAGGCTTCTCGTTATTATTTCAACATTTAACCAGAACAAACAAGCGGCGGAGGAATTCGAATTTAAAATAATTGACGGTAATTTGAAAAAGAATTACGCGCAGAAATTTACATGCAGAACCCGACTGGTGCTAATTTGAATAAAAATAAATTAAAAAGATATTTTCTCGAAGGTCCCATAAGTAAAAGTCATAACGGACGCTGAAACCACTTATATAAAGGAAAGAACGAATAAAAAGGAAGAATGAAAACTCAGATCATTAGGGTCCTGGATATGACATAAAACTATATCCGATGGTGATACTCCACCTTGCGGGCCTTGGGGAGTGTGGAGCCACCCTTTAATTGCCCAGGTCCACTCTAACCCGGAGTGGTAGTACCTGTTAGTGTCCCAACTATGGGTTAAATAGAATCCGACTTAAAAAACAAACAAACAAATATACTCCATTAAAAATCGTTCCTCAAAATAACTAGATTCGGCATTAAATAACCTGAAAATGGTTGATATGCCGTAAAACAAAAACAACTAACCAACCAATCAAATCATTAGTTAAATCTTTTTTCTCAAGAAAAAAGTTTTTAAAAAGACGCCTGTTACAAAGCGTTTTAGTAAGTTGACTTTTTACTTGCAAAAATAAAAAAGGAATAACACAACTGCAACTTATGAAGCGCAAAGAAACTGTTGATTTTGAAAGGTTTGCCTAATTTCGCATACATGTGTCATATTGACTTGTTCATTGATTTAATTCATTGCAAATAGGAAAATTAAAATATAACATTTTTAATTTATTCGAAATTCTGTTCTTTCTCAGTTTAGAATATTTTTCCTTGTTGTAAATGAAGAATTTATTTTATGAACCAAGGAAAAGAAAGAATTTTTTAGCGGAATGCAAGGACGCCTTTTTTATTTACTGTTAAATTTTTGAAAAAAAAATATTTTCTTCTTATTCGGACTTTCAATGTTTTAGGCCTGAAACTTTCATGTGGTATATATAATTACAGAATTCACACACACAAAAGAAGAGCATTTTCTTTTTTGTTATCTGCGACAGATTTCCCAGTGTTCATATAAAAAGTTTTTTTTCGTTCGCTTGAAGTATATATCAAAGATGGAAAGGCCATTACCATAAAGTTGCTCAAAATTAATGTCGACCAGCAACAAAAAAGCTAGGAAAATTTAAAAGAACAAAACAGCCCCAGTCGCAGTTTTGACACCAGTCTCAGTAACAACAACAAATTTCCACAAAAAATTGCGATAAAAGCATCGGAACAATAAGAAAAACAGTAACAGCGGAAAGAAATGTTAGAGAATAAAGTCTTACTTCAACAAAAGGAACAAGAGGGTCTTTTATTAAAATGTTAGAACAGAACACAGTGATAACAGCGATACATTATATGAGAAATTCTTTGGAAATATTCACCTACGTACCAGAGCATTATAAGATGTTTGCCAATTTTTATACTAGATACGGAAACTTATTCAATGTTGATTGACAAAACATGAGCAATGTAAAAAAGATCCGCCTACTTTGAAGGCAACTAGAGACAGCAGAAAACAGTACATTCGTTGACTATTTCTTACTCAAGAAGAGGAGTGGACTGGAATATAAATACTTATCTGAACTTTTCGGTCCAATTACAAATCTTTTCCACAAGAGATGGAAATGTTTCAACCTGCCGAATCGCGATAAAAAAGATTATCGCATTATTAGTCAATTATTAACAAGCACTACGACGACTTTCGTCTGACTGAACAATTAGCGTACGATTTCAAGAGTTTGTTTTTTGCGAAAGGTCTCGTCTAGACGAAAAACGCAGAGATAAGACAACGAGTTCTCTCAAGACTTGAAATGGACCAATGGCTCACACTCCAAAGCATGCAGAAGAATGCCAACGCATAGTCAGTGTAAAGAACGACTCAAAAATATCAAGGGGTCAAGCGTGCCATACGTACGAAAGGACTAGTTACAGCCCTAAGGAGTACTCTCTCGTAATAAATCAAAGAAGCAAGAAGACAAATAAGGCATAATCAAAGAATAAATATTCCACCTTAAAACCAACAAGTCCTTGTAGTCGATGTGGCGGAAAACATTGGTCTATAGACTCTTTTTACAAAAACATGCAATGAGTGTGACAGGAAAGGCCATAAATCGACACATTCCAGATAGAAAAGAAGTAATCCAGGAGTCCAACATTGAATCGGAGGAGTGTCGGCAGAAATATGTATCTGTAAATATCCTGAACAAGGAAATGGATTTTCAGCTGGATTCCAGTTCATACCTGACAATCATAAACATACAAACAAAAAACGATTGAAAATAAAAACAACCATGAGAGAACTAACAAATCTGCTCGTATAGTGACAGGCAATGAGATAACATGTGAGAAAGGGCTCATACTCCCTGTAACATTGAATCGTACCATATAAAAGTAAGAGTCTTTGTGTACAATACACCCCAAACCCTTTCGAAACAGATTGGATAGAGTAATTAAAACTCTACGACCAACCAGCCGATTAACAATTTCTGTCAAAAGGTAGAAAATTGTACTGTGGCCCAGCAATTATAGTTAAAAGGAAAATTTCCGCAAGATATTTTATCGGGACGATTTACTAAGATTATGGCCAGATTTGAGCTGAAGGAAAACGCTCTACACGTTTTCAAGAAGAAGCAAAATGTCTCGTTTGCGTCAGTCGAGAAAATATATAAGAAACTGGATCGGCTAAAAGAGGCTGGAATACTATCGAAAGTAAGCACTAGTTAATGGTCTGTCCCTGCCGTATATGCTACGGTAAAGACCAATTAAATTCGTGTCTGCAAATTTTTCCACTGACCTGAATGTTACTCTGAAAGATTACCACTGTACTCTCCCCAAGTACTCAACAAACTGAACAGTAGTACAATATTCTCTAAGACGAATTTAAGTGACGCATATCAACAGATCTTCTGTCGAGGAGGAATGCTCTAAACTCTTCTGCATCAACACACACAGGGATCTGTACATGTTTGAGAGCTTAGCCTTTGGGATCAAGGTCGCACCCAGGATTTTTCAGCAGGTCATTGATACCATGATGGGCGGACTCGACTTCACATGTGCCTCCTTAAACGACATCTTTATTACCAGTAAATTCGCAGACGAGGATCCCAAACATATCTGAGATCTTTAAAAGATTTCTGAACTTGGAATTTAAAGTAAAAGAAGGAAAGTGTGATAAAGTAACTTGGTCACAGAATTGATAAAAATGGGAGACGTCCCGATGGTAAGACGACAGAAGTCTTAAATGTCTACTCTCGATAATGTACAAGCGCTTCAAAATTTTCTGGGACTGGCAGGTCTTCATTCAGAACATGCATGACGTGCGCGCTCAACTACAGGTACTACTAAAGAAGGAAAAAGCCTGGAATTGGACGCCTGAATGTCAACCGGCGTTTGTACAAATTTAGGATACTTGAAAGCGGAACTGGTTATGATGCATTTTAACGAAAAGCTGAAAATAACAGTTGCTATGTAAAGCCGATACCCCATGCATCGAGAAGGATACTGCTAGTCGAGACACAGTACTAATAAATTGAAAAAATAAAGATCATATTAGGAGCAGAAAATGTTCATGGGTACTTACATGGCAGAACTTTTACGTTACAAGCCGATCATAAGCCGTTACTGAGAATTTTCGGATTCAAAAAAAGTCTTACTAATGTATACTGCCAATAGACTACTGAGATGATATCTTATTAAATTATGACTTTAAGTTAGAGTAGCTGTCATAAAAACAAATTAGCCACGCGGATTACCTATCAAGATTGATACTAAAGAAAAGGGAACCTTTTGAGGATTGTATTTGGTGCACTTCGTCCCGATTCCGAAATATAAACAATGATAGGCAAAATAATTAAAGGGCATCAAGTATCTCTACCTGAAATTTAAAAAGAAGCGGTCTTACTATATAGCGAAAGAGTGGTAATTCCGAAAATTCTGCAGAAGAGAATTCCACAGGATTTTCACATGACGCAGCCACGAAAAAAAACGGATGAAAATTTTCCTGAGAAGATACGTCTACTGGTCCAGCATGGACAAAGACGCAAAAGAGATGATCGATTCTGCCAGAGATTGCGCCCTTGTCGCAAAGTACCACCTACTACAATTAAATTTTGGCCGAAAACTGACCGGCCATTGTCAAGAATCAACATCGATTTTGCGGGTCGTCTCGATTACTACTATTAATCAAAGTCGATAACTACACCAAGTAACCGGAAGTATTAAGATGCAAAAGATCCATATCAAGGACACCAATAATTTTTTACATGATTTGTTTGTAGGATTTGGTGCAGTAGACTGCATCGTAAGCGATAATAAAACTCAGTTCACACCCGCAATGTCTAGAAATTTTTACGATATGTTCAAGATCGAACACATCACCACACCCCAATGTCACCCTTGATCGTATGGGCAGGTGGAAGGATTTTTGGATACATTCAAAAGTGCACCAAATAATACCTAAGTACACCGACGGATTAAGCCCTCCAACAGTACTTACACGTGCATGAATTACACCTGGTCCTTATACTCTACCATTGGTCAAACCGGCGAAAATCATGTTCGCCCGGAAGGAGGGATTTTTCTTTGATAAACTCTTGCCGAAGCAGAAAAAATCACAAATTACTGAAATGGTCTTACCCTTTTTGCCTTAAAATTGATAAATATAAACACGAAACACAGTACAGAAAACGCAAACTAAAGTGTGTAAGTATAGTTTTTAAGAAATAAATACGAACATAGAGTTTTAAAAATAAATAAATATTAGAAAAATTGTGTTAGTAAATATGACTCTAATAGGAGGATTTATTTTGGGAATAGTCTAGCTATTGATAATTATCATTTTTCTTGATTTCGTATGTTTATTAATTTCCTATTGAGTGTTGATGTACTTTAATTAAATGGAATCGTTAGGTTAAAAGATATGTTAAAAAGATTTGTATTTTAAAACTAATTAGCTGTAAAACATTTAATAATTTATACGAGCTATCATTTTAAATAATACAAGAGAAGAAAACTACCATATATTTTAATCAAAATTGAGTTATGGTCCTTTTGTAGTTTTAATTGGATGAATAACTTTCCGTAAGGAAATATTTAAAATTAAAATTAATTATTCATGTTTAAAGTGCAAGTAATAACATAATAAATATTTGAAAATATTAATAAGATGAAAATCAGAAATACCACCGCCATAATATTATCTATGAAAGATAAAACGTATTTTATTATAAGTTTTTTTTTTTGCTATGTGTATATCGTAAAATATGTTTGTTTTTTGCTTTGTTTATGTCGTAAAATATGTTCAGAACTTTTGATTGGCGAATAAATGTAATTAAATTTTAGGCTGTTTTTATTATAAATATTTTTTTTAATATTATATCCTAGAGTTTGGGCCTGACTACTTTTGTTTATTTGAACCTAAATATTAAATCTTAGAAATATAGATACAACCGAGTTTATAAATCAAATATGGTGTTTCTACACGTGCTTTCAATTTAATTGTATAGTGAAGAGATGTGTCTAAAAAAACTGCAGTGTTTCTTTATTTTCGTGTTTTTTGCGAACTTTAAATATCTCCATTACCTTTCATCAACATTTTTCTTCGCCATTTTTTTTCATTTATGGATAAAACAAATTCTAAATGTTTTATGCAAAACATACATTCGTCTCTAATTAGTTGTTTGACAGATTTCGATATTCCACAGCACCCGGGAGAGGAATACGTAATATGCTACAAAGCACGATCATTCATGGCAATATATTCCTGGTAACTACAGTGAATGCGATTATAATTTTAATTTATGCATGATATATTTCATAGTGTACAAATAATAATAGCAACAAAGCAGTTTCTTTATTTACGCTGATGAAATTGACTTACCACGCAAAAGAATAGTCGAACTGGCATTTTCTAATGAACTGTAACTAGGATCAGCTATTAAAATTTTAACCGAATGAAAACGATAATATTTTAGGTATTTAATAAACCGTGAATCAACGAAAACACATGCGAAAACGCGATTGATTTTCTGAATATTTAACACGTACGCGTACCTAAATAGAACACGTTCTTTAAATAGATTTTCTTTCGACGGATCTGACTTTTTCTGTGTATTTTTATGTTTTCCTCTTTGATAAGAATTCTTCGATAATCCGTGTACCGCTTTTCGATATTCTTACGATTCCTGTGTAAATGTTTTGTTCAATCTTCTGTTATAGTGATTTTTTGAAGACAGTCTGGATTGTCTACGTTTATCATTGGCTCCTTTAGAAAAAGAAAGTGCAAACTTTTTTTTTAATTTCAAAAGTGTTATTAAATATTGGAAAACCCCTAATACTGATTAATGTGAATGATTTATGCATATGTGTGTTTATGCGTGGTTTCACACTCGCGTGTGCATAAAATAACCCCATAATGAGGAAAGTATAACACTGAAAAAATATCATCAAAACCAACTTTTCCGGTTTTGTTAAGATTAAAAAAATTGTTTTCTCAAATACACAAATACACACACGTATATATATATATATATGTATATATATATATATATATATATATATATATATATATATATATATATGAGAGAGAGAGAGAACAAGGGGAACAATTTTGTCGAAAATGTAAAATTCTCGCAAACAGGCAAACTTTGTCAGATTTTTTTATCATGATGTTTGGGCGAAAACGAGATGTCGACCATAATGCGTTTAATTAGAAGTCGAAGTGTTTCTTAACATCAATGTCAATAAAAGAAAAATGTTTCAGATGACGACTTTTCATAGGATCGTATCATCATTCGTATAGACAGAATTCTATTTTAATGAACTAAATCACATATATTTCAGAGATGTGTGTCTGCCAACACTAATAACAAACATATATTTATCACATTAAGGTACATAGAAAATGTTTTAATCAATTAAAAATCCGATGGAAGACCCCATATTTGCAAGACTTCTGCTAGATTGGTGTCATTGTATTAGATTCTGAATCAATAGGTCAATTTATTCAACTTTAAACAGATTAGCAATATAAAGTTACAGTGAACACGTGCGAATTAACAAACACATTTAAATTAAGTTGCACAATCGGTACGTAACATTGTTAATGAAAATGTTTTGTTTTGCAGCTGCAACGTACAAGGGCAAAGTCAGATGTATATCCTACGAGCCACCTGTCATTATTCCTAGGGTTTTTATCTGAGGTAAATCCATTTAAAAACGATCCAACTGAAAACTACAATGGGAAGTGGTTAACCTACGCCTAAGACAAATTGTTAGTTGAAGTTTAAATACTACAAATTTGCTTTTGCCTAAACCATTATTTTTCTCCACACAAAGGAATTAAAAACACCTTCCACTCTCTCAATGCAAAAACCTTATCACCATTTACCATAACTTCGCAAGGCAGAGCTGAGAAATTCTGTGTAAAAAAGTATTGACTCCCGTACTAACAAAATAATTTTTGCTGTTTTAACTAATTTCATGGAAATATGTATATTCTTATTTTTCTTAATTAACATTAGTGGTTCGAGGTGTAATCCTTTGCTTTTCAGCTTGTATTAAACGTTCTCTACTCTTAGTTGATCTGCAAATCTTTTATCGGCATCAGTGTAAACATATTCATCAATTAATATAACGTGTGGGAGGTATAGTCCGATTAAGAGAAACTATTGGACACCACGAAAGCAGTAAAAACTTCGTTAACGCTGACATCTCAAGGAAAAAGTGAATGTCGCCACATCAACCAATACCAAAAGTTTTTGTCTGGAATATGAATGGAAACGATCAAACGTGAAGACTGCGTTATAGTTTGCAAGTTACAGATAAAACGTCGGAATCATAGTTTTGTTAATGTCAATATCATTTCTATAATTTTGATTATGGGTTATTATTAGGTTGGTACAAAAATTATGTCGTTTTTGTCATATATATATATATATATATATGTATATATATATATATATATATATGTATATGTATATATAAGAGAGAGAAAGAAAATTAAAACTGTAAGTTGAACTTTACAATGAAAATCTATTGTTCGGCTGAATACTCCAAAAATCAATTTACAAAGTCCTTATTCCGGGGAGTTTCAAAGAATGCTATTCTTATTATTCTTCTCATCAGGAGACATAAACAAATCAGAAAATTATATTTGTAGCAATGCTAGAATTTGCTAGTTAAGGCATTAAGTGGAACCTCAATTTATTGTAGTTATAAATTGCCAAATGAAAACATGAAAAAATATTGGATATGTAAAAGAACTAATATAAAAATAAACCGCGCATAATATTTCAGCTTGAATAAAACTCCTCTAGAGTTAATCCAAAACGCAAAATACGCCTTTAGATAGAATGTATTCCAAGATAATATATATACATATATATATATATATATATATATATATATATATATACACGTAAAAAACGACATTATTTGTACACCAACCTAATATCTAAACCCAAATATGATGAAAAAGGGGGGAAAGAGAAAAAGGTATTGACCAGAAAAAATAGTAAAGGGCATTAGTGTAAAAAATGAAATAGAGAACATGTTTCTGTGAAGCGGACTTGACAAAGATTTATTTTGAATAACTTTCCGATTGATTTCGTTGTCTTGCTCTGAAATAATCAACAGATTGCGGCATTCATTCATTTTATACTCGATGTAAAGTTCATGACCGATGGAAAATCGCGCACGCGGAATAGCACTGTTTCTTAAAGAACATAAATATTAAATTCTTATATTGCACAATATTATAAACCACCTAAATAGACGCGTTTCAATAAAACATTAGGAAACCGCCAGGACGAAGATTTTGATATCTGGTCCGGTTGAAGCAGGTGGACCATACGTGTTGATGCCACTTTATTCACCGAAACTACTTAACCATTTGTAAGGGGCGGTTAATCTACCGGGCATTGTTTTTCTAAAAATAAAGTTAATAAGTAAGTGAATTGTCAATTTGATTCCATAACAAAGTCGATCTGAAGTGTCAACAAATCGTACGTGTTTTTTTACACATTGCTACCCAGCATCAAAAATTAATTAACAATGTTCTAATAAGAAAACCTGTGTAATATCATCACAATGCATAAGACAAATCATTATAAATATCATATGCTTATAAAGATCGTCATCCAGACAAACGTCAGGGTCAGGAAATACAACAACTTGATCATAAAAGAATTATGTTTTATAACGTACCGGTGTGTTTCCGTAAGTGTCCAGAAAAAAGACACAATTTTGTATTTAATGGAAACAAAATATATTGAACCGATCAAAAAAAAACGTAGAAAGCGTGAGATTATACATCAATCCAACTGTCAAATGCATTTAACTTGTGAACAACGTGTGTGCTAAGTTCAAGAATATTTTTTCCCGGTCTTTTTAGTAAGTGGGTAAGTTCGTTATTATCTGTATATTAGACACACTACAACACCTCTTCCCAACCTTCACTCGGCAAGAATAGAATAAATTATTTCTTAGGGTTTTATCACGATATGGTTGGATAATTCTGTTTGACCATATATCAAACCCTTTAACATTAGATTTAAGGTCCGTGTTTCTTTATTGAGTTTTGCTTTTTCATTAAAGCACCAATCTCTTGCTTGCGTTTAAAAATAAATTCTTTTTGATGGCTTCTCTAATTGTATTTTTTGTATTTTTCCTCACCTTTTCATGTGCATGCGTTATTTCTCGATGTCGTTTCAAATTATACGCTTTATCTATTTTCAGCGGCTTTCTTAATTTTCCATATGTGTTTTACGTAATAAGAAAATATGCTTTCTGCGTCCGCCTTCATTGAATGCACAATATGTTCAAAGTTTTTGCCAGTCCAGCTATATTTTGTAACGTTATGTTAGATTCTCCTTCAAACTTAGTTTAGATTATTTTTGTTGCTTTATACGGGAATTCTAGTCCTTGCACGAATATTAAGCATTTATATTTATTTGCGCTAAATTCAGAAAGTCAGAAATTAAACCAGTTTGTATTGACAATTGGTGCAGCTTTTGAGAATTCCTCATCATTTTTGTGTCTTTAAGTTTAGTCATTTACACCTTTTATTAAACAGCGGAGTTTTAAGGCTATATAGTTCTGTTAGAAACTTAACCGCTTCAACAAAGGGCAAGTCGCTTTTTCCCCGGGTAAAATATACTTTACGAATTTTGTTATGTTCGATGGATTTCAATTTTTGAAGTTGCAGGTTAATCTATTTCAGTCTGCCCAGTTTTACAATCTATTTTCTCTACTTTCATACCTCCAAGATTATGTATAGAAAGTTTTCTATCTTCTGGGATTTAAGTGAAATATTGAATAGAACCCAAAAAATTTTTGACAAAAATTAATGTCATTCTCGGTATTTTGACCCATATTTGAAAATGTAATAATGATTCCCTAAATGTTTATTGATATTCTTTGTGTTGTTGTCTTTTACAATAAGATTTTTAAAAACTTTTTCTCCAGTTTTTTTTCTTTCTTTTGTTCGCCAACTTGTTATTCACTTTGAACTTTTTGTAACATCATTTTTAATTTAGTATTTAACTAGTTTTCCATTTTCAAATAGTATGCTTTAGTATTTAACTAGTCTTTCATTTTCAAATAATGTGTAAATAATCATAATGGTTTTATAATCTTACGCTCTTAATAAATAGAAAAATGATAAAACCATTTTTTTTGCCAAGAAAAAATTACTTTTATTATATTTCTCCTAAACGATTTTAAGGTTAGACTTTTATTCGTAGTAAAATAAAAGTTTTTAAAATCTCGACTGTGATATTTTGTTTCTTGTGAATCAGTGACATTTTTGTAAGGAAAAATAAGGTAATACACTCTACGTTAATAAATAATATTAATTGTACGGATTCATTCTGCTGTTTATATATAAGATCTGTATTTTTAACATTCGAGATTGTTGAAAAATGTGTCTGTTTTCCAGCATTTTAACCATTTTTAAGGCTCAATTAATTGTCAAATAACGGAAAAAACCTTCAGTCTCGTTGAAATTGTATTAATTAAAATAAAGTTTTGATTGGTATTTTATAAAATATTCTACATTAAATGTATATATGTTCGTCTATTTAAAACCATTTTAAGTACATGTTGGACAAATCACTTAAGAGGTTAATATACGTCACCAAAACAAAGCAATAGACTTATAACAAAACTGTTATAATACACTGCCGGATACAGGAATATATAAAATAGGAAAAACACTATTTTCCAGATAAGAACTGTGTATATCTTGCACGAAAAATATTAACATTGCATTCTCGAAGCAATATTTCAGCCCGAATAGCAAAAGCCGTCAGTATTGATTAAGATTAGAAGGATATTCCTTAGGGGTTTGAATGTTTTTACTAAAATAAAATAGGGTGAGTTCGGCTCTTTCTACCGAATCGTGAAGAGTGACATAATTAGAGAATTTAGACATAATATGACGTAGGTGTATTGGTAGTGATTGTAGTCAGTAATAGATGTAGAGAACAAGGTTTGTGTTAATAGATTATTGTATGCAATTAAATAGAATTAAATATACACGCCACCTGTTTTGGTGGGAAAATAAAAGTCGACAGCAATACAAGAATGCTGCTTGCAAATAGAACACGTTAAGAAATGCGTTCTATTTAAAAATTACTTGAATTTTGTATGCGATGTGTTAGATAAAACGTATGTCTAGTGTATTACAAAAGGGGAACTGAGTTTGCGTTCCAAAAACATGTTACCTGCTTCGATTTTTAATCCGACAGCAAGGCGAAGGACTACAGAATTTGAAAGTTTGATTTACGCCAATTGATTTTGGGACATATAAAATATCTACTATATTTACACATTCTGTTTATTGGTTGCAAGCCGAATAATGTAAATATAGAGATATAGCTCCATACGTAATTCGATTTTTAGATGGGCGACGAAACAAAATCTTATGAAAATGGAAAATAACAGGTTAGAAAACGATTCTACAAAAGTGAAAGCAGTTATGTTGTAGTTAGTTGTGAAGAAACCCCGTTGTACTGGATTTCAGAGAAAGAAATTGTTGAAAAAACACGTTCTTTATAAAACTTTCGTTTAGTTTGAACTACACAAAGGAGGAAACATAATTATAATGGTTTTAGTAGATTTTTCTTTCAATGCTTCACAAGAAAGAAGCAGAGAGTGGAGCTTAGAAAAAAAGATTAGCAACGTCTATTCTGTGAGAAACAAGTAGTAAGAAAATGAAAAGGATACACCCTGCTAGATTTCGAAGTCGGCTTTTTATTCTACTAAGGTACTACTTCTACGACTGCTAACATATGCTATTTTGTTGATTTGAAGTTGATTACAAATAAGACAGTTCTATTAGCTTTCTGAAAAAAATCGTTTTTCGTCTATTTTCCAATTATAACGATTAGCGAAATTCTGGTCTGGTATTTATTTGTTAGTGTTCTGTTTTCGCTCAAACTCAGAAATCGTTTTGTCTTACATTTAAAAAAAAACAATTCCGTAATCGGTTTGACGTCCGCTGATGCCAATAATTGAGCCATTCTTATTTATGTCGCAACTAATCTTTGTGGCGGCCATTGTGTGTCTGAGACAAGAAAGAAAAGAAAAACTGATCTAATCAGATGAGAAAAATTGGGAAGATCAGATTGGAGTCTTCGTATCATTTGTCTGTGAGTGTGTGGTAGTTTTTCCTGCAACAAATACGGATATTCTTCGCTTGATTTATTTGCTTTATTTGTGGTTATTATTGGAAATGTATTTCTTGTAACATTTACCATTTTCTTTCTTCATTTCAGTCTGCTTGTTATTCGTTTCACTAGCGAAGTTAAAGGTAATACGAACGCGGAATAACGATCGGACATGCCATGTTCAAACCGGACGAATCCATCGTAATACATTCACAAATGTGTTTTACAAACATATTACGATGAATTAGAACTGGTTAAGGCAATTGTATCAAAAGTCATCAAACCGAGAACTTTGAAGTCATGATTCACTAGGAAAATTTGTAGCAAACACCTAAATGTTGTCATAATTATGTGGATGAATATTCCATGTCCCATTTAAGTGTTGTTGAAAAGTTCAGAAGTGTCATTTGGTTGGCTTCCACCTTTTTTCTTCGCTGCACCCTCTCCTCCACAATCAGAATGTCGTTAATTTTAACATTTTCTGTAAATACTATCATGGACTGTGTCCTTTATAATTATCTTTACTGCTTTCTTTTATTCATCGCTAGATTTACGAAAGCTATTTAATAAGTAATGCCTCTGATCAACTAGCAGATGTTTGGTGTAAATGAAATTTTGCATGTGCAATGATCTATATCCCTATGGGTTATGTGACTAATTAAAACTATGAACTAGTTATGTTTTCTAATTTACAGGTGTTTGACTCGAATCAGGTGTAAAATAGAGATTGTTAAGTGTGGTCCGGTTTTAGTATTTTAAAATATGCACATCACAGGAGACTTTGATGAATTGAAAGAAACGTATAGTAACGATTGCTAATCACACAAACCTGTAGTAACCACTAAATAGTCTAAGGGGTCAAGATGAGGACATGGATGTGTAAACTGTCATTCAGCACAATTTGCATATGCATAAGGTTTCTGACAGATGTATTTCCATGTTTGCTGACATCTTTCGAAAAGACAGAATGCATCAAGAGCTTGAGGATAAATTTGCAAAGATGCCAAAAAGACCAGTAAAGTTTTCTAATAGAGTAATTACCACGCAAAAACCTAGGTTTTCACTATGATCACTGCCGTAGAAGCACTTAGACTCATCACTTTTACCAAAGGAAAGGATGTAGTTATCCACTCTCACGGTTATTCTGACTGAGGACACAATGGGATAATAATGACAAGTTTCCTTACAAATTGTCCCACGATTACAGGTTCCTATTTTGTATTACTTTTTAAGAGAATCTATCAATCCCCATGTAAGTAACATTTCCAGTCCACTACACGCATGTCGCTTGATCAGAAGCACCAGGTAAGGCTATGAAATTCTCCCCAATGCTATACTCTCATGACTTGGCACGCTCTGATTTTCACCTATTTACAGTAATAAAATAATTATTAAAGCAAAGTGTTTGCATGATGTTCAGCCTAGATTTTCCAAGTCACGTTCTGATTAGAGGGCCAACCTGGAATGTTCTATAGAAACGGTTTCTAGAGTTGCATTAGATTATGAGATATGACTAACTATGACAAGACTTATTGCACAACAAGCATGCTCTTTCGTTTGAAGATTTACAACAATTCCTTGATTTTATATTTCGTTTAATACAACTTACTATTTCAGTATTATTTTTACAAGAACTGTAAGCTTTTGGAACTTTATTTGTGTTGACTGTTTACGGCGTGCATATTACTTGGGTATTTTACAAACCAAGATCAAGAGACATTTCCTATTTCCGTCCTCTTGTTTTTTGGCTTATTGCTGATTTTGAAGCTAATAAGAACGCGAACTGACAGTCGGCGTGCCATTTTATAACCGGGCGAATCCATCGCAAGGCATCGACAAAATATTCATTTTTTTTAGTTTCTTACATGTGGCTTAATAATATTTTTGGAGGGATTTACGTTAGCAAAGAATAGAGTAGTGAAATGCATCAATCTATTAGAGAATTCCTTTATCTGTCGCTCATTACAAAGTTATCTCTCTTGAAACAACATATAGAGATTATATATAAAACATCTACAATGCTTTTCTGCAGAGAAGAATACACCCCTGGTAAAAAAATGCCTTAGACGCATGACTAAATTGAAACGAAGGCGAAATATTAGATGGGCATGTAAAACTGAATGCGTAGAGGTTCAAAACAGTTACATAAAAAGCCATAATCAAGATCAATAGCGTTTACTTGCTAGTTAGTTCGAGTGATCATCCTCTGTCAATCCCGGTGCGTCATCACTAATTTTTTTGTTGGTCTCCCCTTTCACCCAATTCAATCACCGCAACAACGCAATAATATATAATAATATATTATTTTGGAAAAATTTGAATGCAAATGAAGATAAATGTAATATGCTTAAATGGATGCATTAATGAATAATTATTTACGTATTAAAATGATACACTTTTTGTGTAATTTCTTTGCTTGTCTCCGGAACTGAACAGATTTAGCAGTGAAAAGTTGCATCACAAAGTGAGTAGTAAGTAATGCTTACTAAATACACATTCAAATATAGACATCATATAGTCATCTTATACTAGATTGGGATAAGGTTAAGATAAAGTTGGTGTGTCAGGTTCTAATACTGTCGGAGCTATGCTAATCCTGTGATTGGCGAATATTAACCTCCTTCCTGTAGTCCTTACGGTAAAAGAGTAAAAACACAGCAGAATTAAGCAATGCCGCATCAAGTTCCGGTTTTAATTGTTTCAACATGTGTAAATCTTGTAGCAAAATTGAAATATAGAAACAGAAATGTTTTTCATTGCTTACATCCTGTTGTTGTTGAATGCCGATATTGTTTCAGAACTCTCAGTCTCACAAATACACGGTCAGATCCGCTCACACATATTTAAACGTCTGATCACTTTGGAATCCTGTATCGCTATAATTTCCTGATCAGTGAAATAATTATGAAAATTTAATTGAGCACATGCTTCAAATTGTGTTATTTAAAAATACAAACAGTAAAATGTTTACATTTTAATTTTTTGTAACAATAACAATAAATAAATATTCCAAACCCAAAGTCTACCTAGCCATGCTAGTGAACAAATTCTTGTTACTATCGAAGTTATAATTTTTATTTACTATTCTAGCTTTTAGATCACACCGTGTTAATCTCATTACAGCAAACGAAAATATCATAACTGGTTTATTCTTTTAAATATTTATGCATTGTCAAGGGGTTTATACAGCTTAATTGTTGAAGTTCTGTACCAGGTAATGTAACGCCTCAAAGACTGGAAGCAATTTCTTTCTATTTGCCCAGATTACTTAATGGATAAACCATTGATTTCCGATTATTTCATGTCCGGTATTTGAGTGCAAATAAATCTGTCAAAGTTGAGAGAGCAATCATATAAATCGTACAGAGCACTTCAGTTCGAAGACGTCAAATCACACGAAGGACAATTAAATGTTCTTTTTTTTTACGAAGAATTCGAATGGGAAGGGGAGACGCAGTGACCGGCAAAACCGATATCAACATTCTAGTCTGTCATTAGTCGAATGATTCTAGCGGAGGTCAAATTTAAGAATCGTTTATACTTGTGACCATTTCTTTCCCGGGGCGTAAAATAAAAAAAAAATAAAACCTGAATCTGAAATGTTTCAATCAATAAAAGTCGATTCTTTTTCGTCGGCTAATTTACTATTAATTATCACTTTCACGTCGGTCAGTGTTGTGTAATAGACCGTTTTAGAAAGCTTCAGTTTTTTAATACCCGCCTCTAAATTTGCAGTTTGGCAATAAAAGATTTCCAAGCAATTATCTTCGTTTTCATGACATATTTTTTTTCAAATAGTGTGTAAGGGCATGGAAGACTACCACAATTTTGATTGCACTAAATGAACGCTACTTTATCATAAGGATCCTATTACCTTAGCCTGAACTGCCAAGGAACTAATAAATGCACTAACACGGCGGCAATTCAAGACCGAAGGTATCTTTTTTTTTTGCAAGAGATGTTTTAACTTCTCCACTGATGAAGAAATTCTAAGTGCGTCTGGACCGATGCATGGCTACAATGTAAATTTCGAATCCCTTTTCCTTGCATGTCAACTTAAGGTGTTTCGCTTTATTCTACGCGAAATTTAGTGAAAGTAATTTAATTAAACTTGTATTTTCGGTGTTTCAATTTTGAGAAACTAAATGCATTAAGACTCAACGTCTAGTGAACACTACCATTTACAAACCAACTAAAGTGATAACAGATAAGTTTATATCTTGCAGAGTAGTATTGTTTCGAAACGTTGATGAACACTGTCTGTTTCGCAAACTTTCTACCTTTACAAACTCTCTTGCAGAACAACTTTCTTTACAGAATACGCATTGTCGTTTTCAAGCCCAAGGTTAATAAAGATATGTCGAGACGTTCTCTGAATAAATCAAACATCGTTTACATTAGTGTCATAGGACTGCTTCATCATGCCTCAACAATGTCATTAATACTTGCTGTCGAGTGACTTACAGATTACATAAATAGCGACAATTCATCTAAAGAAATGATATTGCAAATTTATAGGCCGACTGATGAAACAAGGAAATTCTATATAAGATACATAGATATTCGAATAGTCCAGTAAAAGTTCCCTTTACAAATGTTGATGCTGTAAAGAAGTTGAGAGCCTAACTCTTCCTTCTACTAATTTCGATATGTTGTACATTTTTCTTGTGTGTGGGTTTTGGTATTACCAGACCCCAAGACAAGAATTCATTTAGTCTGGTGGAGAATTCATCTCGTCTAGACAAATATATCAAGAATGTTGCATCACTTTCGCATTTCAAACATCCATTAGAAGAGGATAATTAGCCCAGCAGCTTTCGAAATCATTTTGGTTTTCTGCATTGCTAGTGCATTTATTAGTTCTGTGGAAGTCCAAGCCATGCTATTCTGAGAAGAAAGCAGCGTTTCATTAGTGAAGTCGAATTTGTGGTAAACCTAATAGGTTTGCGCTGTTTCTTCAGGTAACATTTATTGGAGAAAGTTCACAATTCCGCGTAAAAATCGATGAGGGTTAACCATACCGAGCAAATCTTGTTTGGAATACTTAATCAAAATTTACTTGTAGGGAAAATATCTTAATGGCAGTTTTGCCTTACACACCTTTGTACAAAAAAAAACTTAGACATAAGAGACTTGTGTCTAGTAGGCATTTAAGTGCTTTCAAGTATGTATTTACATTTTCATTACGTGTTTTGGATGATTACGCTATTTTAAATTTTTCAGACGTTATGCAAAAATACATACTGCAGTATTTGATAAAATATTAATATTCGATTTAAATTTAAACGTTAGAAATAATCTTTTTCGGTTACGAAATCTAAAGATTTAACGCTTACATTTAATCATTAGAATGTTTTATCGACTGTCTTGCCGTTTTCAGTGTTGTTAGCATTATTTGAATTATTCGAACTACTATTTAATCGTAAATATTATTTTCAAAAAGTTTCGACTGATGTTATATTCGGCCGTTTTACAGGTTCGTCTACATATTTTTAAATAATTTTGTAGACCTATCGCATACTCGATATAAATACTAAATAAAAATAATTGGTAAGGTGTTATAGGGTTGTGTTCCTGAATTTGATGGTTCAATCCATTGTTCGGTCAATACCAGAAATACATTTGTGAATTACTTATCACTTCCACTCAGTTATAATTGACAGAACAACAGCTATCTCCCTTTGTTGATTATATAATTTGCGAGTTTTACTTAAAGATTCTCGTGTTCTCGTCTAAGGAATATAAAGAGTTAAGTTTTAAAAAAGTTGTAAGAATAACATTCTAGATAAAAGTAATGTAATCCGAATAATTATCATTATAAAAAATTATAATACCCACTTAAAAAATTCGAAAACATAAAGGCGTATATTTCATGTTTTTAATATGCCAAACAATGAATGTTGCATTGATCTTAACGAGGATGTATGGACCCTAAACCTAGATTAACGTTTATATTAACCCTAAAAAATGATTCTGTAGACTGGATAATAAGCACAATATAGGACAAAGGCGTTTAAACGCATTATGTATGGCTGGCATAGTCATTTTTTTTTTGCGAAACTCATGTATTCATTTTGGAGCACTCTCCTACGAAACATATTCCTTTAATTCTTTTGCTTAGTTTTTTTTTTATTTTCATCTTTCAGTAATGCGATCTTCTTGCTCTTGTTATATATCGTCGTGTTGTTATTTTATGCATTCTATTTTAATTACTCTGTATCTGTCCAACTTTATGCCCTTATATTATTACCCTTGTCACCCTATTCTCGTTCGAAATTGAAACCCTATATATTATATTACATCGCTATATTTACGCTGGACAGGACGTCATATTGCTTTGAATACCGGGCTGGTAGTTCTTTTATTGTTTACTGAATATACAGAACAATACCCTAAACATAACATACAACCAACCATATACAAAAAATATTTATGATTAAAACATAAAACTATCACAAGACTTGCCGTAAACCCCAACGTATCAGCATGATCACATCAATTTTTCAGAACACAAAGTTGATTTCACTTTTTCATAATGCCTATTGTTTCGAACAACCTAACTATATAATCTGAAATTCACTATTTTGTTACATTACAATGATTATCAACTCATATCGTTGTTTAAGTTGCGATCAATCACTCACCTGACGAATAGCATGATTGATACAACTCGTACACCAACACAAAAAGATAAAATAGAAATAGAGTTGACGAGCAAAGTATATGAGCCAATCTGGAAACGTCGACAGCAAGATTTCAACAAAAGATACATCGTCACGGAAAGTTAAATTACCAGGTATCTGTCTTTTCCGCACATAAAATATCAGGATAGAAACAGAAAAAAGTAAAATCAGGTAATAGTATATTCCTTAAAGTCTCACGCTGTATGAATCTATAAAAGCAGAACAGGGAGTTTACAAATAAGTCTTAAAAATAAAACATAAATAGACAAAATACGAATAAAAAAAGATTAAATGAACTGTTGCCCTTGAACAATGTACTTGCAATTGAAAGGGGATGAAGGTTTTATCTCACAAACCGTATGAAATGCAAATAATCTGAGGATCATTATATGAAATGTAAATAATCTGAGGATCATTATACGAAATGCAAATAATCTGAGTATCATTATATGAAATGCAAATAATCTGAGGATCATTATATGAAATGTAAATAATCTGAGGATCATTATATGAAATGCAAATAATCTGAGGATCATTATATGAAATGCAAACAATCTGAGAATAATTATATGAAATGTAAATAATCTGAGGATCATTATAGTAAATGCAAATAATCTGAGGATCATTATACGAAATGCAAATAATCTGAGGATCATTATATGAAATGCAAATAATCTGAGGATCAATATATGAAATGCAAATAATCTGAGGATCATTATATGAAATGCAAATAATCTGAGGATCATTATATGAAATGCAAATAATCTGAGGATCATTATATGTAATGCAAATAATCTGAGGATCATTATATGAAATGCAAATAATCTGAGGATCATTATATGAAAAGCACATAATCTGAGGATCATTATATGAAATGCAAAAAAAATGAAGATCATTATATGAAATGCAAATAATCTGAGTATCATTATATGAAATGCAAATAATCTGAGGATCATTATATGAAATGCAAATAATCTGAGGATCATTATATGAAATGCAAATAATCTGAGGATCATTATATGAAATGCAAATAATCTGAGGATCATTATATGAAATGTAAATAATCTGAGGATCATTATAGGAAATGTAAATAATCTGAGGATCATTATATGAAATGTAAATACTCTGAGGATCATTATATGAAATGTAAATAATCTGAGGATCATTATATGAAATGCAAATAATCTGAGGATCATTATATGAAATGTAAATAATCTGAGGATCATTATATGAAATGTAAATAATCTGAGGATAATTATATGAAATGTAAATAATGTGAGGATCATTATATGAAATGCAAATAATCTGAGGATCATTATATGAAATGCAAATAATCTGAGGATAATTATATGAAATGCAAATAATCTGAGGATCATTATATAAAATGTAAATAATCTGAGGATCATTATATGAAATGCAAATAATCTGAGGATCATTATATGACATGCAAATAATCTGAGGATCATTATATGAAATGCAAATAATCTGAGGATCATTATATGAAATGCAAATAATCTGAGGATCATTATATGAAATGTAAATAATCTGATGATCATTATATGAAATGTAAATAATCTGAGGATCATTATATGAAATGTAAATAATCTGAGGATCATTATATGAAATGAAAACAATCTGAGGATGATTATATGAAATGCAAATAATCTGAGGATTATTATATGAAATGCAAATAATCTGAGGATAATTATATGACATGCAAATAATCTGAGGATCATTATATGAAATGCAAATAATCTGCGGATCATTATATGAAATGTTAATAATCTGAGGATCATTATATGAAATGTAAATAATCTGAGGATCGTTATATGAAATTTAAATAATCTGAGGATCATTATATGAAATGTAAATAATTTGAGGATCATTATATGAAACGCAAAAAATCTGAGAATCAGTATATGAAATGCAAATAATCTGAGGATTATTATATGAAATGCAAATAATCTGAGGATCATTATATGAAATGCAAATAATCTGAGTATCATTATATGAAATGCAACTAATCTGAGGATCATTATATGAAATGCAAATAATCTGAGGATCCTTATATGAAATGCAAATAATCTGAGGATCATTATATGAAATGCAAATAATCTGAGGATCATTATATGAAATGTAAATAATCTGAGGATCATTATATGAAATGTAAATAATCTGAGGATCATTATATGAAATGTAAATAATCTGAGGATCATTATATGAAGTGTAAATAATCTGAGGATTATTATATGAAATGCAAATAATCTGAGGATCATTATATGAAATGTAAATAATCTGAGGATCATTATATGAAATGTAAATAATCTGAGGATAATTATATTAAATGTAAATAATCTGAGGATCATTATATGAAATGCAAAAAATCTGAGGATCATTATATGAAATGCAAATAATCTGAGGATCATTATATGAAATGCAAATAATCTGAGGATCATTATATGAAATGCAAATAATCTGAGGATCATTATATGAAATGCAAATAATCTGAGGATCATTATACTAAATTCAAATAATCTGAGTATCATTATATGAAATGCCAATAATCTGAGAATCATTATATGAAATGCAAATAATCTGAGGATCATTATATGAAATGTAAATAATCTGAGGATATTTATATGAAATGTAAATAATCTGAGGATCATTATATGAAACGTAAATAATCTGAGGATCATTATATGACATGTAAATAATCTGAGGATCATTATATGAAATGCAAATAATCTGAGGATCATTATATGAAATGCAAATAATATGAGGTTCATTATATTAAATGCAAATAATGTGAGGATCATTATATGAAATGTAAATAATCTGAGGATCATTATATCAAATGCAAATAATCTGAGGATCATTATATAAAATGTAAATAATATGAGGATCATTATATGAAATGTAAATAATCTGAGGATCATTATATGAAATGTAAATAATCTGAGGATCATTATATGAAATGTAAAAAATCTTAGGATCATTATATGAAATGTAAATAATCTGAGGATCATTATATGAAGTGTAAATTATCTGAGGATTATTATATGAAATGCAAATAATCTGAGGATCATTATATGAAATGTAAATAATCTGAGGATCATTATATGAAATATAAATAATCTGAGGATAATTATATCAAATGTAAATAATCTGAGGATCATTATATGAAATGCAAAAAATCTGAGGATCATTATATGAAATGCAAATAATCTGAGGATATGATATGAAATGCAAATAATCTGAGGATCATTATATGAAATGCAAATAATCTGAGGATCATTATATGAACTGCAAATAATCTGAGAATCATTATACAAAATTCAAATAATCTGAGTATCATTATATGAAATGCAAATAATCTGAGGATCATTATATGAAATGCAAATAATCTGAGGATCATTATATGAAATGTAAATAATCTGAGGATATTTATATGAAATGTAAATAATCTGAGGATCATTATATGAAACGTAAATAATCTGAGGATCATTATATGACATGTAAATAATCTGAGGATTATTATATGAAATGCAAATAATCTGAGGATCATTATATAAAATGAAAATAATCTGAGGATTATTATATTAAATGCAAATAATGTGAGGATCATTATATGAAATGTAAATAATCTGAGGATAATTATATCAAATGCAAATAATCTGAGGATCATTATATGAAATGTAAATAATCTGAGGATCATTATATGAAATGTAAATAATCTGAGGATCATTATATGAAATGTAAATAATCTGAGGATCATTATATGAAATGCAAATAATCTGAGGATCATTATATGAAATGTAAATAATCTGAGGATCCTTATATGAAATGTACATAATCTGAGGATCATTATATGAAATGCAAATAATCTGAGGATCATTATATTAAAAGCAAATAATCTGAGGATCATTATATGAAATGTAAATAATCTGAGGATCATTATATGAAATGCAAATAATCTGAGGATCATTATATGAAATGCAAATAATCTAAGGATCATTATATGAAATGCAAATAATCTGAGGATCATTATATGAAATACAAATAATCTGAGGATCATTATATGAAATGCAAATAATCTGAGGATCATTATATGAAATGCAAATAATCTGAGGATCATTATATGAAATGTAAATAATCTGAGGATCATTATATGAAATGTAAATAATCTGAGGATCATTATATGAAATGTAAATAATCTGAGGACTATTATATGAAATGCAAATAATCTGAGGATCATTATATGAAATGTAAATATTCTGAGGATCATTATATGAAATGTAAATAATCTGATGATCATTATATGAAATGCAAATAATCTGAGGATCATTATATGAAATGCAAATAATCTGAGGATCATTATATTAAATGCAAATAATCTGAGGATCATTATAAGAAATGCAAAGAATCTGAGGATCATTATATAAAATGCAAAGAATCTGACGATCATTATATTAAATGTAAATAATCTGAGGATGATGATATGAAATGTAAATAATCTGAGGATCATTATATGAAATGCAAATAATCTGAGGATCATTATATGAAATGTAAATAATCTGAGGGTCATTATATGAAAGGTAAATAATCTGAGGATCATTATATGAAATTCAAATAATCTGAGGATAATTATATGAAATGTAAATAATCTGAGTCTCATTATATGAAATGCAAATAATCTGAGGATCATTATATGAAATGCAAATAATCTGAGGATCATTATATGAAATGCAAATAATCTGACGATCATTATATGACATGCAAATAATCTGAGGATCATTAAATGAAATGCAAATAATCTGAGGATCATTATATGAAATGAAAATAATCTGAGTATCATTATATGGGATGCAAATAATCTGAGGATCATTATATGAAATGCAAATAATCTGAGGATCATTATATGAAATGTAAATAATCTGAGGATCATTATATAAAATGTAAATAATCTGAGGATCATTATATGAAATGTAAATAATCTGAGGATCATTATATGAAATGCAAATAATCTGAGGATCATTATATGAAATGCAAATAATCTGAGGATCATTATATGAAATTCAAACAATCTGAGGATCATTATATGAAATGCAAATAATCTGAGTATCATTATATGAAATGAAATTAATCTGAGGATCATTATATGAAATTCAAATAATCTGAGGATCATTGTATGAAATGCAAATAATCTGAGGATAATTATATGAAATGTCAATAATCTGAGGATCAGTATATGAAATGCAAATAATCTGAGGATCATTATATGAAATGTAAATAATCTGAGGATCATTATATGAAATGCAAATAATCTGAGGATCATTATATGAAATGTCAATAATCTGAGGATCATTATATGAAATGTAAATAATCTGAGGATCATTATATAAAATGTAAAAAATCTGACGACAATTATATGAAATGCAAATAATCTGAGGATCATTATATGAAGTGTAAATAATCTGGGGATCATTATATGAAATGTAAATAATCTGAGGATCATTATATGAAATGTAAATAATCTGAGGATCATTATATGAAATGCAAATAATCTGAGGATCATTATATGAAATGCAAATAACCTGAGGATCATAATATGAAATGCAAATAATCTGAGGATCATTATATGAAATGCAACTAATCTGAGGATCATTGTATGAAATGTAAATAATCTGAGGATCATGATATGAAATGTAAATAATCTGAGGATCATTATATGAAATGCAAATAATCTGAGGATCATTATATGAAATGTAAATAATCTGAGGGTCATTATATGAAAGGTAAATAATCTGAGGATCATTATATGAAATGCAAATAATCTGAGGATCATTATATGAAATGCAAATAATCTGAGTATCATTATATGAAATGCAAATAATCTGAGGATCATTATATGAAATGTAAATAATCTGAGGATCATTATATAAAATGTAAATAATCTGAGGATCATTATATGAAATGTAAATAATCTGAGGATCATAATATGAAATGCAAATAATCTGAGGATCATTATATGACATGCAAATAATCTGAGGATCATTATATGAAATGCAAACAATCTGAGGATCATTATATGAAATGCAAATAATCTGAGTACTATTATATGAAATGAAATTAATCTGAGGATCATTATATGAAATGCAAATAATCTGAGGATCATGATATGAAATGCAAATAATCTGAGGATCATTATATGAAATGCAAATAATCTGAGGATCATTATATGAAATGTAAATAATCTGAGGATCATTATATGAAATGCAAATAATCTGAGGATCATTATATGAAATGCAAATGATCTGAGGATCATTATATGAAATGCAAATAATCTGAGGATCATTATATGAAATGTAAATAATCTGAGGATCATTATATGAAATGTAAATAATCTGAGGATAATTATATGAAATGTCAATAATCTGAGGATCAGTATATGAAATGCAAATAATCTGAGGATCATTATATGAAATGTAAATAATCTGAGGGTCATTATATGAAAGGTAAATAATCTGAGGATCATTATATGAAATGCAAATAATCTGAGGATCATTATATGAAATGTAAATAATCTGAGGATCATTATATGAAATTCAAATAATCTGAGGATTATTATATGAAATGGAAATAATCGTAGGATCATTATATGAAATGTCAATAATCTGAGGATTATTATATGTGATGCAAATAATCTGAGGATCATTATATGAAATGCAAATAATCTGAGGATCATTATATGAAATGCAAATAATCTGAGGATCATTATATGAAATGCAAATAATCTGAGGATCATTATATGAAATGCAAATAATCTGAGGATCATTATATGAAATGTAAATAATCTGAGGATCATTATATAAAATGTAAATAATCTGAGGATCATTATATGAAATGTAAATAATCTGAGGATCATTATATGAAATGCAAATAATCTGAGGATCATTATATAAATGCAAATAATCTGAGGATCATAATATGAAATGCAAACAATCTGAGGATCATTATATGAAATGCAAATAATCTGAGTATCATTATATGAAATGAAATTAATCTGAGGATCATTATATGAAATGCAAATAATCTGAGGATCATTATATGAAATGCAAATAATCTGAGGATCATTATATGAAATGCAAATAATCTGAGAATCATTATATGAAATGCAAATAATCTAAGAATCATTATATGAAATGCAAATAATCAGAGGATCATTATATGAAATGCAAATGATCTGAGGATTATTATATGAAATGCAAATAATCTGAGGATCATTATATGAAATGTAAATAATCTGAGGATCATTATATGAAATGTAAATAATCTGAGGATCATTATATGAAATGCAAACAATCTGAGGATCATTATATGAAATGCAAATAATCTGAGTATCATTATATGAAATGAAATTAATCTGAGGATCATTATATGAAATGCAAATAATCTGAGGATCATTATATGAAATGCAAATAATCTGAGGATCATTATATGAAATGCAAATAATCTGAGGATCATTATATGAAATGCAAATAATCTGAGAATCATTATATGAAATGCAAATAATCAGAGGATCATTATATGAAATGCAAATGATCTGAGGATTATTATATGAAATGCAAACAATCTGAGGATCATTATATGAAATGTAAATAATCTGAGGATCATTATATGAAATGTAAATAATCTTAGGATCATTATATGAAATGCAAATAATCTGAGGATCATTATATGAAATGTAAATAATCTGAGGATCATTATATGAAATGAAAATAATCTGAGTATCATTAATAAATGCAAATAATCGTAGGATCATTATATGAAATGCAAATAATCTGAGGATCATTATATGAAATGTAAATTATCTGAGGATCATTATATGAAAAGTAAATAATCTGAGGATCATTATATAAAATGCAAATAATTTGAGGATCATTATATGAAATGCAAATAATCTGAGGATCATTATATGAAATGCAAATAATCTGAGGATCATTATATGAAATGCAAATAATCTGAGGATCATTATATGAAATGCAATTAATCTGAGGATCATTATATGAAATGTAAATAATCTGAGGATCATGTTATGAAATGTAAATAATCTGAGGATCATTATATGAAATGCAAATAATCTGAGGATCATTATATGAAATGCAAATAATCTGAGGATCATTATATGAAATGCAAATAATCTGAGGATAATTATATGAAATGCAAATAATCTGAGTATCATTATATGAAATGCAAATAATCTGAGGATCATTATATGAAATGCAAATTATCTGAGGAGCATTATATGAAATGTAAATAATCTGAGGATTATTATATAAAATGTAAACAATCTGAGGATCATTATATGAAATGTAAATAATCTGAGGATCATTATATGAAATGCAAATAATCTGAGGATCATTATACGAAATGCAAATAATCTGAGGATCATTATATCAAATGCAAATAATCTGAGGATCATTATATGAAATGCCAATAATCTGAGGATCATTATATGAAATGCAAATAATCTGAGGATCATTGTATGAAATGCAAGTAATCTGAGGATAATTATATGTAATGCAAATAATCTGAGGATCATTATATGAAATGCAAATAATCTGAGGATCATTATATGAAATGTAAATAATCTGAGGATCATTATATGAAATGCAAATAATCTGAGGATATGATATGAAATGCAAATAATCTGAGGATCATTATATGAAATGCAAATAATCTGAGGATAATTATATATAATGCAAATAATCTGAGGATCATTATATGAAATGCAAATAATCTGAGGATCATTATATGAAATGCAAATGATCTGAGGATCATTATATGAAATGTAAATTATCTGAGGATCATTATATGAAATGTAAATAATCTGAGGATCATTATATAAAATGCAAATAATTTGAGGATCATTATATGAAATGCAAATAATCTGAGGATCATTATATGAAATGCAAATAATCTGAGGATCATTATATGAAATGCAAATAATCTGAGGATCATTATATGAAATGCAATTAATCTGAGGATCATTATATGAAATGTAAATAATCTGAGGATCATGTTATGAAATGTAAATAATCTGAGGATCATTATATGAAATGCAAATAATCTGAGGATCATTATATGAAATGCAAATAATCTGAAGATCATTATATGAAATGCAAATAATCTGAGGATAATTATATGAAATGCAAATAATCTGAGTATCATTATATGAAATTCAAATAATCTGAGGATCATTATATGAAATGCAAATAATCTGAGGAGCATTATATGAAATGTAAATAATCTGAGGATTATTATATAAAATGTAAACAATCTGAGGATCATTATATGAAATGTAAATAATCTGAGGATCATTATATGAAATGCAAATAATCTGAGGATCATTATACGAAATGCAAATAATCTGAGGATCATTATATCAAATGCAAATAATCTGAGGATCATTATATGAAATGCCAATAATCTGAGGATCATTATATGAAATGCAAATAATCTGAGGATCATTGTATGAAATGCAAGTAATCTGAGAATAATTATATGTAATGCAAATAATCTGAGGATCATTATATGAAATGCAAATAATCTGAGGATCATTATATGAAATGTAAATAATCTGAGGATCATTATATGAAATGCAAATAATCTGAGGATATGATATGAAATGCAAATAATCTGAGGATCATTATATGAAATGCAAATAATCTGAGGATAATTATATATAATGATAATAATCTGAGGATCATTATATGAAATGCAAATAATCTGAGGATCATTATATGAAATGCAAATGATCTGAGGATCATTATATGAAATGCAAATAATCTGAGGATCATTATATGAAATGTAAATAATCTGAGGATCATTATATGAAATGTAAATAATCTGAGGATAATTATATGAAATGTCAATAATCTGAGGATCGGTATATGAAATGCAAATAATCTGAGGATCTTTGTATGAAATGTAAATAATCTGAGGGTCATTATATGAAAGGTAAATAATCTGAGGATCATTATATGAAATGCAAATAATCTGAGGATCATTATATGAAATGTAAATAATCTGAGGATCATTATATGAAATTCAAATAATCTGAGGATCATTATATGAAATGGAAATAATCGTAGGATCATTATATGAAATGTAAATAATCTGAGGATCATTATATGAAATGCAAATAATCTGAGGATCATTATATGAAATGCAAATAATCTGAGGATCATTATATGAAATGCAAATCATCTGAGTATCATTATATGAAATGCAAATAATCTGAGGATCATTATATGAAATGCAAATAATCTGAGGATCATTATATGAAATGTAAATAATCTGAGGATCATTATATAAAATGTAAATAATCTGAGGATCATTATATGAAATGCAAATAATCTGAGGATCATTATATGAAATGCAAATAATCTGAGGATCATTATATGAAATTCAAACAATCTGAGGATCATTATATGAAATGCAAATAATCTGAGTATCATTATATGAAATGAAATTAATCTGAGGATCATTATATGAAATTCAAATAATCTGAGGATCATTATATGAAATGCAAATAATCTGAGGATAATTATATCAAATGTCAATAATCTGAGGATCAGTATATGAAATGCAAATAATCTGAGGATGATTATATGAAATGTAAATAATCTGAGGATCATTATATGAAATGCAAATAATCTGAGGATCATTATATGAAATGTCAATAATCTGAGGATCATTATATGAAATGTAAATAATCTGAGGATCATTATATAAACTGTAAATAATCTGACGACAATTATATGAAATGCAAATAATCTGAGGATCATTATATGAAATGTAAATAATCTGAGGGTCATTATATGAAAGGTAAATAATCTGAGGATCATTATATGAAATGCAAATAATCTGAGGATCATTATATGAAATGCAAATAATCTGAGTATCATTATATGAAATGCAAATAATCTGAGGATCATTATATGAAATGTAAATAATCTGAGGATCATTATATAAAATGTAAATAATCTGAGGATCATTATATGAAATGTAAATAATCTGAGGATCATAATATGAAATGCAAATAATCTGAGGATCATTATATGAAATGCAAATAATCTGAGGTTCATTATATGAAATGCAAACAATCTGAGGATCATTATATGAAATGCAAATAATCTGAGTATCATTATATGAAATGAAATTAATCTGAGGATCATTATATGAAATGCAAATAATCTGAGGATCATGATATGAAATGCAAATAATCTGAGGATCATTATATGAAATGCAAATAATCTGAGGATCATTATATGAAATGTAAATAATCTGAGGATCATTATATGAAATGCAAATAATCGGAGGATCATTATATGAAATGCAAATGATCTGAGGATCATTATATGAAATGCAAATAATCTGAGGATCATTATATGAAATGTAAATAATCTGAGGATCATTATATGAAATGTAAATAATCTGAGGATAATTATATGAAATGTCAATTATCTGAGGATCAGTATATGAAATGCAAATAATCTGAGGATCATTATATGAAATGTAAATAATCTGAGGGTCATTATATGAAAGGTAAATAATCTGAGGATCATTATATGAAATGCAAATAATCTGAGGATCATTATATGAAATGTAAATAATCTGAGGATCATTATATGAAATTCAAATAATCTGAGGATTATTATATAAAATGGAAATAATCGTAGGATCATTATATGAAATGTCAATAATCTGAGGATCATTATATGAAATGCAAATAATCTGAGGATCATTATATGAAATGCAAATAATCTGAGGATCATTATATGAAATGCAAATAATCTGAGTATCATTATATGAAATTCAAATAATCTGAGGATCATTATATAAAATGCAACTAATCTGAGGATCATTATATGAAATGTAAATAATCTGAGGATCATTATATAAAATGTAAATAATCTGAGGATCATTATATGAAATGTAAATAATCTGAGGATCATTATATGAAATGCAAATAATCTGAGGATCATTATATAAATGCAAATAATCTGAGGATCATTATATGAAATGCAAACAATCTGAGGATCATTATATGAAATGCAAATAATCTGAGTATCATTATATTAAATGAAATTAATCTGAGGATCATTATATGAAATGCAAATAATCTGAGGATCATTATATGAAATGCAAATAATCTGAGGATCATTATATTAAATTCAAATAATCTGAGGATCATTATATGAAATGCAAATAATCTGAGAATCATTATATGAAATGCAAATAATCATAGGATCATTATATGAAATGCAAATGATCTGAGGATTATTATATGAAATGCAAATAATCTGAGGATCATTATATGAAATGTAAATAATCTGAGGATCATTATATCAAATGCAAATAATCTGAGGATCATTATATTAAATGCCAATAATCTGAGGATCATTATATGAAATGCAAATAATCTGAGGATCATTGTATGAAATGCAAGTAATCTGAGGATAATTATATGTAATGCAAATAATCTGAGGATCATTATATGAAATGCAAATAATCTGAGGATCATTATATGAAATGTAAATAATCTGAGGATCATTATATGAAATGCAAATAATCTGAGGATATGATATGAAATGCAAATAATCTGAGGATCATTATATGAAATGCAAATAATCCGAGGATAATTATATATAATGCAAATAATCTGAGGATCATTATATGAAATGCAAATAATCTGAGGATCATTATATGAAATGCAAATGATCTGAGGATCATTATATGAAATGCAAATAATCTGAGGATCATTATATGAAATGTAAATAATCTGAGGATCATTATATAAAATGTAAATAATCTGAGGATAATTATATGAAATGTCAATAATCTGAGGATCAGTATATGAAATGCAAATCATCTGAGGATCATTGTATGAAATGTAAATAATCTGAGGGTCATTATATGAAAGGTAAATAATCTGAGGATCATTATATGAAATGCAAATAATCTGAGGATCATTATATGAAAAGTAAATAATCTGAGGATCATTATATGAAATTCAAAAAATCTGAGGATCATTATATGAAATGGAAATAATCGTAGGATCATTATATGAAATGTAAATAATCTGAGGATCATTATATGAAATGCAAATAATCTGAGGATCATTATATGAAATGCAAATAATCTGAGGATCATTATATGAAATGCAAATCATCTGAGTATCATTATATGAAATGCAAATAATCTGAGGATCATTATATGAAATGTAAATAATCTGAGGATAATTATATGAAATGTAAATAATCTGAGGATCATTATATATAATGTAAATAATCTGAGGATCATTATATGAAATGCAAATAATCTGAGGATCATTATATGAAATGCAAATAATCTGAGGATCATTATATGAAATTCAAACAATCTGAGGATCATTATATGAAATGCAAATAATCTGAGTATCATTATATGAAATGAAATTAATCTGAGGATCATTATATGAAATGCAAATAATCTGAGGATCATTATATGAAATGCAAATAATCTTAGGATAATTATATGAAATGTCAATAATCTGAGGATCAGTATATGAAATGCAAATAATCTGAGGATCATTATATGAAATGTAAATAATCTGAGGATCATTATATGAAATGCAAATAATCTGAGGATCATTATATGAAATGTCAATAATCTGAGGATCATTATATGAAATGTAAATAATCTGAGGATCATTATATAAAATGTAAATAATCTGACGACAATTATATGAAATGCAAATAATCTGAGGATCATTATATGAAGTGTAAATAATCTGAGGATCATTTTATGAAATGTAAATAATCTGAGGATCATTATATGAAATGCAAATAATCTGAGGATCATTATATGAAATGCAAATAATCTGAGGATCATTATATGAAATGCAAATAACCTGAGGATCATTATATGAAATGCAAATAATCTGAGGATCATTATATTAAATGCAACTAATCTGAGGATCATTGTATGAAATGTAAATAATCTGAGGATCATGATATGAAATGTAAATAATCTGAGGATCATTATATGAAATGCAAATAATCTGAGGATCATTATATGAAATGTAAATAATCTGAGGGTCATTATATGAAAGGTAAATAATCTGAGGATCATTATATGAAATGCAAATAATCTGAGGATCATTATATGAAATGCAAATAATCTGAGTATCATTATATGAAATGCAAATAATCTGAGGATCATTATATGAAATGTAAATAATCTGAGGATCATTATATAAAATGTAAATAATCTGAGGATCATTATATGAAATGTAAATAATCTGAGGATCATAATATGAAATGCAAATAATCTGAGGATCATTATATGAAATGCAAATAATCTGAGGTTCATTATATGAAATGCAAACAATCTGAGGATCATTATATGAAATGCAAATAATCTGAGTATCATTATATGAAATGAAATTAATCTGAGGATCATTATATGAAATGCAAATAATCTGAGGATCATGATATGAAATGCAAATAATCTGAGGATCATTATATGAAATGCAAATAATCTGAGGATCATTATATGAAATGTAAATAATCTGAGGATCATTATATGAAATGCAAATAATCGGAGGATCATTATATGAAATGCAAATGATCTGAGGATCATTATATGAAATGCAAATAATCTGAGGATCATTATATGAAATGTAAATAATCTGAGGATCATTATATTAAATGTAAATAATCTGAGGATAATTATATGAAATGTCAATAATCTGAGGATCAGTATATGAAATGCAAATAATCTGAGGATCATTATATGAAATGTAAATAATCTGAGGGTCATTATATGAAAGGTAAATAATCTGAGGATCATTATATGAAATGCAAATAATCTGAGGATCATTATATGAAATGTAAATAATCTGAGGATCATTATATGAAATTCAAATAATCTGAGGATCATTATATGAAATGCAAATAATCTGAGGATCATTATATGAAATGCAACTAATCTGAGGATCATTATATGAAATATAAATAATCTGAGGATCATTATATAAAATGTAAATAATCTGAGGATCATTATATGAAATGTAAATAATCTGAGGATCATTATATGAAATGCAAATAATCTGAGGATCATTATATAAATGCAAATAATCTGAGGATCATTATATTAAATGCAAACAATCTGAGGATCATTATATGAAATGCAAATAATCTGAGTATCATTATATTAAATGAAATTAATCTGAGGATCATTATATGAAATGCAAATAATCTGAGGATCATTATATGAAATGCAAATAATCTGAGGATCATTATATGAAATGCAAATAATCTGAGGATCATTATATGAAATGCAAATAATCTGAGAATCATTATATTAAATGCAAATAATCAGAGGATCATTATATGAAATGCAAATGATCTGAGGATTATTATATGAAATGCAAATAATCTGAGGATCATTATATGAAATGTAAATAATCTGAGGATCATTATATGAAATGTAAATAATCTGAGGATCATTATATGAAATGCAAACAATCTGAGGATCATTATATGAAATGCAAATAATCTGAGTATCATTATATGAAATGAAATTAATCTGAGGATCATTATATGAAATGCAAATAATCTGAGGATCATTATATGAAATGCAAATAATCTGAGGATCATTATATGAAATGCAAATAATCTGAGGATCATTATATGAAATGCAAATAATCTGAGAATCATTATATGAAATGCAAATAATCAGAGGATCATTATATGAAATGCAAATGATCTGAGGATTATTATATGAAATGCAAATAATCTGAGGATCATTATATGAAATGTAAATAATCTGAGGATCATTATATGAAATGTAAATAATCTGAGGATCATTATATGAAATGCAAATAATCTGAGGATCATTATATGAAATGTAAATAATCTGAGGATCATTATATGAAATGTAAATAATCTGAGGATAATTATATGAAATGTCAATAATCTGAGGATCATTATATGAAATGCAAATAATCTGAGGATCATTATATGAAATGTAAATAATCTGAGGATCATTATATGAAATGCAAATAATCTGAGAATAATTTTATGAAATGCAAACAATCTGAGGATCATTATATTAAATGTAAATAATCTGAGGATCATTATATGAAATGCAAATAATCTGAGGGTCATTATATGAAATGCAAATAATCTGAGGATCATTACATGAAATGCAAATAATCTGAGGATCATTATATTAAATGTAAATAATCTGAGAATCGTTTTATGAAATGTAAATAATCTGAGGATCATTATATGAAATGTAAATAATCTGAGGATCATTATATGAAATGCAAATACTCTGAGGATCAGTATATGAAATGCAAATAATCTGAGGATTATTATATGAAATGCAAATAATCTGAGGATCATTATATGAAATGAAAATAATCTGAGTATCATTAATAAATGCAAATAATCTGAGGATCATTATATGAAATGCAAATAATCTGAGGATCATTATATGAAATGTAAATTATCTGAGGATCATTATATGAAATGTAAATAATCTGAGGATCATTATATAAAATGCAAATAATTTGAGGATCATTATATGAAATGCAAATAATCTGAGGATCATTATATGAAATGCAAATAATCTGAGGATCATTATATGAAATGCAAATAATCTGAGGATCATTATATGAAATGCAAATAATCTGAGGATCATTATATGAAATGTAAATAATCTGAGGATCATGTTATTAAATGTAAATAATCTGAGGATCATTATATGAAATGCAAATAATCTGAGGATCATTATATGAAATGCAAATAATCTGAGGATCATTATATGAAATGCAAATAATCTGAGGAGCATTATATGAAATGTAAATAATCTGAGGATTATTATATAAAATGTAAACAATCTCAGGATCATTATATGAAATGTAAATAATCTGAGGATCATTATATGAAATGCAAATAATCTGAGGATCATTATACGAAATGCAAATAATCTGAGGATCATTATATCAAATGCAAATAATCTGAGGATCATTATATGAAATGCCAATAATCTGAGGATCATTATATGAAATGCAAATAATCTGAGGATCATTGTATGAAATGCAAGTAATCTGAGGATCATTATATGTAATGCAAATAATCTGAGGATAATTATATGAAATGCAAATAATCTGAGGATCATTATATGAAATGTAAATAATCTGAGGATCATTATATGAAATGCAAATAATCTGAGGATCATGATATGAAATGCAAATAATCTGAGGATCATTATATGAAATGCAAATAATCTGAGGATAATTATATATAATGCAAATAATCTGAGGATCATTATATGAAATGCAAATAATCTGAGGATCATTATATGAAATGCAAATGATCTGAGGATCATTATATGAAATGCAAATAATCTGAGGATCATTATATGAAATGTAAATAATCTGAGGATCATTATAGGAAATGTAAATAATCTGAGGATAATTATATGAAATGTCAAAAATCTGAGGATCAGTATATGAAATGCAAATAATCTGAGGATCATTATATGAAATGTAAATAATCTGAGGATCATTATATGAAAGGTAAATAATCTGAGGATCATTATATGAAATTTAAATAATCTGAGGATCATTATATGAAATGTAAATAATCTGAGGATCATTATATGAAATTCAAATAATCTGAGGATCATTATATGAAATGGAAATAATCGTAGGATCATTATATGAAATGTAAATTATCTGAGGATCATTATATGAAATGCAAATAATCTGAGGATCATTATATGAAATGCAAATAATCTGAGGATCATTATATGAAATGCAAATAATCTGAGTATCATTATATGAAATGCAAATAATCTGAGGATCATTATATGAAATGCAAATAATCTGAGGATCATTATATGAAATGTAAATAATCTGAGGATCATTATATAAAATGTAAATAATCTGAGGATCATTATATGAAATGTAAATAATCTGAGGATCATTATATGAAATGCAAATAATCTGAGGATCATTATATAAATGCAAATAATCTGAGGATCATTATATGAAATGAAAATAATCTGAGGATCATTATATGAAATGTAAATAATCTGAGGATCATTATATGAAATGTAAATAATCGGAGGATAATTATATGAAATGTCAATAATCTGAGGAGCATTATATGAAATGCAAATAATCTGAGGATCATTATATGAAATGTAAATAATCTGAGGATCATTATATGAAATGGAAATTATCTGAGAATAATTATATGAAATGCAAACAATCTGAGGATCATTATATGAAATGTAAATAATCTGAGGATCATTATATGAAATGCAAATAATCTGAGGATCATTATATTAAATGCAAATTATCTGAGGATCATTATATGAAATGCAAATAATCTGAGGATCATTATATTAAATGTAAATAATCTGAGAATCGTTATATTAAATGTAAATAATCTGAGGATCATTATATGAAATGTAAATAATCTGAGGATCATTATATGAAATGCAAATACTCTGAGGATCAGTATATGAAATGCAAATAATCTGAGGATCATTATATGAAATGTAAATAATCTGAGGATCATTATATTAAATGTAAATAATCTGAGGATCATTATATGAAATGCAAATAATCTGAGGATCATTATATGAAATGAAAATAATCTGAGTATCATTAATAAATGCAAATAATCTGAGGATCATTATATGAAATGCAAAAAATCTGAGGATCATTATATGAAATGCAAATAATCTGAGGATCATTATATGAAATGCAAATAATCTGAGGATCATTATATGAAATGCAAATAATCTGAGGATCATTATATGAAATGTAAATAATCTGAGGATCATGATATTAAATGTAAATAATCTGAGGATCATTATATGAAATGCAAATAATCTGAGGATCATTATATGAAATGTAAATAATCTGAGGGTCATTATATGAAATGCAAATAATCTGAGTATCATTATATTAAATGCAAATAATCTGAGGATCATTATATGAAATGCAAATAATCTGAGGATAATTATATGAAATGCAAATAATCTGAGGATCATTATATGAAAGGTAAATAATCTGAGGATCATTATATGAAATTCAAATAATCTGAGGATCATTATATGAAATGTAAATAATCTGAGGATGATTATATGAAATTAAAATAATCTGAGGATCATTATATGAAATGGAAATAATCGTAGGATCATTATATGAAATGTAAATAATCTGAGGATCATTATATGAAATGCAAATAATCTGAGGATCATTATATGAAATGGAAATAATCTGAGGATCATTATATGAAATGCAAATAATCTGAGGATCATTATATGAAATGCAAATAATCTGAGGATCATTATATGAAATGTAAATAATCTGAGGATCATTATATAAAATGTAAATAATCTGAGGATCATTATATGAAATGTAAATAATCTGAGGATCATTATATGAAATGCAAATAACTGAGGATCATTATATGAAATGCAAATAATCTGAGGATCATTATATGAAATGCAAACAATCTGAGGATCATTATATGAAATGCAAATAATCTGAGTATCATTATATTAAATGAAATTAATCTGAGGATCATTATATGAAATGAAAATAATCTGAGGATCATTATATGAAATGCAAATAATCTGAGGATAATTTTATGAAATGTAAATAATCTGAGGATCATTATATGAAATGTAAATAATCTGAGGATCATTATATGAAATGCAAATAATCTGAGGATCATTATATGAAATGTAAATAATCTGAGGATCATTATATGAAATGTAAATAATCTTAGGATAATTATATGAAATGTCAATAATCTGAGGATCATTATATGAAATGCAAATAATCTTAGGATCATTATAGGAAATGTATATAATCTGAGGATCATTATATGAAATGCAAATAATCTGAGAATGATTATATGAAATGCAAACAATCTGAGGATCATTATATGAAATGCAAATTATCTGAGGATCATTATATGAAATGCAAATAATCTGAGGATCATTATATTAAATGTAAATAATCTGAGAATCGTTATATGAAATGTAAATAATCTGAGGATCATTATATGAAATGTAAATAATCTGAGGATCATGATATGAAATGCAAATAATCTGAGGATAAGTATATTAAATGCAAATAATCTGAGGATTATTATATGAAATGCAAATAATCTGAGGATCATTATATGAAATGCAAATAATCTGAGTATCATTAATAAAATGCAAATACTCGGAGGATCATTATATGAAATGCAAATAATCTGAGGATCATTATATGAAATGTAAATAATCTGCGGATCATTATATGAAATTCAAATAATCTGAGGATCATTATATGAAATGTAAATAATCTGAGGATAATTATATGAAATTCAAATAATCTGAGGATCATTATATGAAATGGAAATAATCTGAGGATCATTATATGAAATGTAAATAATCTGGGGATCATTTTATGAAATGCAAATAATCTGAGGATCATTATATGAAATGCAAATAATCTGAGGATCATTATATGAAATGCAAATAATCTGAGTATCATTATATGAAATGCAAATAATCTGAGGATCATTATATGAAATGCAAATAATCTGAGGATCATTATATGAAATGCAAATAATCTGAGGATCATAATATGAAATGCAAATAATCTGAGGATCATTATTTGAAATGCAAATAATCTGAGGATCATTATATGAAATGCAAATAATCTGAGGATCATTGTATTAAATGTAAATAATCTGAGAATCGTTATATGAAATGCAAATAATCTGAGGATCATTATATGAAATGTAAATAATCTGAGGATCATTATATGAAATGCAAATAATCTGAGGATCAGTATAGGAAATGCAAATAATCTGAGGATTATTATATGAAATGCAAATAATCTAAGGATCATTATATGAAATGCAAATCATCTGAGTATCATTAATAAAATGCAAATAATCTGAGGATCATTATATGAAATGCAAATAATCTGAGGATAATTATATCAAATGCAAATAATCTGAGTATCATTATAGGAAATGCAAATAATCTGAGGATCATTATATGAAATGTAAATAATCTGAGGATGATTATATTAAATGTAAATAATCTGAGGATCATTATATGAAATGTAAATAATCTGAGGATCATTATATGAAGTGTAAATAATCTGAGGATTATTATAAGAAATGCAAATAATCTGAGGATCATTATATGAAATGTAAATAATCTGAGGATCATTATATGAAATGTAAATAATCATAGGATATTTAAATGAAATGTAAATAATCTGAGGATAATTATATGAAATGTAAATAATCTGAGGATCATTATATGACATGTAAATAATCTGAGGATCATTATATAAAATGCAAAAAATCTGAGGATCATTGTATGAAATGTAAATAATCTGAGGATGATTATATGAAATGTAAATAATCTGAGGATCATTATATGAAATGTAAATAATCTGAGGATCATTATATGAAATGCAAATAATCTGAGGATCATTATATGAAATGCAAATAATCTGAGGATCATTATATTAAATGCAAATAATCTGAGGATCATTATATGAAATGTAAATAATCTGAGGATCAATGTATGAAATGTAAATAATCTGAGGATCATTTTATGAAATGTAAATAATCTGAGGATAATTATATGAAATGTAAATAATCTTAGGATCATTATATGAAATGTAAATAATCTGAGGATCATTATATGAAATGCAAATAATCTGGGGATCATTATATGAAATGTAAATAATCTGAGGATCATAATATGAAATGCATATAATCTGAGGATCATTATATGAAATGTAAATAATCTGAGGATCATTATATGAAATGTAAATAATCTGAGGATCATTATATGAAATGTAACTAATCTGAGGATCATTATATGAAAGGCAAATAATCTGAGGATCATTATATGAAATGCAAATAATCTGAGGATCATTATATGAAATGTAAATAATCTGAGGATCATTATATGAAATGTAAATAATCTGAGGATCGTTATATTAAATGTAAATAATCTGAGAATCATTATATGACATGTAAATAATCTGAGGATCATTATATGAAATGCAAATAATCTGAGAATCAGTATATTAAATGCAAATAATCTGAGGATTATTATATGAAATGCTAATAATCTGAGGATCATTATATGAAATGCAAATAATCTGAGGATACTTATATGAAATGCAAATAATCTGAGGATCATTATATGAAATGCAAATAATCTGAGGATCATTATATGAAATGTAAATAATCTGAGGATCATGATATGAAATGTAAATAATCTGAGGATCATTATATGAAATGCAAATAATCTGAGGATCATTATATGAAATGTAAATAATCTGAGGGTCATTATATGAAAGGTAAATAATCTGAGGATCATTATATGAAATGCAAATAATCTGGGGATCATTATATGAAATGTAAATAATCTGAGGATCATAATATGAAATGGAAATAATCCGAGGATCATTATATGAAATGTAAATAATCTGAGGATCATTATATGAAATGCAAATAATCTTAGGATCATTATATGAAATGCAAATAATCTGAGGATAATTATATTAAATGCAAATAATCTGAGTATCATTATATGAAATGCAAATAATCTTAGGATCATTAGATGAAATGCAAATAATCTGAGGATCATTATATGAAATGTAAATAATCTGAGGATCATTATATAAAATGTAAATAATCTGAGGATCATTATATGAAATGTAAATAATCTGAGGATCATTATATGAAATGCAAATAATCTGAGGATCATTATATGAAATGCAAATAATCTGAGGATCATTATATGAAATGCAAATAATCTGAGGATCATTTTATGAAATGCAAATAATCTGAGTATCATTATATGAAATGCAAATAATCTGAGGATCATTATATTAAATGCAAATAATCGGAGGATCATTATATGAAATGCAAATAATCTGAGGATCATTATATGAAATGCAAATAATCTGAGGATCCTTAATAAAATGCAAATAATCTGAGGATCATTATATGAAATGCAAATAATCTGAGGATCATTATATGAAATGCAAATAATCTGAGGATCATTATATGAAATGCAAATAATCTGAGGATCATTATATGAAATGTAAATAATCTGAGGATCATTATATGAAATGTAAATAATCTGAGGATCATTATATGAAATGTAAATAATCTGAGGATCATTATATGAAATGCAAATAATCTGAGGATCATTATATGAAATGCAAATTATCTGAGGATCATTATATGAAATATAAATAATCTGAGGATCATTATATGAAATATAAATAATCTGAGGATCATTATATGAAATGTAAATAATCTGAGGATCATTATATGAAATGTAAATAATCTGAGGATCATTATATGAAATGTAAATAATCTGAGGATCATTATATGAAATATAAATAATCTGAGGATCATTATATGAAATGCAAATAATCTGAGGATCATTATATGAAATGCAAATAATCTGAGGATCATTTTATGAAATGCAAATAATCTGAGGATCATTATATGAAATGTAAATAATCTGAGGATCATTATATGAAATGTAAATAATCTGAAGATCATTATATGAAATGTAAATAATCTTAGTATCATTATATGAAATGTAAATAATCGGAGGATCATTATAGTAAATGCAAATAATCTGAGGATCATTATATGAAATGCAAATAATCTGAGGATCATTATATGAAATGTAAATAATCTGAGGATCATTATATGAAATGCAAATAATCTGAGGATCATTATATGAAATGCAAATAATCTGAGGATCATTATATGAAATGCAAATAATCTGAGGATCATTATATGAAATGCAAATAATCGGAGGTCATTATATGAAATGCAAATAATCTGAGGATCATTATATGAAATGCAAATAATCTGAGGATCCTTAATAAAATGCAAATAATCTGAGGATCATTATATGAAATGCAAATAATCTGAGGATCATTATATGAAATGCAAATAATCTGAGGATCATTATATGAAATGCAAATAATCTGAGGATCATTATATGAAATGCAAATAATCTGAGGATCATTATATGAAATGTAAATAATCTGAGGATCATTATATGAAATGTAAATAATCTGAGGATCATTATATGAAATGAAAATAATCTGAGGATAATTATATGAAATGCAAATTATCTGAGGATCATTATATGAAATATAAATAATCTTAGGATCATTATATGAAATATAAATAATCTGAGGATCATTATATGAAATGTAAATAATCTGAGGATCATTATATGAAATGTAAATAATCTGAGGATCATTATATGAAATGTAAATAATCTGAGGATATTTATATGAAATGTAAATAATCTGAGGATCATTATATGAAATGCAAATAATCTGAGGATTATTATATGAAATGCAAATAATCTGAGGATCATTATATGAAATGCAAATAATCTGAGGATCATTATATGAAATGTAAATAATCTGAGGATCATTATATGAAATGTAAATAATCTGAAGATCATTATATGAAATGTAAATAATCTGAGTATCATTATATGAAATGTAAATAATCGGAGGATCATTATAGTAAATGCAAATAATCTGAGGATCATTATATGAAATGCAAATAATCTGAGAATCATTATATGAAATGTAAATAATCTGAGGATCATTATATGAAATGCAAATAATCTGAGGATCATAATATGAAATGCAAATAATATGAGGATCATTATATGAAATGCAAATAATCTGAGGATCATTATATGAAATGTAAATAATCTGAAGATCATTATATGAAATGTAAATAATCTGAGTATCATTATATGAAATGTAAATAATCGGAGGATCATTAAAGTAAATGCAAATAATCTGAGGATCATTATATGAAATGCAAATAATCTGAGGATCATTATAGGAAATGTAAATAATCTGAGGATAATTATATTAAATGTAAATTATCTGAGGATCATTATATGAAATGTAAATAATCTGAGGATCGTTATATTAAATGCAAATAATCTGAAGATCATTATATGAAATGTAAATAATCTGAGGATCATTATATGAAATGCAAATAATCTGAGGATCATTATATGAAATGCAAATAATCTGAGGATTATTATATGAAATGCAAATAATCTGAGGATCATTATATGAAATGCAAATAATCTGAGTATCATTATATGAAATGCAAATAATCTGAGTATCATTATATGAAATACAAATAATCTGAGGATCAATGTATGAAATGCAAATAATCTGATGATCATTATATGAAATGCAAATAATCTGAGGATCATTATATGAAATGCAAATAATCTGAGGATCATTATATGAAATGCAAATAATCTGAGAATCATTAAACGGAAATACAAATAATTTGAGGATCATTATATGAAATGTAAATAATCTGAGGATCATTATATGAAATGCAAATAATCTGAGGATCATTATATGAAATGTAAATAATCTGAGGATCATTATATGAAATGCAAATAATCTGAGGATAATTATATAAAATGTAAATTATCTGAGGACTATTATATGAAATGCAAATAATCTGAGGATCATTATATGAAATGTAAATTATCTGAGGATCATTATATGAAATGTAAATAATCTGAGGATCATTATATGAAATGCAAATAATCTGAGGATCATTATATTAAATGCAAATAATCTGAGGATCATTATATGAAATGCAAATAATCTGAGGATACTTATATGAAATGCAAATAATCTGAGGATCATTATATGAAATGCAAATAATCTGAGGATCATTATATGAAATGTAAATAATCTGAGGATCATGATATGAAATGTAAATAATCTGAGGATCATTATATGAAATGCAAATAATCTGAGGATCATTATATGAAATGTAAATAATCTTAGGGTCATTATATGAAAGGTAAATAATCTGAGGATCATTATATGAAATGCAAATAATCTGGGGATCATTATATGAAATGTAAATAATCTGAGGATCATAATATTAAATGGAAATAATCCGAGGATCATTATATGAAATGTAAATAATCTGAGGATCATTATATGAAATGCAAATAATCTGAGGATCATTATATGAAATGCAAATAATCTGAGGATCATTATATGAAATGCAAATAATCTGAGTATCATTATATGAAATGCAAATAATCTGAGGATCATTAGATGAAATGCAAATAATCTGAGGATCATTATATGAAATGTAAATAATCTTAGGATCATTATATAAAATGTAAATAATCTGAGGATCATTATATGAAATGTAAATAATCTGAGGATCATTATATGAAATGCAAATAATCTGAGGATCATTATATGAAATGTAAATAATCTGAGGATCATTATATGAAATGCAAATAATCTGAGGATCATTATATGAAATGCAAATAATCTGAGAATCATTATATGAAAGGCAAATAATCTGAGGATCATTATATGAAATGCAAATAATCTGAGGATCATTACATGAAATGTAAATAATCTGAGGATCATTATATTAAATGTAAATAATCTGAGGATCGTTATATTAAATGTAAATAATCTGAGAATCATTATATGAAATGTAAATAATCTGAGGATCATTATATGAAATGCAAAAAATCTGAGAATCAGTATATGAAATGCAAATAATCTGAGGATTATTATATGAAATGCAAATAATCTGAGGATCATTATATGAAATGAAAATAATCTGAGGATCATTATATGAAATGTAAATAATCTGAGGGTCATTATATGAAAGGTAAATAATCTGAGGATCATTATATGAAATGCAAATAATCTGGGGATCATTATATTAAATGTAAATAATCTGAGGATCATAATATGAAATGGAAATAATCCGAGGATCATTATATGAAATGTAAATAATCTGAGGATCATTATATGAAATGCAAATAATCTGAGGATCATTATATGAAATGCAAATAATCTGAGGATCATTATATGAAATGCAAATAATCTGAGTATCATTATATGAAATGCAAATAATCTGAGGATCATTAGATGAAATGCAAATAATCTGAGGATCATTATATGAAATGTAAATAATCTGAGGATCATTATATAAAATGTAAATAATCTGAGGATCATTATATGAAATGTAAATAATCTGAGGATCATTATATGAAATGCAAATAATCTGAGGATCATTATATGAAATGCAAATAATCTGAGGATCATTATATGAAATGCAAATAATCTGAGGATCATTTTATGAAATGCAAATAATCTGAGTATCATTATATGAAATGCAAATAATCTGAGGATCATTATATTAAATGCAAATAATCGGAGGATCATTATATGAAATGCAAATAATCTGAGGATCATTATATGAAATGCAAATAATCTGAGGATCCTTAATAAAATGCAAATAATCTGAGGATCATTATATGAAATGCAAATAATCTGAGGATCATTATATGAAATGCAAATAATCTGAGGATCATTATATGAAATGCAAATAATCTGAGGATCATTATATGAAATGTAAATAATCTGAGGATCATTATATGAAATGTAAATAATCTGAGGATTATTATATGAAATGTAAATAATCTGAGGATCATTATATGAAATGCAAATAATCTGAGGATCATTATATGAAATGCAAATTATCTGAGGATCATTATATGAAATATAAATAATCTGAGGATCATTATATGAAATATAAATAATCTGAGGATATTATATGAAATGTAAATAATCTGAGGATCATTATATGAAATGTAAATAATCTTAGGATCATTATATGAAATGTAAATAATCTGAGGATCATTATATGAAATATAAATAATCTGAGGATCATTATATGAAATGCAAATAATCTGAGGATCATTATATGAAATGCAAATAATCTGAGGATCATTATATGAAATGCAAATAATCTGAGGATCATTATATGAAATGTAAATAATCTGAGGATCATTATATGAAATGTAAATAATCTGAAGATCATTATATGAAATGTAAATAATCTGAGTATCATTATATGAAATGTAAATAATCGGAGGATCATTATAGTAAATGCAAATAATCTGAGGATCATTATATGAAATGCAAATAATCTGAGGATCATTATATGAAATGTAAATAATCTGAGGATCATTATATGAAATGCAAATAATCTGAGGATCATTATATGAAATGCAAATAATCTGAGGATCATTATATGAAATGCAAATAATCTGAGGATCATTATATGAAATGCAAATAATCGGAGGATCATTATATGAAATGCAAATAATCTGAGGATCATTATATGAAATGCAAATAATCTGAGGATTCTTAATAAAATGCAAATAATCTGAGGATCATTATATGAAATGCAAATAATCTGAGGATCATTATATGAAATGCAAATAATCTGAGGATTATTGTATGAAATGTAAATAATCTGAGGATCATTATATGAAATGTAAATAATCTGAGGATCATTATATGAAATGAAAATAATCTGAGGATAATTATATGAAATGCAAATTATCTGAGGATCATTATATGAAATATAAATAATCTTAGGATCATTATATGAAATATAAATAATCTGAGGATCATTATATGAAATGTAAATAATCTGAGGATCATTATATGAAATGTAAATAATCTGAGGATCATTATATGAAATGTAAATAATCTGAGGATATTTATATGAAATGTAAATAATCTGAGGATCATTATATGAAATGCAAATAATCTGAGGATTATTATATGAAATGCAAATAATCTGAGGATCATTATATGAAATGCAAATAATCTGAGGATCATTATATGAAATGTAAATAATCTGAGGATCATTATATGAAATGTAAATAATCTGAAGATCATTATATGAAATGTAAATAATCTGAGTATCATTATATGAAATGTAAATAATCGGAGGATCATTATAGTAAATGCAAATAATCTGAGGATCATTATATGAAATGCAAATAATCTGAGGATCATTATATGAAATGTAAATAATCTGAGGATCATTATATGAAATGCAAATAATCTGAGGATCATTATATGAAATGCAAATAATCTGAGGATCATTATATGAAATGCAAATAATCTGAGGATCATTATATGAAATGCAAATAATCTGAGGATCATTATATGAAATGTAAATAATCTGAAGATCATTATATGAAATGTAAATAATCTGAGTATCATTATATGAAATGTAAATAATCGGAGGATCATTATAGTAAATGCAAATAATCTGAGGATCATTATATGAAATGCAAATAATCTTAGGATCATTATAGGAAATGTAAATAATCTGAGGATAATTATATTAAATGTAAATTATCTGAGGATCATTATATGAAATGTAAATAATCTGAGGATCATTATATGAAATGCAAATAATCTGAGGATCATTATATGAAATGTAAATTATCTGAGGATCATTATATGAAATGCAAATAATCTGAGGATCATTATATGAAATGCAAATAATCTGAGAATAATTATATGAAAGGCAAATAATCTGAGGATCATTATATGAAATGCAAATAATCTGAGGATCATTATATGAAATGTAAATAATCTGAGGATCATTATATTAAATGTAAATAATCTGAGGATCGTTATATTAAATGTAAATAATCTGAGAATCATTATATGAAATGTAAATAATCTGAGGATCATTATATGAAATGCAAATAATCTGAGAATCAGTATATGAAATGCAAATAATCTGAGGATTATTATATGAAATGCAAATAATCTGAGGATCATTATATGAAATGCAAATAATCTGAGTATCATTATATGAAATGCAAATAATCTGAGGATCATTATATGAAATACAAATAATCTGAGGATCATTATATGAAATGCAAATAATCTGATGATCATTATATGAAATGCAAATAATCTGAGGATCATTATATGAAATGCAAATAATCTGAGGATCATTATATGAAATGCAAATAATCTGAGAATCATTAAAGGAAATACAAATAATCTGAGGATCATTATATGAAATGTAAATAATCTGAGGATCATTATATGAAATGCAAATAATCTGAGGATCATTATATGAAATGTAAATAATCTGAGGATCAATGTATGAAATGCAAATAATCTGAGGATCATTATATGAAATGTAAATAATCTGAGGATAATTATATTAAATGTAAATTATCTGAGGATCATTATATGAAATGTAAATAATCTGAGGATCATTATATGAAATGCAAATAATCTGAGGATCATTATATGAAATGTAAATAATCTGAGGATCATTATATGAAATGCAAATAATCTGAGGATCATTATATGAAATGCAAATAATCTGAGAATCATTATATGAAAGGCAAATAATCTGAGGATCATTATATGAAATGCAAATAATCTGAGGATCATTATATGAAATGTAAATAATCTGAGGATCATTATATTAAATGTAAATAATCTGAGGATCGTTATATTAAATGTAACTAATCTGAGAATCATCATATGAAATGTAAATAATCTGAGGATCATTATATGAAATGCAAATAATCTGAGAATCAGTATATTAAATGCAAATAATCTGATGATTATTATAGTAAATGCAAATAATCTGAGGATCATCATATGAAATGCAAATAATCTGAGTATCATTATATGAAATGCAAATAATCTGAGGATCATTATATGAAATGCAAATAATCTGAGGATCATTATATGAAATGCAAATAATCTGATGATCATTATATGAAATGCAAATAATCTGAGGATCATTATATGAAATGTAAATAATCTGAGGATCATTATATGAAATGCAAATAATCTGAGGATCATTATAGGAAATGCAAATAATCTGAGGATCATTATATGAAATGTAAATAATCTGAGGATCATTATAGGAAATGCAAATAATCTGAGGATCATTATATGAAATGTAAATAATCTGAGGATGATTATATGAAATGTAAATAATCTGAGGATCATTATATGAAATGTAAATAATCTGAGGATCATTATATGAAATGTAAATAATCTGAGGATCATTATATGAAATGTAAATAATCTGAGGATCATTATATGAAATGTAAATAATCTGAGGATCATTATATGAAATGCAAATAATCTGAGGATCATTATATTAAATGCAAATAATCTGAGGATCATTATATGAAATGCAAATAATCTGAGGATCATTATATGAAATGCAAATAATCTGAGGATCATTATATGAAATGTAAATAATCTGAGGATCAATGTATGAAATGCAAATAATCTGAGGATCATTATATGAAATGTAAATAATCTGAGGATAATTATATTAAATGTAAATTATCTGAGGATCATTATATGAAATGTAAATAATCTGAGGATCATTATATGAAATGCAAATAATCTGAAGATCATTATATGAAATGTAAATAATCTGAGGATCATTATATGAAATGCAAATAATCTGAAGATCATTATATGAAATGTAAATAATCTGAGTATCATTATATGAAATGTAAATAATCGGAGGATCATTATAGTAAATGCAAATAATCTGAGGATCATTATATGAAATGCAAATAATCTGAGGATCATTATATGAAATGTAAATAATCTGAGGATCATTATATGAAATGCAAATAATCTGAGGATCATTATATGAAATGCAAATAATCTGAGGATCATTATATGAAATGCAAATAATCTGAGGATCATTATATGAAATGCAAATAATCTGAGGATCATTATATGAAATGTAAATAATCTGAAGATCATTATATGAAATGTAAATAATCTGAGTATCATTATATGAAATGTGAATAATCGGAGGATCATTATAGTAAATGCAAATAATCTGAGGATCATTATATGAAATGCAAATAATCTTAGGATCATTATAGGAAATGTAAATAATCTGAGGATAATTATATTAAATGTAAATTATCTGAGGATCATTATATGAAATGTAAATAATCTGAGGATCATTATATGAAATGCAAATAATCTGAGGATCATTATATGAAATGTAAATTATCTGAGGATCATTATATGAAATGCAAATAATCTGAGGATCATTATATGAAATGCAAATAATCTGAGAATAATTATATGAAAGGCAAATAATCTGAGGATCATTATATGAAATGCAAATAATCTGAGGATCATTATATGAAATGTAAATAATCTGAGGATCATTATATTAAATGTAAATAATCTGAGGATCGTTATATTAAATGTAAATAATCTGAGAATCATTATATGAAATGTAAATAATCTGAGGATCATTATATGAAATGCAAATAATCTGAGAATCAGTATATGAAATGCAAATAATCTGAGGATTATTATATGAAATTCAAATAATCTGAGGATCATTATATGAAATGCAAATAATCTGAGTATCATTATATGAAATGCAAATAATCTGAGGATCATTATATGAAATACAAATAATCTGAGGATCATTATATGAAATGCAAATAATCTGATGATCATTATATGAAATGCAAATAATCTGAGGATCATTATATGAAATGCAAATAATCTGAGGATCATTATATGAAATGCAAATAATCTGAGAATCATTAAAGGAAATACAAATAATCTGAGGATCATTATATGAAATGTAAATAATCTGAGGATCATTATATGAAATGCAAATAATCTGAGGATCATTATATGAAATGTAAATAATCTGAGGATCAATGTATGAAATGCAAATAATCTGAGGATCATTATATGAAATGTAAATAATCTGAGGATAATTATATTAAATGTAAATTATCTGAGGATCATTATATGAAATGTAAATAATCTGAGGATCATTATATGAAATGCAAATAATCTGAGGATCATTATATGAAATGTAAATAATCTGAGGATCATTATATGAAATGCAAATAATCTGAGGATCATTATATGAAATGCAAATAATCTGAGAATCATTATATGAAAGGCAAATAATCTGAGGATCATTATATGAAATGCAAATAATCTGAGGATCATTATATGAAATGTAAATAATCTGAGGATCATTATATTAAATGTAAATAATCTGAGGATCGTTATATTAAATGTAACTAATCTGAGAATCATTATATGAAATGTAAATAATCTGAGGATCATTATATGAAATGCAAATAATCTGAGAATCAGTATATTAAATGCAAATAATCTGATGATTATTATAGTAAATGCAAATAATCTGAGGATCATCATATGAAATGCAAATAATCTGAGTATCATTATATGAAATGCAAATAATCTGAGGATCATTATATGAAATGCAAATAATCTGAGGATCATTATATGAAATGCAAATAATCTGATGATCATTATATGATATGCAAATAATCTGAGGATCATTATATGAAATGTAAATAATCTGAGGATCATTATATGAAATGCAAATAATCTGAGGATCATTATAGGAAATGCAAATAATCTGAGGATCATTATATGAAATGTAAATAATCTGAGGATCATTATAGGAAATGCAAATAATCTGAGGATCATTATATGAAATGTAAATAATCTGAGGATGATTATATGAAATGTAAATAATCTGAGGATCATTATATGAAATGTAAATAATCTGAGGATCATTATATGAAATGTAAATAATCTGAGGATCATTATATGAAATGTAAATAATCTGAGGATCATTATATGAAATGTAAATAATCTGAGGATCATTATATGAAATGCAAATAATCTGAGGATCATTATATTAAATGCAAATAATCTGAGGATCATTATATGAAATGCAAATAATCTGAGGATCATTATATGAAATGCAAATAATCTGAGGATCATTATATGAAATGTAAATAATCTGAGGATCAATGTATGAAATGCAAATAATCTGAGGATCATTATATGAAATGTAAATAATCTGAGGATAATTATATTAAATGTAAATTATCTGAGGATCATTATATGAAATGTAAATAATCTGAGGATCATTATATGAAATGCAAATAATCTGAGGATCATTATATGAAATGTAAATAATCTGAGGATCATTATATGAAATGCAAATAATCTGAGGATCATTATATGAAATGCAAATGATCTGAGAATCATTATATGAAAGGCAAATAATCTGAGGATCATTATATGAAATGCAAATAATCTGAGGATCATTATATGAAATGCAAATAATCTGAGTATCATTATATGAAATGCAAATAATCTGAGAATCATTATATGAAATACAAATAATCTGAGGATCATTATATGAAATGCAAATAATCTGATGATCATTATATGAAATGCAAATAATCTGAGGATCATTATATGAAATGCAAATAATCTGAGGATCATTATATGAAATGCAAATAATCTGAGAATCATTAAAGGAAATACAAATAATCTGAGGATCATTATATGAAATGTAAATAATCTGAGGATCATTATATGAAATGCAAATAATCTGAGGATCATTATATGAAATGTAAATAATCTGAGGATCATTATATGAAATGCAAATAATCTGAGGATAATTATATGAAATGTAAATTATCTGAGGACTATTATATGAAATGCAAATAATCTGAGGATCATTATATGAAATGTAAATTATCTGAGGATCATTATATGAAATGTAAATAATCTGAGGATCATTATATGAAATGCAAATAATCTGAGGATCATTATATTAAATGCAAATAATCTGAGGATCATTGTATGAAATGCAAATAATCTGAGGATACTTATATGAAATGCAAATAATCTGAGGATCATTATATGAAATGCAAATAATCTGAGGATCATTATATGAAATGTAAATAATCTGAGGATCATGATATGAAATGTAAATAATCTGAGGATCATTATATGAAATGCAAATAATCTGAGGATCATTATATGAAATGTAAATAATCTGAGGATCATTATATGAAAGGTAAATAATCTGAGGATCATTATATGAAATGCAAATAATCTGGGGATCATTATATGAAATGTAAATAATCTGAGGATCATAATATGAAATGGAAATAATCCGAGGATCATTATATGAAATGTAAATAATCTGAGGATCATTATATGAAATGCAAATAATCTGAGGATCATTATATGAAATGCAAATAATCTGAGGATCATTATATGAAATGCAAATAATCTGAGTATCATTATATGAAATGCCAATAATCTGAGGATCATTAGATGAAATGCAAATAATCTGAGGATCATTATATGAAATGTAAATAATCTGAGGATCATTATATAAAATGTAAATAATCTGAGGATCATTATATGAAATGTAAATAATCTGAGGATCATTATATGAAATGCAAATAATCTGAGGATCATTATATGAAATGCAAATAATCTGAGGATCATTATATGAAATGCAAATAATCTGAGGATCATTTTATGAAATGCAAATAATCTGAGTATCATTACATGAAATGCAAATAATCTGAGGATCATTATATTAAATGCAAATAATCGGAGGATCATTATATGAAATGCAAATAATATGAGGATCATTATATGAAATGCAAATAATCTGAGGATCCTTAATAAAATGCAAAAAATCTGAGGATCATTATATGAAATGCAAATAATCTGAGGATCATTATATGAAATGCAAATAATCTGAGGATCATTATATGAAATGCAAATAATCTGAGGATCATTATATGAAATGTAAATAATCTGAGGATCATTATATGAAATGTAAATAATCTGAGGATCATTATATGAAATGTAAATAATCTGAGGATCATTATATGAAATGCAAATAATCTGAGGATCATTATATGAAATGCAAATTATCTGAGGATCATTATATGAAATATAAATAATCTGAGGATCATTATATGAAATATAAATAATCTGAGGATCATTATATGAAATGTAAATAATCTGAGGATCATTATATGAAATGTAAATAATCTGAGGATCATTATATGAAATGTAAATAATCTGAGGATCATTATATGAAATATAAATACTCTGAGGATCATTATATGAAATGCAAATAATCTGAGGATCATTATATGAAATGCAAATAATCTGAGGATCATTATATGAAATGCAAATAATCTGAGGATCATTATATGAAATGTAAATAATCTGAGGATCATTATATGAAATGTAAATAATCTGAAGATCATTATATGAAATGTAAATAATCTGAGTATCATTATATGAAATGTAAATAATCGGAGGATCATTATAGTAAATGCAAATAATCTGAGGATCATTATATGAAATGCAAATAATCTGAGGATCATTATATGAAATGTAAATAATCTGAGGATCATTATATGAAATGCAAATAATCTGAGGATCATTATATGAAAGGCAAATAATCTGAGGATCATTATATGAAATGCAAATAATCGGAGGATCATTATATGAAATGCAAATAATCTGAGGATCATTATATGAAATGCAAATAATCTGAGGATCCTTAATAAAATGCAAATAATCTGAGGATCATAATATGAAATGCAAATAATCTGAGGATCATTATATCAAATGCAAATAATCTGAGGATCATTATATGAAATGCAAATAATCTGAGGATCATTATATGAAATGCAAAAAATCTGAGGATCATTATATGAAATGTAAATAATCTGAGGACATTATATGAAATGTAAATAATCTGAGGATCATTATATGAAATGAAAATAATCTGAGGATAATTATATGAAATGCAAATTATCTGAGGATCATTATATGAAATATAAATAATCTTAGGATCATTATATTAAATATAAATAATCTGAGGATTATTATATGAAATGTAAATAATCTGAGGATCATTATATGAAATGTAAATAATCTGAGGATCATTATATGAAATGTAAATAATCTGAGGATATTTATATGAAATGTAAATAATCTGAGGATCATTATATGAAATGCAAATAATCTGAGGATTATTATATGAAATGCAAATAATCTGAGGATCATTATATGAAATGCAAATAATATGAGGATCATTATATGAAATGTAAATAATCTGAGGATCATTATATGAAATGTAAATAATCTGAAGATCATTATATTAAATGTAAATAATCTGAGTATCATTATATGAAATGTAAATAATCGGAGGATCATTATAGTAAATGCAAATAATCTGAGGATCATTATATGAAATGCAAATAATCTGAGGATCATTATATGAAATGTAAATAATCTGAGGATCATTATATAAAATGCAAATAATCTTAGGATCATTATATGAAATGCAAATAATCTGAGGATCATTATATGAAATGCAAATAATCTGAGGATCATTATATGAAATGCAAATAATCTGAGGATCATTATATGAAATGTAAATAATCTGAAGATCATTATATGAAATGTAAATAATCTGAGTATCATTATATGAAATGTAAATAATCGGAGGATCATTATAGTAAATGCAAATAATCTGAGGATCATTATATGAAATGCAAATAATCTGAGGATCATTATAGGAAATGTAAATAATCTGAGGATAATTATATTAAATGTAAATAATCTGAGGATCATTATATGAAATGTAAATAATCTGAGGATCATTATATGAAATGCAAATAATCTGAGGATCATTATATGAAATGTAAATAATCTGAGGATCATTATATGAAATGCAAAGAATCTGAGGATCATTATATGAAATGCAAATAATCTGAGAATAATTATATGAAAGGCAAATAATCTGAGGATCATTATATGAAATGCAAATAATCTGAGGATCATTATATGAAATGTAAATAATCTGAGGATCATTATATTAAATGTAAATAATCTGAGGATCGTTATATTAAATGTAAATAATCTGAGAATCATTATATGAAATGTAAATAATCTGAGGATCATTATATGAAATGCAAATAATCTGAGAATCAGTATATGAAATGCAAATAATCTGAGGATTATTATATGAAATGCAAATAATCTGAGGATCATTATATTAAATGCAAATAATCTGAGTATCATTATATGAAATGCAAATAATCTGAGGATCATTATATGAAATACAAATAATCTGAGGATCATTATATGAAATGCAAATAATCTGATGATCATTATATGAAATGCAAATAATCTGAGGATCATTATATGAAATGCAAATAATCTGAGGATCATTATATGAAATGCAAATAATCTGAGAATCATTAAAGGAAATACAAATAATCTGAGGATCATTATATGAAATGTAAATAATCTGAGGATCATTATATGAAATGCAAATAATCTGAGGATCATTATATGAAATGTAAATAATCTGAGGATCATTATATGAAATGCAAATAATCTGAGGATAATTATATGAAATGTAAATTATCTGAGGACTATTATATGAAATGCAAATAATCTGAGGATCATTATATGAAATGTAAATTATCTGAGGATCATTATATGAAATGTACATAATCTGAGGATCATTATATGAAATGCAAATAATCTGAGGATCATTATATTAAATGCAAATAATCTGAGGATCATTATATGAAATGCAAAGAATCTGAGGATTCTTATATGAAATGCAAATAATCTGAGGATCATTATATGAAATGCAAATAATCTGAGGATCATTATATGAAATGTAAATAATCTGAGGATCATGATATGAAATGTAAATAATCTGAGGATCATTATATGAAATGCAAATAATCTGAGGATCATTATATGAAATGTAAATAATCTGAGGGTCATTATATGAAAGGTAAATAATCTGAGGATCATTATATGAAATGCGAATAATCTGGGGATCATTATATGAAATGTAAATAATCTGAGGATCATAATATGAAATGGAAATAATCCGAGGATCATTATATGAAATGTAAATAATCTGAGGATCATTATATGAAATGCAAATAATCTGAGGATCATTATATGAAATGCAAATAATCTGAGGATCATTATATGAAATGCAAATAATCTGAGTATCATTATATGAAATGCAAATAATCTGAGGATCATTAGATGAAATGCAAATAATCTGAGGATCATTATATGAAATGTAAATAATCTGAGGATCATTATATAAAATGTAAATAATCTGAGGATCATTATATGAAATGTAAATAATCTGAGGATCATTATATGAAATGCAAATAATCTGAGGATCATTATATGAAATGTAAATAATCTGAGGATCATTATATGAAATGCAAATAATCTGAGGATCATTATATGAAATGCAAATAATCTGAGAATCATTATATGAAAGGCAAATAATCTGAGGATCATTATATGAAATGAAAATAATCTGAGGATCATTATATGAAATGTAAATAATCTGAGGATCATTATATTAAATGTAAATAATCTGAGGATCGTTATATTAAATGTAAATAATCTGAGAATCATTATATGAAATGTAAATAATCTGAGGATCATTATATGAAATGCAAATAATCTGAGAATCAGTATATGAAATGCAAATAATCTGAGGATTATTATATGAAATGCAAATAATCTGAGGATCATTATATGAAATGCAAATAATCTGAGTATCATTATATGAAATGCAAATAATCTGAGGATCATTATATGAAATACAAATAATCTGAGGATCATTATATGAAATGCAAATAATCTGATGATCATTATATGAAATGCAAATAATCTGAGGATCATTATATGAAATGCAAATAATCTGAGGATCATTATATGAAATGCAAATAATCTGAGAATCATTAAAGGAAATACAAATAATCTGAGGATCATTATATGAAATGTAAATAATCTGAGGATCATTATATGAAATGCAAATAATCTGAGGATCATTATATGAAATGTAAATAATCTGAGGATCATTATATGAAATGCAAATAATCTGAGGATAATTATATGAAATGTAAATTATCTGAGGACTATTATATGAAATGCAAATAATCTGAGGATCATTATATGAAATGTAAATTATCTGAGGATCATTATATGAAATGTAAATAATCTGAGGATCATTATATGAAATGCAAATAATCTGAGGATCATTATATTAAATGCAAATAATCTGAGGATCATTATATGAAATGCAAATAATCTGAGGATACTTATATGAAATGCAAATAATCTGAGGATCATTATATGAAATGCAAATAATCTGAGGATCATTATATGAAATGTAAATAATCTGAGGATCATGATATGAAATGTAAATAATCTGAGGATCATTATATGAAATGCAAATAATCTGAGGATCATTATATGAAATGTAAATAATCTGAGGGTCATTATATGAAAGGTAAATAATCTGAGGATCATTATATGAAATGCAAATAATCTGGGGATCATTATATGAAATGTAAATAATCTGAGGATCATAATATGAAATGGAAATAATCCGAGGATCATTATATGAAATGCAAATAATCTGAGGATCATTATATGAAATGCAAATAATCTGAGGATCATTATATGAAATGCAAATAATCTGAGGATCATTATATGAAATGCAAATAATCTGAGTATCATTATATGAAATGCAAATAATCTGAGGATCATTAGATGAAATGCAAATAATCTGAGGATCATTATATGAAATGTAAATAATCTGAGGATCATTATATAAAATGTAAATAATCTGAGGATCATTATATGAAATGTAAATAATCTGAGGATCATTATATGAAATGCAAATAATCTGAGGATCATTATATGAAATGCAAATAATCTGAGGATCATTATATGAAATGCAAATAATCTGAGGATCATTTTATGAAATGCAAATAATCTGAGTATCATTATATGAAATGCAAATAATCTGAGGATCATTATATTAAATGCAAATAATCGGAGGATCATTATATGAAATGCAAATAATCTGAGGATCATTATATGAAATGCAAATAATCTGAGGATCCTTAATAAAATGCAAATAATCTGAGGATCATTATATGAAATGCAAATAATCTGAGGATCATTATATGAAATGCAAATAATCTGAGGATCATTATATGAAATGCAAATAATCTGAGGATCATTATATGAAATGTAAATAATCTGAGGATCATTATATGAAATGTAAATAATCTGAGGATCATTATATGAAATGTAAATAATCTGAGGATCATTATATGAAATGCAAATAATCTGAGGATCATTATATAAAATGCAAATTATCTGAGGATCATTATATGAAATATAAATAATCTGAGGATCATTATATGAAATATAAATAATCTGAGGATCATTATATGAAATGTAAATAATCTGAGGATCATTATATGAAATGTAAATAATCTGAGGATCATTATATGAAATGTAAATAATCTGAGGATCATTATATGAAATAAAAATAATCTGAGGATCATTATATGAAATGTAAATAATCTGAGGATCATTATATGAAATGCAAATAATCTGAGGATCATTATATGAAATGCAAATAATCTGAGGATCATTATATGAAATGTAAATAATCTGAGGATCATTATATGAAATGTAAATAATCTGAAGATCATTATATGAAATGTAAATAATCTGAGTATCATTATATTAAATGTAAATAATCGGAGGATCATTATAGTAAATGCAAATAATCTGAGGATCATTATATGAAATGCAAATAATCTGAGGATCATTATATGAAATGTAAATAATCTGAGGATCATTATATGAAATGCAAATAATCTGAGGATCATTATATGAAATGCAAATAATCTGAGGATCATTATATGAAATGTAAATAATCTGAGGATCATTATATGAAATGCAAATAATCGGAGGATCATTATATGAAATGCAAATAATCTGAGGATCATTATATGAAATGCAAATAATCTGAGGATCCTTAATAAAATGCAAATAATCTGAGGATCATTATATGAAATGCAAATAATCTGAGGATCATTATATGAAATGCAAATAATCTGAGGATCATTATATGAAATGTAAATAATCTGAGGATCATTATATGAAATGTAAATAATCTGAGGATCATTATATGAAATGCAAATAATCTGAGGATCATTATATGAAATGCAAATTATCTGAGGATCATTATATGAAATATAAATAATCTTAGGATCATTATATGAAATATAAATAATCTGAGGATCATTATATGAAATGTAAATAATCTGAGGATCATTATATGAAATGTAAATAATCTGAGGATATTTATATGAAATGTAAATAATCTGAGGATCATTATATGAAATGCAAATAATCTGAGGATTATTATAGGAAATGCAAATAATCTGAGGATCATTATATGAAATGCAAATAATCTGAGGATCATTATATGAAATGTAAATAATCTGAGGATCATTATATGAAATGTAAATAATCTGAAGATCATTATATGAAATGTAAATAATCTGAGTATCATTATATGAAATGTAAATAATCGGAGGATCATTATAGTAAATGCAAATAATCTGAGGATCATTATATGAAATGCAAATAATCTGAGGATCATTATATGAAATGTAAATAATCTGAGGATCATTATATGAAATGCAAATAATCTGAGGATCATTATATTAAATGCAAATAATCTGAGGATCATTATATGAAATGCAAATAATCTGAGGATCATTATATGAAATGCAAATAATCTGAGGATCATTATATGAAATGTAAATAATCTGAAGATCATTATATGAAATGTAAATAATCTGAGTATCATTATATGAAATGTAAATAATCGGAGGATCATTATAGTAAATGCAAATAATCTGAGGATCATTATATGAAATGCAAATAATCTGAGGATCATTATAGGAAATGTAAATAATTTGAGGATAATTATATTAAATGTAAATTATCTGAGGATCATTATATGAAATGTAAATAATCTGAGGATCATTATATGAAATGCAAATAATCTGAGGATCATTATATGAAATGTAAATAATCTGAGGATCATTATATGAAATGCAAATAATCTGAGGATCATTATATGAAATGCAAATAATCTGAGAATAATTATATGAAAGGCAAATAATCTGAGGATCATTATATGAAATGCAAATAATCTGAGGATAATTATATAGAATGTAAATAATCTGAGGATCATTATATTAAATGTAAATAATCTGAGGATCATTTTATGAAATGCAAATAATCTGAGTATCATTATATGAAATGCAAATAATCTGAGGATCATTATATTAAATGCAAATAATCGGAGGATCATTATATGAAATGCAAATAATCTGAGGATCATTATATGAAATGCAAATAATCTGAGGATCCTTAATAAAATGCAAATAATCTGAGGATCATTATATGAAATGCAAATAATCTGAGGATCATTATATGAAATGCAAATAATCTGAGGATCATTATATGAAATGCAAATTATCTGAGGATCATTATATTAAATGTAAATAATCTGAGGATCATTATATGAAATGTAAATAATCTGAGGATCATTATATGAAATGTAAATAATCTGAGGATCATTATATGAAATGCAAATAATCTGAGGATCATTATATGAAATGCAAATAATCTGAGGATCATTATATGAAATATAAATAATCTGAGGATCATTATATGAAATATAAATAATCTGAGGATCATTATATGAAATGTAAATAATCTGAGGATCATTATATGAAATGTAAATAATCTGAGGATCATTATATGAAATGTAAATAATCTGAGGATCATTATATGAAATATAAATAATCTGAGGATCATTATATGAAATGCAAATAATCTGAGGATCATTATATGAAATGCAAATAATCTGAGGATCATTATATGAAATGCAAATAATCTGAGGATCATTATATGAAATGTAAATAATCTGAGGATCATTATATGAAATGTAAATAATCTGAAGATCATTATATGAAATGTAAATAATCTGAGTATCATTATATGAAATGTAAATAATCGGAGGATCATTATAGTAAATGCAAATAATCTGAGGATCATTATATGAAATGCAAATAATCTGAGGATCATTATATGAAATGTAAATAATCTGAGGATCATTATATGAAATGCAAATAATCTGAGGATCATTATATGAAATGCAAATAATCTGAGGATCATTAGATGAAATGTAAATAATCTGAGGATCATTATATGAAATGCAAATAATCGGAGGATCATTATATGAAATGCAAATAATCTGAGGATCATTATATGAAATGCAAATAATCTGAGGCTCCTTAATAAAATGCAAATAATCTGAGGATCATTATATGAAATGCAAATAATCTGAGGATCATTATATGAAATGCAAATAATCTGAGGATCATTATATGAAATGTAAATAATCTGAGGATCATTATATGAAATGTAAATAATCTGAGGATCATTATATGAAATGCAAATAATCTGAGGATCATTATATGAAATGCAAATTATCTGAGGATCATTATATGAAATATAAATAATCTTAGGATCATTATATGAAATATAAATAATCTGAGTATCATTATATGAAATGTAAATAATCTGAGGATCATTATATGAAATGTAAATATTCTGAGGATCATTATATGAAATGTAAATCATCTGAGGATATTTATATGAAATGTAAATAATCTGAGGATCATTATATGAAATGCAAATAATCTGAGGATTATTATAGGAAATGCAAATAATCTGAGGATCATTATATGAAATGCAAATAATCTGAGGATCATTATATGAAATGTAAATAATCTGAGGATCATTATATGAAATGTAAATAATCTGAAGATCATTATATGAAATGTAAATAATCTGAGTATCATTATATGAAATGTAAATAATCGGAGGATCATTATAGTAAATGCAAATAATCTGAGGATCATTATATGAAATGCAAATAATCTGAGGATCATTATATGAAATGTAAATAATCTGAGGATCATTATATGAAATGCAAATAATCTGAGGATCATTATATGAAATGCAAATAATCTGAGGATCATTATATGAAATGCAAATAATCTGAGGATCATTATATGAAATGCAAATAATCTGAGGATCATTATATGAAATGTAAATAATCTGAAGATCATTATATGAAATGTAAATAATCTGAGTATCATTACATGAAATGTAAATAATCGGAGGATCATTATAGTAAATGCAAATAATCTGAGGATCATTATATGAAATGCAAATAATCTGAGGATCATTATAGGAAATGTAAATAATCTGAGGATAATTATATTAAATGTAAATTATCTGAGGATCATTATATGAAATGTAAATAATCTGAGGATCATTATATGAAATGCAAATAATCTGAGGATCATTATATGAAATGCAAATAATCTGAGGATCATTATATGAAATGCAAATAATCTGAGGATCATTATATGAAATGCAAATAATCTGAGAATAATTATATGAAAGGCAAATAATCTGAGGATCATTATATGAAATGCAAATAATCTGAGGATCATTATTTGAAATGTAAATAATCTGAGGATCATTATATTAAATGTAAATAATCTGAGGATCGTTATATTAAATGTAAATAATCTGAGAATCATTATATGAAATGTAAATAATCTGAGGATCATTATATGAAATGCAAATAATCTGAGAATCAGTATATGAAATGCAAATAATCTGAGGATTATTATATGAAATGCAAATAATTTGAGGATCATTATATGAAATGCAAATAATCTGAGTATCATTATATGAAATGCAAATAATCTGAGGATCATTATATGAAATACAAATAATCTGAGGATCATTATATGAAATGCAAATAATCTGATGATCATTATATGAAATGCAAATAATCTGAGGATCATTATATGAAATGCAAATAATCTGAGGATCATTATATGAAATGCAAATAATCTGAGAATCATTAAAGGAAATACAAATAATCTGAGGATCATTATATGAAATGTAAATAATCTGAGGATCATTATATGAAATGCAAATAATCTGAGGATCATTATATGAAATGTAAATAATCTGAGGATCATTATATGAAATGCAAATAATCTGAGGATAATTATATGAAATGTACATTATCTGAGGACTATTATATGAAATGCAAATAATCTGAGGATCATTATATGAAATGTAAATTATCTGAGGATCATTATATGAAATGTAAATAATCTGAGGATCATTATATGAAATGCAAATAATCTGAGGATCATTATATTAAATGCAAATAATCTGAGGATCATTATATGAAATGCAAATATTCTGAGGATACTTATATGAAATGCAAATAATAAGAGGATCATTATATGAAATGCAAATAATCTGAGGATCATTATATGAAATGTAAATAATCTGAGGATCATGATATGAAATGTAAATAATCTGAGGATCATTATATGAAATGCAAATAATCTGAGGATCATTATATGAAATGTAAATAATCTGAGGGTCATTATATGAAAGGTAAATAATCTGAGGATCATTATATGAAATGCAAATAATCTGGGGATCATTATATGAAATGTAAATAATCTGAGGATCATTATATGAAATGTAAATAATCTGAGGATCATTATATGAAATGCAAATAATCTGAGGATCATTATATGAAATGCAAATAATCTGAGGATCATTATATGAAATGCAAATAATCTGAGGATCATTATATGAAATGCAAATAATCTGAGGATCATTATATGAAATGCAAATAATCTGAGGATCATTATATGAAATGTAAATAATCTGAGGATCATTATATGAAATGTAAATAATCTGAGGATCATTATATGAAATGTAAATAATCTGAGGATCATTATATGAAATGCAAATAATCTGAGGATCATTATATGAAATGCAAATTATCTGAGGATCATTATATGAAATATAAATAATCTGAGGATCATTATATGAAATATAAATAATCTGAGGATCATTATATGAAATGTAAATAATCTGAGGATCATTATATGAAATGTAAATAATATGAGGATCATTATATGAAATGTAAATAATCTGAGGATCATTATATGAATATAAATAATCTGAGGATCATTATATGAAATGCAAATAATCTGAGGATCATTATATGAAATGCAAATAATCTGAGGATCATTATATGAAATGCAAATTTTCTGAGGATCATTATATGAAATGTAAATAATCTGAGGATCATTATATGAAATGTAAATAATCTGAAGATCATTATATGAAATGTAAATAATCTGAGTATCATTATATGAAATGTAAATAATCGGAGGATCATTATAGTAAATGCAAATAATCTGAGGATCATTATATGAAATGCAAATAATCTGAGGATCATTATATGAAATGTAAATAATCTGAGGATCATTATATGAAATGCAAATAATCTGAGGATCATTATATGAAATGCAAATAATCTGAGGATCATTATATGAAATGTAAATAATCTGAGGATCATTATATGAAATGCAAATAATCTGAGGATCATTATATGAAATGCAAATAATCTGAGGATCATTATATGAAATGCAAATAATCTGAGGATCCTTAATAAAATGCAAATAATCTGAGGATCATTATATGAAATGCAAATAATCTGAGGATCATTATATGAAATGCAAATAATCTGAGGATCATTATATGAAATGCAAATAATCTGAGGATCATTATATGAAATGCAAATAATCTGAGGATCATTATATGAAATGTAAATAATCTGAGGATCATTATATGAAATGTAAATAATCTGAGGATCATTTTATGAAATGCAAATAATCTGAGGATAATTATATGAAATGCAAATTATCTGAGGATCATTATATGAAATATAAATAATCTTAGGATCATTATATGAAATATAAATAATCTGAGGATCATTATATGAAATGTAAATAATCTGAGGATCATTATATGAAATGTAAATAATCTGAGGATCATTATATGAAATGTAAATAATCTGAGGATATTTATATGAAATGTAAATAATCTGAGGATCATTATATGAAATGCAAATAATCTGAGGATTATTATATGAAATGCAAATAATCTGAGGATCATTATATGAAATGCAAATAATCTGAGGATCATTATATGAAATGTAAATAATCTGAGGATCATTATATGAAATGTAAATAATCTGAAGATCATTATATGAAATGTAAATAATCTGAGTATCATTATATGAAATGTAAATAATCGGAGGATCATTATATGAAATGCAAATAATCTGAGGATCATTATATGAAATGCAAATAATCTGAGGATGATTATATGAAATGTAAATAATCTGAGGATCATTATATGAAATGCAAATAATCTGAGGATCATTATATGAAATGCAAATAATCTGAGGATCATTATATGAAATGCAAATAATCTGAGGATCATTATATGAAATGCAAATAATCTGAGGATCATTATATGAAATGTAAATAATCTGAAGATCATTATATGAAATGTAAATAATCTGAGTATCATTATATGAAATGTAAATAATCGGAGGATCATTATAGTAAATGCAAATAATCTGAGGATCATTATATGAAATGCAAATAATCTGAGGATCATTATAGGAAATGCAAATAATCTGAGGATTATTATATGAAATGCAAATAATCTGAGGATCATTATATGAAAATCAAATAATCTTAGGATCATTATATGAAATGCAAATAATCTGAGGATCATTATATGAAATGCAAATAATCTGAGTATCATTATATGAAATGCAAATAAACTGTGTATTATTATATGAAATGAAAATAATCTGAGGATCATTTTATGAAATGCAAATAAACTGTGTACTATTATATAAAATTCAAATAATCTGAGGATCATTATATGAAAACAAAATTTTGCAATAAATATCATTAAAGTAAATAAAAACGTAACAGCAAGATTGAGTTCTTGGAAATAACTAAAACTTTGTCTGCAGGAACGTAGCCGCGTAGAGTAAAATCACACCTGTATAATTGCAACGATCTAAAACTACTGGCTGAAAAAATAATAGATTTATAACAGCACTATACCAACGTTGTGATGAATGGCAACATGAATTGCTTACTGTAAGCAACATGTCCCTTATTTCACGATGTGTGGTGATGCATTGTGCTTATAAATACAACACGAAATCTTTTTAAAGGCTAAAGTAGCAACATATAAACATCTGGGTGCGGAGCATTTCCTTGAAAGTTAGCAGATGGGGTGTACTTGCAAGAGACTCGGCACAAACAACAAACTCCTTCTTTAAATAACTACCTTGACGGACAGCAAGGAGAGATAAATACCTGTCAATGGTTTGGATCGATTACAGGAATGTCTTTAACAATATGCCTCGCTTCTGGATCTCTTGTTTGTATGTGTAAAATATCCACTAATAATTTTTGAAAACGACGAGATTACGAAATCAGCAGGCTACGGTACCCATCAATTGAGATTTAGCGACGAACATTCCGATAAAGTAGCTGATTGGTCCTTTTCTCTTTCTCAATAAAATCGTTGAGTAAGAAAACCTATGCAATCCTGAGTACTAATTCAGCGATTACAGAAATAACAAAGAAATTTAAATAACACAACCATCTAACCTTCATGGATAATTTCCGACTCATTTACTTAATAGATTTAGTTTATATTTACTTAATAACAGTTCAGCCCGGCTTTGCTCGAGCCCTATGTACTTTTCATAACTCATATAGGAGCCTATTCGTGACCAGACACACACACACACATTCAGTTTTATATTATAGATAATGTTTTTTTTATTTTTTTCCAAGTTATTGCCGCAACTGTAGCTCAATTTGATACTGTTTTTGTTAAATATTTTGCAGAGAGTGTTACTGGGGGTGTAGCTTAATGAGATCTATGAATTTTCTCCCCAAGTTGGTTTTGACCATTTGGTAGAACGGAGGGGTGAACCATATGATTTTCGTTGTTCGGGGGTTTCTAGATGTGGGTGTTTACTTGAGGGTTCTATATATTCAAACTTGGTTTCGTTATATCCACTGTTTCTAGGGCATTGTTGTAAAAAGGAGGACCCCACCACTTGCAAATTCTACATCGGTCAAACTAGCAATACATTTAAACAGAGATACACAGGATACAAAAGCTCTTTCTTACACCCAATTTACAGAGACAAAACATAATTGGCTACATACTACAATGATCTAAAGAGTAAAAATTTGACACCAATTGTTGACTGGCACATCCTGAAAAGAGCAAAAACTTGCCAGTCACTAAATTCACATTGCCATCTTTGCCTGAATGAAAAATGATTCATCACAAGTTTAAGGATAGGGATAAACTCTTAAATAAAAAAAAACAGGACACCTCAATAAATTGCAGACATTACAGACCGCATCTGCTTTCTCACTTGCTAATTACTCACAAATAATCCCAACTAAATTCAACTCCAACGCGAACCTCATGCAATATCCGACAACTAAACACAAATCTCCTCAAGTTCAATATTCACTAAATCCCAAACCACACTCTTCTTGGGAAAAACTACGCATAATAAATGCATATATATATACATATATATATATGTGTGTGTGTATGTGTGTGTGTGCATGCACACACACGCACATGCACACCTAACACTTGCAAGCAAATGTTCCGCAATATTATAAATATTTAATAGTCCCACCGAATCAACCCATTAACCACAGAATTTATATTCGGCATTTTCATGTCTGCTGAACCCCTGATAAACGTTTTCCTCTAAAATTTCGTTCTAAATATTCACTCGCAACAGAAATATCAAAATAATATTCAGCTTTATAATATACGTGTTGCTCTGCTGGTTGTCTGTCTGTTAACAAAAAGGAATAACACCTAGTACAACCTGAACATACATAAAATAAATAAATGAATGAATAAATAAATAAAAATAAATATATATATAAAACAAAAGTAAAAAATAACGAACACAATTATCTAGTAAGTGAAGCGTACTCTGCAAGCATTAGCTTTAGTCTCCCTAAAGCCAATAGTGATATTTCCACTAAAGTGAAACACTCTAATAAAACTTTTTAAAATTGCTAACCGCAATCTTGACACATCTTTTATATACCACAATCACTAAGTGTGACCGTAATCTAAACGATACATGATGCACGACACTTTATGATATAGAGGATGAAAAATTACTCCAGATAACACCTGTATACATCTACTCCTAGTGGTTATATAACATATCAGCATATTTGATACGTATGTATGTATATATATATATATATATATATATATATATATATATATAGTCTTCTATGTGCATAAGATCCATAAGTACTACTATTTACAGATAATTAATATAACCCCCAGTAAAGTTATGCCAGTACTAATTAGTAGCAAATAACTGGGAGAAATTCCTAATCACCCTTGTAGCTGAATAATCATTATCGCTGCCAATAAATAAATAAATGAAAATAAATAAATAAAATAACAAAAATAAAAAATAGAAAATAAAATAAAAAAGAAGAATAAAAATAAATAAATAAAATAAAAATAACTACATTTAACCATCATAAGGAATGACACAGGTTCTGAGTTTTGCAATTGCTATCATTATGAAAAGTTTTAATAACAAATTTACAAACACACCAATTAATAAACCAACACTAAATTAACAAAATAAATAGGAATAAATGTTGTCAAATAAAAAAAAATAAAAAAATTAAGAATAAAAACCGATGTTGTTTAAATGAGAGAAAACAAATCTACCACTATCAAACAAATGATGCCACGCCTCTCCCCTCTTCTCCCTTTTCTTCTCTCTCCTTCTTTATCCTCTTTCCTGCTTCCACATCACATCTCACTTTCTTTCTTACGCCTCTCACCCCCTTACTACACTCCACCATTCACTAGACGCCCAAGGAATGCTCAACACTTCCGAGTAAAGCCTAATCTTTTTGCAGAGACAAATAGGAATATTAAATTAAAAGAAATAATAAAAAGACAGGCAGCAGGCAACAGACAAGCTAAGCTCATGCTTGTTTAAGTTAACATCTACATAGCTCTGACTTTACAACGCCTTACCTTGCAAACCGTATTCCCTTACACAAACACGAAATGATTGAATAAAGACACCGTAAATAAGTGAATAAACAAATAGAAAAATAAATAAACTAACAAATTCGCACCCAATCAACCCTGTTCTCCGCACAACTGAACCGTTACCCCCATGACCCTTTAAGAAAGGGAGAAAAACGGTCTTCTTTTGCTGAAAGTTTATTTTCAGTTTTCATTTTGAATTCCACTTTCGTAAAAAAGCGTTTGTTGCCTGAAGAGGTTTCTAGTTACTAAACACTAGAAGACCGAAACATGCTCATGACTGTGTAGCAACAAATTACTGCTTATGTAAAGACAAATTGAATATATATATATATATATATAGACATATATATATATATATATATATATATATATGGTAGAGTTTCCGAAGGTCAAATCATTAGACTTTGACTCCTTGACAGCCAAATTTCTGGCCTAAAAACGATTAAAAAGATTTTTCAGAATCTCATTATCTCTTATGCCAAATCTTGAAGCTGTAGACTGAAATTTTCAAGAGTAGTTTGGTAGGAAAATATACACACAGACATCCACACATAGAAAGACAAGTTCACTTTTATAGATATAGGTATGGAATTTTTAAGCGCTAAATGGACAACAGGGATATAGAAAAGAGAACTTTTACGTAAATAATAGGATAAAATTCTGTCTCTAAATTTTTTGGAGTAGGTGAGCAAGAACTGTTTAGGTATCGAAAAGTTGAGCGATAAGCTGCAAGAAGAATCTATCAAGAGTCTTAAAGATCCTCACATCGAAATTCTCACCAACAAGTAAACAAACTTACGTTAATACACTGACGATACCAGTAGGTTCTTATGTGTTTGACATTTTTGATTGGCTAAACACCTATATTAATAGTTTCCACACAGAAACCAAAAAAACAATGCTGTCCCTACATTAAATGATATACCGACATCAGTATGGACATCTCCCATGAAGAGAATGCAGTGTGAGACTCATTAAAATTAACTATGTATAACGAGTCTGCATTAGACATAAATCTCGTGTGATGAAAGAGAATGTGTAAACATCGCATGAATTGTCTGCATCAATGGACGTCAAAAATACTTCAGTAAAAACTCATAGTGGAACACAACAGAAGAATATGATAACGCAGCAATACTGAGATATATGCGAGAGTATATGAGTTTATGGAATAATAAAACATATATATAATTTGAAGGCTTCATTGCAGTGCTTCAAGCGTGGCAAATTACATTTGATGATCGACATATAATTATATACAAGTAAGAATAGGCCAGGCAAATAAATTTGATAAAATGACTGATGTAGGTTCTGCCATTGGCGTGTTAAAAATTTAATTGGAACTCTCACGAACATCATTGCAAACAAATTTTTCATTTTTGAAATTGATGTTTGTATTCGAGGACCACAGCTAGCATCATCATCTTCCTAATTCATTTCGTTTTCTATGTGAACTGATATTTGTTTTTCCTATTACTGATATTTTATATTTGTTTTGAATCTTCTCTGTTTAAATATACTTTCTTTCTTTTATTCTTGTCACTACAATCAGATTTATGTGACTCCCCAAAAAGCCAACGTTTAACAAATATTTTGTGTTTAATGCGGAACAGCCCCCAAGATGGTAACTGTGAATTTGAATCAAGTTGTAAAAATTGCATCCCTTGAAAAGGCAACTCCTCTAAAAGACAAGACAGGTATAATGTCGTGTAATAAAGAATTCTTTTCTGTAAACTCTTTTGATTTTGTTATTTTTTTCCCGTTTTCCCTATATTTGTCCGTCTACATTGATGTTTTTAATCGAATAGGAATGATGTTGGCCAAACTTAAAAAGCAAAGCCTAAATATCCTTTAATTTAATCTGACTGTTTGTCTGCCTTCACTTTTCAAACTATACCGCTTCCGAGGGGGAAAGGCGCAAAGCGGTGCGAGGCGACTCAAATGATAGCATTTTATATGTCGTGTTTTATGGAACTGTTGAAATATTGGGTAAGGTGAAAATTAAAATAAATTAGAACTTGGTTAGCTTCACCTCCACATGCTTAAATTTACCTGGCACGTCGCATGCATAGAATTATATTTAGTGAATTTACCAAACTTTAAGATGGTTCTCAATGTTAAAGCTGTGAGTTGTGTGAACGATTATTAACAGTAAGATAGTTGTTTCGGTCCCAAACATTAGTATTTCTGATTTTATTTTTCATACATTCATACATTACTGAATTTTTATGTTATCTCATTAATAAAACTCATCATTAATAAAACTCATCATTAATAAAACTCATCATTAATAGAACTCATTATTAATAAAACTCATGTTTATTTATCTGTTTATCTATTTTAATCCTGGAATTGTCAAAGCATTTTAAGATTTTTGGCTACATTTTTAGGAGAGCAATGACAAGTTTTCACTTATTACAAGTAACTTTTTTTAATAATTAGCAAACGAATGTTGTTTCCAAATATATATTCACTTATTTAATTCCTATTTTCATGACGTAAATTAGAGTAACATTTAAAGTGCGAATATTACCTGAACCATGGTTTAGTACAAGAAAAAAAACATTAATAAGAAATAAAATTAAAGTAGCTTGTAATCATCGCTAAATAGCGAAAATGCCGGAAGTAGGCTGGTTCGTGTCCCATGATGAAAAGGTTCCGTTCTTTTAATACAGTATTGACTTTAAGTATAATAACTAGGAACATACGTTAACTGTTTTTTATTAATATCTTTATTTACTTTTCTGAGTGCATTTGTTTTCTTATTTGTTTACTTATTTACTTTAACAATTTATTGTTAAATTCGTATTTTAATTAAATAAAATAGAGAAACAGAAAATGGCGCTTAATACTTAAGCAGTGTTTTAGTAAATAAAACACTAATCTTATTTTAAAAAAAAACTCGCTATCTTTTTCAAATTGTATCTCCTTAGATATGGAAAAACAATAGCATATGGAATAATCGATTGAGAATTTACTCTGTAATAAAAAATACAGACTAAAATAAATTATATTATATTTAAGTTTAACCTTAAAATAAAAACGAGCGAGGTATTTAGTTATTGATAATAATATTCGTATAATCGCCTAAACTGAGGATGGGGTTTTTCAACTCCAGTTCCTAAGAACTTGTGGCGACCCGGGATTGTTCAATAACACTTATGCCCTGAAATCACTAACATCTTTACGAATAACGCCGGGTATGTCGGCTAGTACTTATTATTTTTCATTTTTTTTTAAATTCATTGTTTTGTTAATTGAACTTTTTCAGCTATCTTGTTTCTTTCTATAAATAAACGAATGAAATGATACTTACAACCAATTGATTTTGTGTCAATAACGGCACACAGGAAATAACGGATAAATATATTGGAAAGGATTTTATGATTTTATTAGTTTTTTGCGCTGATAAGATGACTTCACGAGAATAAAAATTGAATTTAATACATAACCAAACGGATTTATGTTCAGTTGGATTTTATCGGTTCTACTTTTCGCACAACCTAATAATTTTTAAAGAAAAATAAAACCCGATGCGTGAGCTGTTGGTCTAATGGATACTGCTCCAGCCTATGTGAGTAAAAATCGAACTAGATCTTTATGAGCTAGTTACGCTGTAATAACGTTATGTAAGCAATGAATTCGCAATTCCTTAAGCTATAAGGTTATAATTTAAACTAGCAGGGACGTAGCGAGGTAATAAAGGACGTTTAAATATGATATTTTAATTCTTACAGATTTCGTATATATTATTATAGAGATTATCTTCTATCGAGGTTTATATATCATAAAGTTGCAATATCAAAAGTGAAAAAATATCCCATATGACACGAGTTCATCATATATATATATAATAATTTTCACAGCCGAACAACGTCGCAGCCCACAAGATCCATGACAGTCAACGAACCGGAAGTCCAAGACTCGAGTTTCTCCCTCATTTGGGCTCATCAATAAGACACATCCGAACTCAGGATTCGAAACCCGGGCCTCTTGCATGCGAAGCAAGCACTCTACCAACTGAGCAAACAAGAATTTCTATTAAACAACACAGATCAAGCAAACCGCTCCGAAATTCGACTGTGAAATTAACCTACATCGTCTCGACAAGGGACCCAGTCATCCAACCAGCTAATAACCCCAAGCCGATGTCTCACAAGTAAGAGTTTTAACTCGAAAGGACGATACCATCCAGCAATGTTAAACAAGCGAGGAATTAATGATAGGATTTTCAGAATGTGAGAGATTGTATATAATAAATTCCACCGCCAAACAACGTCGCAGCCCACGAGAGCCATGACAGTCAACGTTCGGATGACTCTTACTGATGAGCCCAAATGAGGCTGAAACTCGATTCTTGGACTTCCAGTTCGTTGACTGTCATGGCTCTTGTGGGCTGCGACGTTGTTTGGCTGTGGAATTTATTATATACAATCTCTCACATTCTGAAAATTATATATATATATATATATATATATACATATATATATATACATATATATATATATATATATATATATATAACTTAGGAATTGTTGATAAAAAGTATTTATAAAATAATAATAATAATAATAATAATAATAATAATAATAATAATAATAATAATAATAATAATAATAATAGATTAATTGAGTTTCATCAGCTTCAACCGAAACCAAAACATATCGAGAAGTTTTGGTAAAAATATTTATAAAAAAGTGTGCCATCAGCTATAATCGAAACCGAAAAAAATCTCATGAAGAATTCTTGGTAAAATTATTTATAAAAATAAATGAATTGAATGTCATCAGCTATATTGGAAACCGAAACTAAAACTGAAGAATGCTTGTGAAAATTATTTATTACAAGAAATGGCAGTCCATGACTACTAAACGACAGTCACTTAAATGTAAGCGTGACACACAAAATAAATAACACACACGCTATCCTATTATAGATAGTTCCTCGTAATAACCTTACTTTTGAACCATTTTCGTGTGGATTCAAGACCAAACCTTTACCGACTTCGCATGCAACTATTGAAAGTTGCTACAATTTTTATAAGGGAGTAACCAGTTTTCATCATCCGGTTTAATATATAGCTACCTTCTCAGCAATCTTAGTGAGCTTTCGGTAGAAGAGCGATTCTCTTAAAAGTTATAATCAGCAGCAATAATAGCAGCATCGGTAGCCGTATTAGCAGTATATCTCTAATCCAAAATTACTACCAATTACATATTTTTTATTAAAGAAATAACAAAAATGTATTGTAATTGTTATTAACTAGCGGGACCTGTGGAAATTCCACAGTGGCATCTTTCATATGTAATATATTGCTGTTGGCCATTCTATGGGCGTTCAGCATGAATGAAGACACCATCATATAATTCTAGCCTTTTTGTTAAAACTGTAAACATATTTATCTACGCAAGACTATATATCAATACAGAAGCGTGTAGAATAATAAAACTAAAACTTATGAAGAATTCTTGGCTCCATTATTTATCACAAGAAATAAAAGGACACAACGATTATTAAACGACAGTCACTCGAAAGAAAAAGGTGTAAGCGTGACACAAAAAGTAATCTTGCATTATTTTTATGTGTCTCATCTTGTTTGCTGATGAAAGGCTACGGTTATCAAGATTTTAGAGGTTGAGTTGGCAGGGAAACCTCAGTATCCGACTTAAATATGAAAGACATTGATTTCTTAACTATTTTTAACAGTCTGTTTTCGTACCTATCTATAACTTGCTTCGCCTACTTCGGGTGGCCCTGCTCATTTTCTTAATACAAATAAACTCTCCATGTATGCGTATAAAACGTAATATGTACGAGAAATATCGCCCAGGGTAGGTTATGTTAAAAAAAACCATGCTGAATACGTACGTAAAAATATAAACAAAATAAAAAGATTTTTGTTAGACGTAAAGAAACAGAAGGTAACAGGAAGAGGATGAAATAAACGACAGAAAGAGTAGGAGACTGAATAAAGACTATGAAATAGAGGAAAAATAAACAAGTTGCTAAAGAAATAGAAGATAAAGTAATGAAAAACACAAAAACGATGATTGGAATTGCATACAAAATATTTGGAAGAGAAAACCTAAGATTTCTTTATTTTCGCGACGTACGATATAAACAAATATAGGTTATATGATAGAAATATTTTTTCATTCAAAATATTTTATATATTTTATTACAATGTGATAACACATTTTTTAACGAAAGTCTGGCTTATCTGTCTATATATATATATACATATATATATATATATATATATATGTATATATATACATATATATATATATATATATATATATATATATATATATATATATATATATATATATATATACCCTTGGGCCAGTATCATTATCTTTCTAAAACAAAACACAGTAAGCTTATCTTTGAAAAATAAAATATTTCAATGTTTGAAACATATTTTTCTCAGTGAACTCGTGATTATTTGATTTTATAAAAAAATCTTTCTAATTGTTTAGAATCTAAAACATTATAATGACTGCTGAACTTTAATAATGTCCAACTGTATAGTTTTTGTTTTTACAATCAAGCAAAACATAGAAACTTTTACTTGTATCAAAAATCATGAAATCAAAATGCTCCACAAACACAATGAGCGAGTTTTTATTTTAATTTAACATCAGCGTTATAGCATAGTTGATAAAAGACTAGTGTGACCTGTGGAAATTCCACAGGGGACTGATTCATATGTAATGTATTGATGTTGGCATTCTGTAGATATTCAGCGTAAATGGAGACGCTCTGATATTATTGTAGCTTTTTTGTTAAAACTGCAAAAGTATTTGTCCAAGCAAGCAGGGACGCCCGACGTAACACGGTGGTAAAATACGTTCAAATATGATATTTTAATTCTTGTAGATTTCGTATATATTATATTATTAGAAAATGAATGTTCTATCGATTTTATCCCTATATATATATATATATATATATATATATGTGTGTGTGTGTGTGTGTGTGTGTGTAATGGACTCATTTTTCCTTCTTATTTTGAAATTAATAGGATAAAAAATCAAGATATTCCGTGCAAATGTAATATGCACAAACTGCAACACAATATCTGAGGTGTGTTATAGGAATATTACATCTCCACTTCCTCGATAATCGTAGATTCCTATATCTTTCTGCTGAGAGTTCCCTGCCAAAGTCGGTTAAAATTATTTGAAGTAGTAAAATCTTTTCTTTCTAAATAATTCCTTCTTCCCCCGCTACCCATTTACACCGTTGCGTGATCGTTCACAAGGGACAGTTACGAACGAACACGGGTGTCGGTTTTCTGTACTTCGCAGTTGCTTAATTACCATTTTTCCCAACATTTATACACTAAAAAAGAAAAAAGAGGATTCTTTCCATTTTTTAAAATAAAATAAACATATAAGCCACCATTGCCGTTTTATTTCGTTTTGTACTTTCTTAAAAAACTGGAATGGAATTTTAACATTCCTTTTCGTTCTATGCTTTCTACTGGGTGAAACGCACCATGAACTTACCCGAAATGCAGGGTTATTTATGCCATTTTCTTCTTTTTTTGTTTTTGCTTTTCGCCGTGTTTCTTTATTTTTGTTTTTCCGAATACGTTCATCATTTTTTCCTCTTATTTTCACTTTTTATTTTTCCAATTTCTTTTTTAAAAGAAGTTTTACGTTTGTTCGATGTTTTTTTTGTTTTGTTTTCTTTTTTCTTTACTTATTCTTTACTTTACTTTACCCCCTCCTACAAACACCCAGCAAACGCTGGGTACCCTTGCTAATATATTATAAATTTGCGATTTCAAAAATAAAAAATATATCTATATGACATAGGTTCATCAGCTTGAATCAAAACCGAATCCAAAACTTAGAAATATATATATACTAGCATGGGTGCCCGGCTTTGCCCTGGTGTTTGGAGTGTGTATTGAGCAAAAAAAAGTGGTAGTAGGAAGGAAGGCGCGAACCCGTACAGCGGAGGAAAAGAACGTGAAAAAAGCGTGACGTATTTGCTGTTACGACCACCGACAAACCGGAAGTGACGTAGGTTAGACAATCGAAAAGAGGGGATGATTTTCGAAAATATCGGCGAAAAAAGCGACCCCTCCCTGTAGAAAAGAGCCCAGTTGAGGGTGAAGAAATTATTTTTTTTAGCAAATTTTTCGGTATCTCTCGTCTGACGGGTCACACTTCAAAATGATACTGACCCTTCGCCTCTGTCGAAAGTTTTAGGCGGGCATCCAAACATACATACATATATTTATATATTGATAGCTCAAATTGTTGACCCAAAGCCATTAAAAGCTTGCCCCCTCTCTGAATACCCTTTATATAAAATTTAAAATGTTTAGACCAGAAATTGTCTGAGTAATTTGGTAGAGACCGCAGAGGTATTTTTTTAAAACTTTGACCCCTATTATAACCCCTTAACATTTATTGTTTTGGGCTCAAATAAAGTTATTAGGTTAATTCTATGTCCAAGGAACCTATGTCTAAAATTTCAATTGTTTATACCCAAAATTGGCAGAGTTTGGTAGAGTTCTCAAAGGTCAAATCGTTGAACTTTGGCCCCTTAACAGACAAATTTCTGGCCTAAAACAGATTATAGAGATTTCCCCACATCTCAGTACCTTGTATATCAAATTTCGAGTCAATGAAAGGGAAATGTACACAGGCTCACAGACACACACACACACACACAAACACGCTCACTTATATATATATAAGCTGAAGCAACTAAATGTATATATATATATATATATATATATATATATATACATTTCGTTGCTTCAGCTTAAATCGAAATCGAAACCGAAACAAAAACTTATGAAGAATTCTTGATAAAATTATTTTTAATTAATTACTAAGGTTGACAGGAGTTAAAATCGAAACCGAAACCAAGACTTATGAAGAATTCTTTATAAAAGTTCTTTAAAAAATAGATTATTAGTATCCATTACCTATAATCGAAACCGAAACTCATGAGGAATTCTTGGTAACATTATTTATAAAATAATTAAATGACTTGCGTGACATCACCTATAATCGCAACCGAAAACAAAACTCATTAAAAATTATTGATCAAATTATTTATTACAAGAAATGGAAGTACATAACAATTAAACGACCCGGATGGAAGCGTGACACATAAAATAACACACACGCTATCGTATTAATATATATATAGATAATTCATAGCAGATCCTTGTGCTGTGCTGTTATTGTATCTGTGTACAGGAATTATCATAGTTGCCTTGTTACTGCTTTATAAGTTGTACGAAAAAATGTTTGTGAAGTTTCGGGGGCACATGTAATTTATTAATTGCATGCGAGAGTATATAACTATGATGAATATATTTAGGCATTTTTATCAAAAAAAACATTAAAAGCTATGTTTTTACGTGTAAAGTTATCTATCTAGCTATCGGTTAACATAACATGCATGCAGAGACAGCCGTTAAGGAAAAAAAACGGACAGAGATTCAAGACAGATTTTTTTTCAGTTGAAATAAACGGCATTTATTCTTGCTGCTTTCCACAATTGTTTTAATAGTCTTTTAGTTCGGCAAGTAGTTCATAAAACTTTGCCGTGGCAACACGTGCTTAAAAGTCTATCTGCCACGCGTATGTCTTACGTAAGCAGGTCTTGCCGGTACTTCCACCACGTGGTGCCTCGCTGTCTCCGCACATTTGCTTTTCTGTCGCTTACCGTCCAGGTGTGTACTACTCACTCCGCTTTTCTTTCCATTCCTTTCCTCTGTTGTGACGTCATCTTGCCTAGCAGCAAAGTCATTTCCATACGTGTCATGCAGATGCTGCTGCTTACAAGCATTAGCGGCATACGTAAATATTATTCTACTTCTGCAGATTATCAAACAGAAGCCAATTTTAATGTTATTATATTGCTTTTTTTAATAATAAAGCACGTATTTGGCTAAAAATCCTTTAGACTTGCATGAAATATTTATCTGGTCTTCACTATCTAACTAATTGTAATTACATTCATTTGTTTATTTAAGAAAATATTCACACCCTTAACCAGGATTTGGACGAGAATAAAAGCACGGTATGTGTGGAGGTTCATGAAGTTGTCATCTCATTTCGTAGGCGGAATTGCTTTATCGCATAGCATCCGCGGTACCTTAATTCATGAATCTTGTATGTTGCATGTAATATGTTTCGATTGTCTCTTCTCGATTACATGTTTCAGGGGGTTGAGTTTCCCAACACAAGACTAGCACCAATCATTTTTCTCAACGTATTTTCTTCTCAGAAAAGACTAGAAATGTAGGGTTTGTGCATGTAACTGTTAGACAGCTGTTTCCTTATAAATAAATGTTTCTTCCTACTATGGAACCTATTGTTTACGAATATATTTCGTTAAATTCAAAGTTCTTCCTATTGATTCGGGAGTCTGAATTTTATTAGATTTGTGCAAAAGTAATGTTTTATGACGTTTAACTTCAAAAGATCATACATCCTTTCGTATTATTTGGATTCATCGAAGGTCCTAAGTAATTCACAATTTTTTCAGTCGCCCACACTAAGGATTGAACCTTCAACCTTCAGGGGAATATTGATTTTTAAAAATGTTTTTCAAGTGCTCTTACTACTGCGCCACGATTCCTTGCTTTGCGAATTACTTAGGACCACTATCCAATTAAGAGCACGCTACCCCCGTGAAGTAAATAAAGGGTTCCGCTTGAAATTCTGCTCAAATTCCCGAGTTCGACAGAAACATTCCCAAGTTCGACAAAATACACCTGAAGAAGGTCAGAGGTTACATCCATCGAAACGTTGTGAAAATCTCACACCAAGATGAGAACAGTAGTCCGATGAATCCAAATAATACGAATAACCAATCCTCATCTCAAAAATCCAGAAACATTATAACTCCTTTCATAATAAACTTTATTAATAAAAACAAAACACTCTCCCGCTAATGGGATAAATAAAATTTATTATTGTTTGCAAAAATGTATCGATTCTTGACAGATTTTTGCCAACGAGAAACAAGTTTATTTATCCAATTAGCATAGAAATCCGGAGCTTTGGAAGCGATGAAGTCATTGAAGACCAATTCGGCATCATCTCGGTTTTTAGAGTATTTTTCGTGCACGAAGTTGTCGAGATGCTTGAAAAAGTGAATATCCGTGGGCAAGAGGTCTGGTGAATATGGCGGATGAGGCAGAGTGTCGTAGCCTAATTCGTTTAGTTCTTGCAGGTTTAATTGGGCAACATGCGGGCAAGAGTTATTATGGAGGAAAATTGGTCCCTTCATATTGACCAATTTCGGTCATTTACGTCGGAGCTTCTGGTAAATTTCGTCAATTATTTGTCGACAGTACTTCTCCGGCTTAATCGTTTCATACGGATTCAAGAAGCTGTGATATATGAGACTGGCCACAGACAACCAAAGAGTCACCGAAACTATTTTTGCTGAAATTTCGGGTTGGGGAAGAGTTAAGGAGTTTCTGTGTGCCGAACGTCGCCTATTGTCGTAGAGAGGCCACTTCTCATCGCAACCGTCTTCATCTTCAAGGCTCCCTTCACTATTGCGAAATTTCTATTCGTTAGTGGGTCCTGGGTCAAACGCACCATTGATATCACGAGCTTTCTCGGCAGCTTTTCGGCATAGTTTGAACTGGAACAATGAAAATCCTTCGGATTGGAATGTTAACCATGCTGTGAAAAAGCCTGCAAAAAAAATAATAAAAGAAGAGATTGAGAACGTTAACTATTAACACAATAGAGCGGTGTCATTTTAATAAAAATAACGTAAAAGATAAGATTTAAAACACAGAATAAGCTACTCATTCATTCTTTTTGCGGACTGTTATCCTTATCTTCATAGTTGTTTTGTTTCACCACATTTCCGCCAACTCGTCCTTTGGCTTATTTTCAGAGTCCGTGGCGCAGTGGATATAAAGGTTCAGTCACTACCGTTCCAGGTGAGCACTGTCTGAAGATAGCGAATCCAATTCTACCCGGGATTTTTTGCCTAAAACGCAATGCGACAATAAATATGAAAGGTTGTAATTACAAGACTCGGCATTCCTATGACGTTATGATTATTGCTATCATGTTATGATAATTCCTATCATGTTATGAATATTGCTATCACGTTATGATTATTCCTATCACGGTATGAGTATTGTTATCACGGTATAATTTTTGCTATCACGTTATGATTATTGCTATCACGTTGTGATTATTGCGATCACGTTATGCTTATTGCTATCACGTTATGATTATTACTATCACGTTATTATTATTGCTATCACGTTATGATTATTTCAATCACGTTGTGATTATTGCGATCACGTTATGAATATTCCTATCATGTTATAATTATTGCTTTCACATTATGAGTATTGCAATCACGTTATTAGTATTCCTATCAGATTATGATTATTGCTATCACGTTATGATTATTGCTATCACGTTATGATTATTGCAATCACGTTATGATTATTCCTGTCACGTTATGATTATTGCTGTCACGTTATGATTATTGCTATCATGTTATGATTATTGCAATCACGTTATGATTATTCCTGTCACGTTATGATTATTGTTATCACGTTATGATTATTGTTATCACGTTATGATTATTGCTATCATGTTATGATTATTGCTATCACGTTATGATTATTGCTATCATGTTATGATTATTGCTATAACGTTATGATTATTGCTGTCACGTTATGATTATTGTTATCACGTTATGAGTATTCCTATCATGTTATGATTATTGTTATCACGTTATGATTATTGCTGTCACGTTATGATTATTGTTATCACGTTATGATTATACCTATCATGTTATAATTATTGCTATCACGTTATGATTATTGCTATCATGTTATGATTATTGCTATCACGTTATGATTATTATTATCACGTTATGATTATTCCTGTCACGTTATGATTATTGTTATCACGTTATGATTATTGCTATCACGTTATGAGTATTGGGATCAAATTATGATTATTGCGATTACATTAGGATTATTGCTATCACGTTATGATTATTCCTATCACGTTATGATTATTGCTATCAAGTTATGATTATTTCTATCACGTTATGATTATTGCTATCACGTTATGATTATTTCTATCACGTTATGATTATTGCTATCACATTATGATTATTGCTATCACGTTATGATTATTGCTATCAACTTACGATTATTCACCTGAAAACGGACAGATGAGACGTAGTCAAACACCAACTATGAATATGACGATAACTGTCCGTAAAAAAAGAATACATCCACAAATTATGAAGCCTCATCTCAAAAGATTAAACAATTATAACAATAACAAAATGATATAGTAATCGTTTTCATTCATAAAATACTATATTTACTTTGGTATCAATAACTTAACTAAAATGTGTTGGAACAATTAGTTTAGCTAAGGTCTTTGTGTGAAAGAATTAAGAGTAAAGGAAAAGAAATAGAAAGAAGGATAGTTTCCTCATAAAATAGAGTAAACAAAGAATAAATAAGAAATGGAAAGTCTAACTGATGGTAAATTGTACAATGGCGGAGAAAAGGTGGATCCAATAACATGAAATTCCAGATACACTTTGTGATTAGGTGAACAACTTCAATCTATATATTTAAATCTGTTCGCTATGACAAAATGGCGCACGTATACTTAAGAGGAGAAGTGTTTGGTTAGAGTTATGGCGACATAACTTTAGCATGGGGCTGACGTTGTAAGTGTATTTCAAGTATATCTGGAGAGATCTGCATTTAACTTATAATTAAAGATGTTCGGTGATGATGAGATGGAAGTAGAGAAGATAGAGGTGTGCTTAACGTATGTGTTTATCGAAGGGACAGATACAGCGAAGAGGCAAGTAAACCTGGTCGGACAATAAGGCAAGCCAGTGTATATCGATATTAATGGAATTAAACGGTTTACTGGATTTTGGTTAGTTTGATTGGAAATGTTTGTATGACTTACTTTATTTAACAAAATACTCTAATACAACGTATGTCTTATAATAACATGCCCCCAAACATTGACTTATATAGTGCTAAGATGTGTCACACCTATGTTATCACTTCGAAACGAGATCATTTTTCGATAATGCCCAATACTACAGCCAATGTTACCTATCTGAGGTCTGATATCTAAAGCTACATTGAAAGCCATTGCCGAAAAAGCAAACCACAATACAATCGATGCAGAGGTGTTTAACACATAAACAGACTGTCTTAAAAACTAATGAGGAACACGAGGCGCCAGCATAAACAAGGTAAGCAGTACTAGTTACCGTGTTAATATCTCAATCATCATAGGCCAAGGGGGCCGAATTTTAAATCGGAGGTTATCAAACATATGATTACTTTCCAAACAATATGCGTAAGAAATGTTTATCTCGAAAAGAAACGCACACATTATCATACACGCACCATGTACACGTATAAACACATACCAATATATTCGTCTATATTCTCACCGGATTCGCGTGCAGTGATAGAAGTAATTCATTAAATACAAATTAATGAGATATTTTTAATGCAGGCATAGAAATAAATTCACAGTAGATTTAAAATGTGTTTGTATGAATGGCTGTATGGTAACCTGTTTGCTCGTCTTTCCAATTACGGCGTCGTGTCAGTGGTTATTGATGTAATTATCGGGAATTATGTAAAAATTATGCTGTTTATTTTATTATTACGATTAAATAATGAAATTGTTTTTCACTCTATAATAAAGACTGTGCCGTTCCACTCTATATTACAAACCGTGTGTGCGTAATAAACACATTGTGTGCATGTTTTAATATACATTAGCGGCCCAAAATCTGGGACAGTTTAGTTCCTTTTCAATTTCTCCAGCACGTTCCAACTACAACTTAACAGAAATTACTACTAAACTTACACAAATTTAACAAAACAAAAGCTCGAAACAAGAATGATGACTGCTTCACTTATTTGTGTCAGGCTTGATTATTGAGAAGTTAAAGGATGGCATCTTTGACGATTCTCAGATTCAGAAGCTTATCCGATATCCAGAGTTCGAAAACTCGCTGAACAAAATTAAACTGCGTGTGTGGAAGTCATTTGTTTTCGTAGGGGCGAATTTTCTTGGCAGCAATAAGCCAGTAACAACACAGAACTTATCAACAACAGGCTGGCCGGTTTTAAAAACCTGGGAAGCAACATGAGTGTAAAGATTTTCTACCTATTTTCACATATGGCCCGGTTTCATGAGAACCTTAGTTCAATTGTAAGGAGCAGGAAGAAGAGATTCCATCAAGACCCGGAAATTTTGGAAATCAGGTCTCAAGTGCCCAAGACGTCGCTATAATGGCTGATAACTGTTGGACTCTGATAAGAGATCTGTCTACAGCTGAGCATTCCAAGTGTTGGAAGAAACGTAAGTTCAAGCACTAAATTTTTAACAATAGTGAAGCAACATGTAATTACATATACTTGCCTTTATGAATGCCCAGCATTCAGTTTACAGTTATTAATGTAATTATCAGCTAATCAATATATGTTGTTGGCAAAATAGTTTTTATTTTTATTTTAAAAATATGCTTAGGGTGATATGTGTTGATAAAATTCAGCACCAAAACGTTAATTGATGTCGTCATAAGATCTTTTTTTTAATCAACTTAGCACAAAAAACCGTTACATGATCGAGAGAAGCAAATGTCATTTCCTGATTCAGCTGTTCAACAAATAATCGAAATCATTTGCAGCAACTTAGACAAATTTCCAAATGTAAGTATTAGACACCTATAGAGACAGTTATTTATAAGCATATACTTTATAGAACAAAATAAAAAATAAATGATCACACATTTGGTAACTAATACTTAATTTACATTCCGTTTGCTGTTTTAATACTAGACCCTTTCTAAGCATTGCATTGATCAGTTGGCGAATATGATCTTGAGGAATTTCCTGCCGTGTCTGATAAAATAATGCTAAAAGTTCAGACCTAGAGGATGGCTTCTTTTCTTTTTGCAAAGTTTCCAGTCCAATATGACTAAAGAGTTTTCAATTGGTTTATATCCAGGGACTAGCTTCATTATAGAAGTTTATACATCACATCTTGTCTCAAGCAATGTTGTGTTGCCCTAGCAGATTAACAAAGAGCTCTATCATCCATAAATAGGGACTTAACTTGGTTCATTTTACCACTTAGAATATTTGTAGGATTCCTTCTTGCTATATTGAAATATATTTAGCAGAATTGATGTTTCCTTCGAACCCTACCAGGTCTGAGTGATAATCACTCCAAATTGCACCCCATACCATAACTGAAACCCCTCTCCGTGTTTCAGCGTTGGCTGCAGTCTTTTAATGTTCACCTCTCGCCGAGGGAGCCTTCATAACAAAACCCTTCCATTGTACGGAAATAATGCAAATCGTGGCTCATCATAGAACATGACATTGGTTCAAGTTCGCTCCACCATCTCACGAGCCCAATCTTTATTGCACGTGATGCTGGCAGAACAAAGATGAGGCATCCTTTCCGCAGATCTACTGTAGTAGCCCAGTTTGTGAAGATATCTGACAGCTTTTCTGGGACTGACACAGTAATGTTAGAGACTTTGCACCGAAAAACCATTTGAAACATTTTTTTCACAAGACGTAAGCTTCTTTCAAGGAGGCTGGGGCGACCAGGATAGGGTTTTGTGCAATCTTTGCCCTCTCTTTTGCATTGTACGATCACTCATTAACAGAATTAATTTAAAAATTTCTATTTTGTGTTGATTAAAGCCACCTTCATGTTGACCCACGATTCGTCCCCGCAGAAATTCTTATGACCGATGCTTCTTTGGTTCGTTATATGCTTCAATGTTGTCAGATAGCATGTTAATGAAATACTCCATGTTATTTTAGAACTATTCTATCTGTAAATATAAATATGCATATATTAATGTTAGGAAAATATTAATCGCATTCATTGATATAAATAGAAATATTTGTTCAAAGAATTCATCCATTGATCTTAATCTTATTCTGATCAGTGTTCAGCAGGACGGCAAATAATATTTTTATGTCTTTGGTATGATGCAAGCGAGATTTGATCCTTCGTATCCCGGCCCATTAACGAACGCTGTTACTATCTTGCAACATGTATTGCTTAATAAAGTTTATGTATAACAAGTGACTGTGTTTGAACATATCGATATACGTTTTAATATATATATGTTGTTATTTTTATACACAGTTCATGCTTGTCCACTATGCCAGATATGAATTTTCGATTTCTTATGTGTGTGTTTGTATATATATATATATATATATATATATATATATATATATATATATAACTTTGTTGTGTATGTGTGTATTACATGACATCACGCAAAATGTTAGTGAAAATACATTCTATCTTTTCCTGTCTTTAACCGAAACTGTGTAAAGTGCTTATAGAAAGTGAGAAGGAAAAAAGACAACAACCTATTATTATTCCATCGCTTGAAATATATTAAGTAAGAACCTTTCTTTTCCATAATAAAAAGTAAACGATGCGTATTTCTTATTATTAAGGTTATGAGAAAAATATTATTAACTAACAGAATGGTTGATGTTGCCCGATCGTAAAGTAAAATTAAATATGATATTTAAATTTTTGCTGATTTCGTATTGAATGTTATACAGCAATTCTCCATTCGTTATTATATTGCTGCCCATATAAAGTACTTATTTAAAAAATTAAACAAAATATGACCGGCGTGCAATCCGTTACAATCTGAATCAAACCATTTAGATCTCAAGCAGTATTTACTACCGCATAACTAAAGAGAGATTGATATCAAAACTTTAAAATTAACGCAGTTTAACGTAGAAATGTGTATGGTCGCATGCATAGAGAAACGCTTAATGGCGACTGACGTTCGAAAAATGTCAAATCTATAATTTTTATCATTTAGCAGGTAGTCTTACCAGCTCCCAATCCATTATAGATCAAGTTTAAAGTCAGCAACCACTGTAAAAGAGTAATAAAAAATGCAAGAGAGCTATATGCCCAGTCTGTTAAATCCAAGGTACCTGATCAGCGGCTTGGTTCCCACCAATTTTGGCAAATAACAAATAGGATCCTGAACAGAAGTGGGCGTTCTATCCCAACCATTATCAATGGACCAGAGGTTATCTCGTCAGCGTCAGACAAGGCCAAACTATTTGCAAATAACTTTGCAGCTAATTCTACCCTATGCGACGAAGGCCATCAACTCCCCATATTTCCTCCTATAACACAGAATAAGCGAGGTAACATACAAATATCCGTGCATGAGGTCGCCAAGCTAATCAAGAACCTAGATTCCAGTAAAGCAACTGGCCTTGACGGCATCCCAATTATAGTGTTAAAAAAGCTTCAACCAGAACTCGATCCCATACTTACGAAACTATTTAAGCGCTGCCTTAAGGAGAAGTGCTTTCCGACTCCCTGGAAGACCTCATCAGTTTGCCCTGTATTTAAGAATTCAGGTGATAAGTCATCTCCCTCTCAATACAGACCAATAAGTCTCCTGTGTGTTATGAGTAAGTTGCTGGAATCCATATTAAATAGAGAAATAGTCAACCACCTCAACAGGAACAACCTTCTTAGTGACACACAATATGGTTTCCGCTCTGCAAGATCTACCGCAGATGTGCTGACGGTTATATCTCACAGGATTAGTGAATCTCTTGACAAAGGCTTCCTTTCTAGGGCAATTGCTCTTGACATATCAAAGGCCTTCGACAAGGTATGGCATAAGGGTCTACTTCACAAGATTTCCAGCTACGGTATAACTGGAAATGTTTTCTCAATCATTAAATCATTTCTCTCCGATAGGCTCATAAGAGTAGTGGTAGATGGAGAAAAAAATCAGAGGCCTGCAATATAAATGCTGGAGTCCCTCAGGGGTCAATCCTGGGCCCAACTCTCTTCCTGATCTACATCAATGACCTCCCTAAACACATACTTAAATCATTTGTTGACATCTATGCTGATGACACGACCATCTACGGCAACATATCAAAGGCTGTAAATGACAAAGTTCTCTCTGATTCTCTGTCCTCTGATCTCGAGCGCGTGGTTCAGTGGGGGAAGACGTGGCTGGTTACCTTTAATGCATCCAAAACCAAACTCCTATCCTTACATCATCAACGCTCTGATCCCCATCTGGCATCAATTGGGATAGATGGCTCTCATCTGGGTGAGGCCCCGTGTTTTGACAAGCTTCTGGGTTTGACCTTTACTCCTGATCTGAAATGGAACACGTACATCAAGTCTGTTGCCAAGGTCGCTGGAAAGATGGTGGGATCCTTCTACCGCTCCAGAAGATATCTCACTACTGATGCAATTCTCTATCTATATAAAAGCCAAGTACGTTCAAGGATGGAATACTGTTGCCATATCTGGGCAGGGACTGCTAAAAACAGCCTATCCTGCCTTGACAGAGTACAAAATAGACGTCGTGGCTTAGTGGGGGATGCCCTTTTCTCTACCCTGCAACCTCTCTCCCACAGAAGAGACGTTGCGAGCCTATCCTTGTTTTATCGTTATTTCCATAGAAGGTGCTCGTCTGAACTCCAATCTCTGGTCCCCCCTCGCCAATCTTTCACGAAAAACACCCGTCTAGCTGAATCCACTGTGAAAAATTTCCCCCACTCTTTATCTGTGCCTAAATCAAAACGTGGATTCCATGAACAAAGCTTCTTTCTTAGAACTGCACGCCTGTGGAACTCTGTTCCGTCTGCCTGCTTCCCACCGGACTACAACTTGGATGTATTCAAGCCCAACCTTAACAAATTCCTAATGAACCGCTCCTTACGTAAACACTTCATCAAATCTCCACACTAACGTAATGTACTTGCAATAACCCTCATCCCTGAGTGGCTTCCGGGCCTTGATAAGTGGTCATCACTGTGTAAAAAAAAAGACTAAGATTTAACAGAGTTGTTTCGTAGATACTTTTCTGTTCACACATAAATAGACTGATAAGGTCATTTACACACACACACACACACACACACACACACATATATATATACATATACATATATATATATATATATATATATATATATATATATATATATATATATATAGTGCAAAGTTTTGTTGAAAATTCAAAGACTCACGTTTTCTTTTTAATAACCTTCGTTTATTTCCTGGATTAATGTTTTATAATAAAAAATTTATTGTCCTACTGAATAATCCAAAAAACAACTTATATTTGGAAATTGTTTTTTAGAGTATGCAGTCGAGCAATAAATTTTGATTGTAAATTTCAACTTACAGCTTTAATTTTTTTTCCTCGTGTAATAAGCTCTACTCTATATTGCGTATTGGATTTTTAATCGGCTGGGATAAAATTATTTATATATAAATACTGGTATTTACATAAGATTGAAGTTTACCATTGCGTATATCGGGCAAATACTACATCCTTTTGATTTCCTTTATATATATATATATATATATATATATATATATATATATATATATATATATATATATATATATATATATAGTATTGAGCACTCTCTTCAGGGTTTTACTAATTACCAGTTTTAACAAATATATATATATGACAACCTGCACTGATGATTGTCGAAATGATAACACTAGTGTCTGTAGGTACTTAATAATTATTATAGTAAATAGTTATATATATATTTATATATGTGTGTGTATGTGTGTGAGTGTGTGTGTGAGAGTGTGTGTGTGTGTGTGTGTGTGATAGGGAGATAAAGGGAGAAGCACAGAGATTTACATAGAGAAAATGAAATTATCCACGTAATTATACAATTTCCTATGCATAGTTTAGTAATATATCATGAGGAATTGAGAGTGCGAATGCGGCCGATTCTTCATCTGTCCCTGCGTAATTTTCATACAAAGTGTACACTAGTATCTTTAATATTTGTGTGCACCTTGATCACAAACTGTTTAGACCAATCACTGCAAGAACTGGGGAAATGCTTGTCCGTTATTTTGAACTGGGTAGATGCAGCGGGTAAAATCAATCATCGTTATAAATAAAACAATCTATATTTTCATAAATAAACAATCTATATTTTCATAAATAAACAATCTATATTTTCATAAATAACACAATCCATATTCTCATAAATAACACAATCCATATTTTCATAAATAACACAATCCATATTTTCATAAATAACACAATCCATATTTTTATAAATAACACAATCCATATTTTTATAAATAACACAATCCATATTTTCATAAATAACACAATCCATATTTTCATAAATAACACAATCCATATTTTCATAAATAACACAATCTATATTTTTATAAATAAAACAATCCATATTTTTATAAATAAAACAATCCATATTTTTATAAATAACACAATCCATATTTTTATAAATAACACAATCCATATTTTCATAAATAAAACAATCCATATTTTTATAAATAAAACAATCCATATTTTCATAAATAACACAATCCATATTTTCATAAATAACACAATCCATATTTTTATAAATAACACAATCCATATTTTTATAAATAACACAATCCATATTTTTATAAATAAAACAATCTATATTGTCATAAATAACACAATCCATATTTTCATAAATAACACAATCCATATTTTTATAAATAAAACAATCTATATTGTCATAAATAACACAATCCATATTTTCATAAATAACACAATCCATATTTTTATAAATAAAACAAAGGGATAAATGATTAAACAATAACATTTTAAAATGAGTGTTTGATGCTGTCAAGGACACTAATTAATGAAATAGTACGAAAATAATGCTGATCAAAGAAGATAATTCAGCGCCAAATAATTGCTAATTACCAAGACATATGCAAATCTTCATCAACTTCAGCGAGTATATGAAGTCACGCGTTAATTAATAATCATGGTTTTGATGCGTTCGGATATATTTATGGTAGCCAATCTAAATATAATGCTTGATATTTCATCCAACCGAGCTTAACAAAGGAATGGAACTTAATCAGGTGTTAAGACACATCAAATCACAAACATACAAGAAAAAATAATTCAAACATAAAACGCATAAAAATAGAAATTCAAAATATCGATCTATTAAAACCATGCGTTAATCAATGAAAATTATACAAGGTTACCTTAAAATGGCATCCATTAAATCGTTCAAAATATGTTCAAACTGTTTTGCAATCCAAGGATATTTGATACAACTATTATTAAGTTAATGCCTGAGTAGTTCATCAGTGTTTATTTATTAATGTTTAACAACTCTTTTATTTTAGATATCATTTTTAAAAAAATACAGGTATATTGTGTATAATTAAGAAAATTTCACACTGCCTTTTTAAAGCTGCGATGATCCATTTAGGTTCTGGAATCGTCCTCAGGTTGTTTTTATAAATAAGCTCCATAAATAGAAGTCTGATAGCCTAAATCTATGCAGCATATGAACGATAACGCGCCACTTCTATTTATATTACTGAATTTGAGAGAATTTGAGTTTGGTCAGTACTAGGTGGGTAATCATATGGAATATAAAGTGCTGAATGCGAGACTCAGTCGGTCGTAGTCAGAGAGGCAGGCAAGCAGTCAGTCTAGTCAGCAGTTTCCGCTTGGCTCCCATCCGAATGATCTGTAAAACATCTTGGAATTAAACAGAAACCGAACCAGGGAGCGGCGTATCAACTGGAAACAGCAAGATATCCTCACACACATTGAGAAAAAAGTGAAAGGGAAATTAGAGAGAAATGCAAAAATAGAAAAACACAGAAGTTTGTTGACGATTAGTTGGAACAAACATTTATGGTTCTTTACTCTCACCTTATAATCGTGTTAATTATAAACGCATTTGAACTATTAACACTGCTTTTTTTAAACATACTTTTTACATTCTAACTACGCCCTACATCTTTTGTTGCGATAGCGAGTGTTGCTTCTGTCTGCCTTGTTTTCTTCCTCTTTCTACTCTTGGTGTTAATTCCTTCTATTTGACGACATATCGGACCGCTAGGTAAACCAATTGCATTTTGCGGAGAGGAGGTTCGGAAACCACTAGATTATTTCGTTCTTGTTTTTGTTTTTGTTTTTGTTTTGTTTTGTTTTGTTTTTTTTTACTCGTAACGTTGCGCGTCTTACTATCCGTATGAGATCACGGCCCCGCCACTCCTTAGTCTGGAAATTAAGGACTTATCAAACTCAGCATCGTTATAGAATAGGCAATATTGGATTTTACATTTTACGATTTTAATGGGGAAAACTTAATCTCAATAATATCTGATAATTATAAAAAGAAAGAAAATCATTTATTTCATTTTTAATCAAGACATCATAATACTAGATTATTATTATTATTAGTAGTATTATTACTATTATTATTAGTAGTAGTAGTATTCGCTCACAAGGAGCTTTCACACAGGTCATAAATGATCTCTCTTTGAAAACAGCACGTGGTGTCCCCTGAAATCTTGGTGACAAGTATCCCCAGCTTTCCAGTACTCCCCCTTTTTTCTGATAGCACTTGTGAATGAATTTCCATTATCGAAACAGCCGCTTATCATTGATTTCTCGCTAGCAGCGGCGATTGGTCTCCACTGGAATTTGAGTGGCAATAAACCTCCCCAAGGTTCCAGTTCTCTTCACACTTGTCAAGCGGAGGTCTAGTCAGTACCGTCTCTTCGGTCTTTCCATCCTTCGTGACCCTTCTCGGCTATTTGGCATCATTCTTTCTTGAGGGGGGGCGGTGATTGGGTAATGGGAGGGAGTGAGGGACGGGAAAGAAAACTTATAGATATGCATCTTCAATGTTCTTGGTTCCATATAACGCTTCTTCATGTTTTGCAGCAGCTCGTCTGGCCCGTGCATTTTGCTCATGTGTATTAGTCTCCGCCTTCAAGGGTTTTCTTAAATATTTCAGCTGTGTTCATTATTGCTATTCGTTGTATCTTTCCAGCCATTCCTCTGATTCAAATTTCTCCCATCCTTTTTTCAAAGTTAGTTTTTTATTGTTTCTAGTGCTCCAACAATTATAAGTGATGTCTTGTTTTGTATTATCATCCATATCCTTTCCAGCACTCTGGTTAGTTCTGTGTATTTGCTCCGTTTCTTCTTTTCTTTCTTTTATTATTATTATTATTATTATTATTATTATTATTATTATTATTATTATTATTATTATTATTATTATTAAAAACAGAACGAAGGGAGAGAAGGGGTTTTGTCTTCTTTTCTTATCGATTAATTTTGTCTACTTTAAACGGTCATTTTAGTTTCAATAATTGAAAATATGAATTAAATTGCGAGTTAAAAGCTAGTGGACTGTTTATGTGAAGATGAAAATGCATGTTTACATTTAAAAAGGATCGGCTAAATATGATGTTCCATCGTATTAAAACGTGAGAGACAATGGATATGATCTCATAGGAAGTTGAGCGAATTTAAACTAAAATGGGCTTACTCAATCCGCGAGTTTATTTATAAGAAACACTTTTTAAACTGTATTAATTATTTTATTTACAAAAATCATTATGAAATATAAAAACAATGTTTTCATGACAAGGTATATTCAACTGAATGAAATAAAAGCCGGTTCAATTGTTGTATTAATTTTTATCTGGGCTGTGTATTATCGGTTCTATGGTCAAGGGACGATTCCCAACGAAATAATTTCTTCCAGTTATTATATCTTCCTTGGAAGGATAATATAGGATTTACTGTCACGCGACAATCTTCGCAGTCATTACCATCTCCTTTTTGTTTGTGGGAGTAACATCTATTGACATGATAAAATAATTCAATGTATTAGCTTCTCGTTTTATGAAAAGATCAGGTATTACTTTTCCTTTTTGGAGAGGGTAATGTAGTGTATATATATATATATATATATATATATATATATATATATATATATATACATATATATATATATATATATATACATATATATATATAGTATGTATACAGGATAATCGCGTTCTCGTCAAATCACCGAGGTTAAGCAACGTTGAACCTGGTTAGTATCGTATGGGTAACAATTTGGGAATTCTAGGCGCTCTATGTGCTCTCCGCTTATCTCGGCTTTTGCGTCCAGTCGTCCTGTACTTCACTTGCCACTGGTATTTAACAATGTCGTCTCAGGAGAGGTGTGGTTGGAGATTGCGCACCTCCTGCCACAAAAATTTCACGCGCAGGCAACCCTTCGTGGGTATCCTTAGTCTGTCCAACACTGAAGGAGCCTAAATGTAGTATATATTTTATTGCGATAATATTACTATTCCGGCCATTATCCTCTCTTTATAGCCAATGTGTTATTTGTTCGTCCAATATGATACCATCATTCTTCCAGTCTGTTTTTATAAAAACTAAAAGGAACCGGCCAATTGCATCTTTCTTTCGAATGTCAATCAGTGCAATTTTGCGCATTGAGTGTTCGCGTGTGAGTGTACAGGATTTTATTTGGTATTAGCCTGAAGTTTACTGTGAAAAAAAATCATACTTATATTATACTTATAATTGTATGTATATGTGAGTTACTGTTATTGCTTGGCGCATGCCTAATGACATGCGGAGGCGTTCGATTTTTTATCCAGCTTTTCTTCTTCGCCACCGATATCAAGGATTTTTTTTTTTTTTAGCAATTTACGTATAACTTCAGAAATTGGCCTTGCATTAATAATAGCATGCTCAGCGGCGATTTCTTTTTTTCCTGAAAAGAAAGCAAACGGCCTACGTTTTCGGTCAATTTCTCTGTGTAAAGTAGATACTTTCTTTCCAAAAATATTATCCCTGGTTTCTTTCTCACTTTTGGCTAGAAACGAAAAAAATAACAGGGGATAAATACAAGATTGTAGAGAAAAAAAACATATATGCCTGATGTTACATCTTGTTTTGTATAGATAAGTTACATTTAGGAAAAAAGACACCTGCTTTATTTTTTATATTTATACAACTTCAATGCATATGTAATTACAATAGAAAAATGCGAGCATGAACAATGATATGATTAAGCTTAAACATGGAAAAGTAAAGGACTAGTTGTTAAAACTGGAAAAGAAAAGGACAAGATATCCAGGTAAAAATATCATGAATTTATAACTTAAAATATTGCAGCATTAAGAATTGATTATAGAATGTTATAAATTGAATTTTAAAAATATTTTAAGTTATAAATTTATTATATTTATTACTAGAATATCTTGTCCTTTTCTTTTCCAGTTTTAACAACTAGTCCTTTACTTCTCCATGTTTAAGCTTAACCATATTTCTTTTCATGCTCGCATTTTTCTATTGTAATCTATGATTTTTCTAGGTTTCCACTAAATTCACTTCCTTTTGTTTTAATGTCAGTTTTATTTCTTTGCCCCATAAACACATATGTAATAACAATGTACGACACACGTCTACTCTCAATGAAATTCCCCAAATTATTTCCCTTTCATGTTTTCATTCTCTCTGTTTCACTTGTTACTTATCTTTTCGAATTAGTAGCAACAGTAGTAGCTGAAGCGACGCCATTGCTATGAAAACCAGTCATAAAAAAACGTTGCTCACCTCCTTATATATTTTTACGATTTTAAACACCAGAAAATTCATCATAAATTTTGTTTTACTGAACGAAAATTGAATTCTTTTTTTTTTCACAATATAGCCGAGAACGTGATCTATAAACTGTAATTTTGTCAGATATTATGTCGAAAACTGAGTGAGTTATGAAGCTTTAAAGCAGTTCTAAATGACTAAAACTGCCACTTAACCATATAATCAAACACTACCGTGTTTGAATGATAATACGCAAACGTGCTTTATGTTCGTGCGTAGATTATCACATACATTCGATATGATTGCAATTAATCTTATATCATTAAGATGAAACATACGATGTTACACATATTAAAATGAATTGTGGAAAAGTCAGATTATGTCGTCCCGTCGAGTAAAACAGAAGAATCTTAAATAAATATATTTTAAAATGTGAAATTCGTTTTATTGATAAAAACAATTATGGTAAAAAAACAGACCATTTATTGCTTTTAACAAACTTAATGTGCTGCACGTTTAAGTAAATAAGTAATTAAACAATAGATATTTGTTTTTACTTATTTAATAAAAATTGGACTCCACGGAATAATTATAAGTAATTCGTTATTAATAATGTTGACGGAGAGATATGTATTATTGCAAATGGAATATTATTTTAAGCAATAAATTTGGCAGTTGATACAGAAAGCACAGTCGAATTCATGCGGAGTATCGTTACTACTACTACTATTAATAATAATAATAATAATAATAATAATAATAATAATAATAATAATAATAATAATAATAATAATAATAATGCACTACACATAAACGGTAGTGCCGGCCAACTCTGAGTGAAAAGGAGAGACATGGGATTAGGATTGGTTTGTATAGGATGCTGCGTGAATGACACGACAACAAAAATAGAAAAATACATAATGCAAAACACTGAAAGGATAATTACTGCAGCAAGAAACACTGAGGAAATGACTAAAACTGAGAGAAAAGAGATAAGTCGAGAAAAGAAAAATGAGAAGAGGAATAGCTACACTCAAGATTGACAAAAAAAGACACTAACGAAAACACTTGAATGTGTCTACAAAATGGAAACCTATAAACATTCATTTCTGTATATAGATAAACTGAATTTCTAATAAGAATTGAGGTTAACTCGATTAGAACCAACCATATCAAAGCATCATCGATAAAACACAAGAAAACAACACTTTCTAACTCTGTGGACAAAGAATCATTTATGAGTTAGAAATTTACTATCTAATAAGTGAATACAGAAAACTAGCCCTAAACAATACAAGAACAGACACGATCAAGTTGGGAAAGCAGCTTGGGGAGTGTGCAAGCAAGTGCATTTGTACACTCAGGAAAAAGTTACAAGTACAAATCGTCAGCAGTACTTAACAATGAAAATATCATCATCATCATAATCATAATAATAATAATAATAATAATAATAATAATAATAATAATAATAATAGGGATATAGAAGATGAAAAAGTCAAAATACTACCTATAATAGTAGGAGCACTAACGACAATCCCGAAAACTTTGAAAAAATTGGAATCAAAGAAACGACTGCAAAAATACAACGAACGGCAATCATGTAAACAGCTGAAATATTAAGAAACCCCCTTGAATGTGGGAAACTAACACACAGGAGCAACAAGCGCGGGCCAGAAAATCTGCTGTAAAGGCAAAACATGAAACACTACATGAAACCGCATATCTATAAGTTCTCTAACCCCATCGCCACATAACTGCCCCTTCAAAAAAATAAATAAATAAATAAATAAAGAGCGAGACCAAATAACCAAGTAGAGTTAAGGAAGAAGGAAAGACCGATGAACAGACCAAACCTCAGATGAATAAGTGCGAAGAGAAGTGGGGCCTTGGGGAGGCTTATTGTCACTCAAATCCAGCAAAGACCAATAGCTGCTGCCAACGAGAAATCAATGTCAACCAGCTGTTGCGATAATGCAAATTTATTTGCAAATATTATTGAAAGAGGTAGAGAGTACTGGAAACCTGAGGAGACGTGTTGTCACTCAGCTTCCAGGGAACACCACAGGCTGTTTTCAGGGAAAGATCTCTGAAGACCTGTGTGAAAGCTCTTTATGAAACAACAACAACAACAATAATAATAACAATAATAATAACAATAATAACAATAATAATAACAATAATAATAATAACAATAATAACAATAATAATAACAATAACAGTAATAATAACAACAATAACAATAATAACAATAATAATAATAATAATAATAATAATAATAATATAAAAAGGTGCGATTGCAAACGCATTAAATACCATTTTGAAAATAGTCAAATTGCCACTACTAAATGTGATGCATTATTCCTACGTAACCAACTGCATCTTATTTTGTTAAAGTAGTCTAATATTATTGCTTTTAATCAATATATGCCTTTACAGTCAAGTGTTTGAATTGAACTAATTCTATTATAAAGTCTAATATCTCAATTAACAAAAAAAAAAAAACATTGATTTATTGCGTTTTGCATTCGACCACGCCATATATATGTGTCTATCCATTATATACATATATATAAAATAATAATGCATAGAAATTATTGATGTTTCAATTTCAAAAATTAATTTTCATTTCCAGTATACAAATAGGACCTGTGCGTCGGAAAAAAAATCGAATTACTCATTAGACTTGTTGTGCAACCTCCACATTGAATAGAAATATTTTACTTGATATATTACCTAACTGCAATGATTAAGTGTAGTGTTCCGGTATTAAATTCAACTCTACAAGGAAAACTAGTTTAAGAGCGACCGTATTTAGAAAACAAAAACAAAATAATACTGGTTGTGTGAGGAAATTATTAAAAAATAATTTACGAGGAATAAGTGATAGTTTAATTAGATATAATTGTGACAGTTAAAATGCATCAGATGTATTGTGCAGACAATGCATTCGAAAAGGCCGAAAAATGTAAGATAAAATTTAAAACACATATGCATAAATACATGCATACATGCATATACGTAAATTTATATATATATATATATATATATATATGTCTAGCGGCACTGATGAGTTGTGAAACAACGAAACAGGTATGTATGTCGATGACTAAAATATATTTTATAAAGCTCCCCTCTTTGGTAGAGCATTCTCGAAAATTATCTTACTCACTACTTAATTTAGCTGAAATAATGCGAAGCTCGCGATTTGTTTACAAACAAACGTTTGAGCCCTCTACGAGTAGCGGACCGATGTTTATTTAAATAATCGTTCGGACAGGTTAATTTCGGCCACCGATTCCGTAGTCAAGGGGTAGGACTGCCGACTGTCATCACGACGGTTCTAGGTTCGATCCTCGGCTTGGGAGAGGTGTTAGTCTAGCGGCACTGATGAGTTGTGAAACAACGAAACAGGTCTGTATGTCGATGACTAAAATATATTTTATAAAGCTCCCCTCTTTGGTAGAGCACTCTCGAAAATTATCTTACTCGCTACTTAATTTAGCTGAAATAATGCGAAGCTCGCGATTTGTTTACAAACAAACGTTTGAGCCCTCTACGAGTAGCGGACCGATGTTTATTTAAATAATCGTTCGGACAGGTTAATTTCGGCCACCGATTCCGTAGTCAAGGGGTAGGACTGCCGACTGTCATCACGACGGTTCTAGGTTCGATCCTCGGCTTGGGAGAGGTGTTAGTCTAGCGGCACTGATGAGTTGTGAAACAACGAAACAGGTCTGTATGTCGATGACTAAAATATATTTTATAAAGCTCCCCTCTTTGGTAGAGCACTCTCGAAAATTATCTTACTCGCTACTTAATTTAGCTGAAATAATGCGAAGCTCGCGATTTGTTTACAAACAAACGTTTGAGCCCTCTACGAGTAGCGGACCGATGTTTATTTAAATAATCGTTCGGACAGGTTAATTTCGGCCACCGATTCCGTAGTCAAGGGGTAGGACTGCCGACTGTCATCACGACGGTTCTAGGTTCGATCCTCGGCTTGGGAGAGGTGTTAGTCTAGCGGCACTGATGAGTTGTGAAACAACGAAACAGGTCTGTATGTCGATGACTAAAATATATTTTATAAAGCTCCCCTCTTTGGTAGAGCACTCTCGAAAATTATCTTACTCGCTACTTAATTTAGCTGAAATAATGCGAAGCTCGCGATTTGTTTACAAACAAACGTTTGAGCCCTCTACGAGTAGCGGACCGATTTTTATTTAAATAATCGTTCGGACAGGTTAATTTCGGCCACCGATTCCGTAGTCAAGGGGTAGGACTGCCGACTGTCATCACGACGGTTCTAGGTTCGATCCTCGGCTTGGGAGAGGTGTTAGTCTAGCGGCACTGATGAGTTGTGAAACAACGAAACAGGTCTGTATGTCGATGACTAAAATATATTTTATAAAGCTCCCCTCTTTGGTAGAGCACTCTCGAAAATTATTTTACTCGCTACTTAATTTAGCTGAAATAATGCGAAGCTCACGATTTGTTTACAAACAAACGTTTGAGCCCTCTACGAGTAGCGGACCGATGTTTATTTAAATAATCGTTCGGACAGGTTAATTTCGGCCACCGATTCCGTAGTCAAGGGGTAGGACTGCCGACTGTCATCACGACGGGGCTAGGTTCGATCCTCGGCTTGGGAGAGGTGTTAGTCTAGCGGCACTGATGAGTTGTGAAACAACGAAACAGGTCTGTATGTCGATGACTAAAATATATTTTATATGTATATATATATAAACATATCGTAAAACTGGTAATTAATACAAACCTGAAGAGAGTGCTCAATACTATTGCATAGCAAATATGTGTTTTATTTTTTATTACCGTTTTATCTGTTTGGTTGCATATGTTTAGGATGCTGGACCAAGTTTACGATCTAACAGCCTCGTCAGACCTTGCAGAAATATTGTTAATATTTGGAAGAAGTGTTTTAGAAGAAGTACGAAAAAAAGGAGGTAGGAGATAATACGGGGGGAGACGGTATTGACAATATTTAAGTTTTGAAGGTTAAAATACATTAGAATGTATTGTGTGGGGGGTAGCAGATCCAGGAAGCGTGGGTGGTGATATATGGATATAGGGAGGGGGAAAGAGGATGATAAAGAAAAAAGAGAGGGGGAAAGGTGAGGATGGGAGAGGAGTTTCAATTTTTAGGTTTTAAATTTGGGCTGCTTTTTGCTTGTTCAGCCATGTATATGAAGTAGATGAGAGAAAGAGAGGGAGAGAGAGAAAGAGAGGGAGAGAGAGAGAAAGTTTTTTTTAGGTGTCATGTGTTTGACAACTACAAGGTTCCATTTAAGATTTTCGTAGTCGCTATAAGTTGACTTGTTCATTTCAGTTGACAGTGAGTTTAGGTAGTTAAGGATTAATACATACGCTAACGCATGCGCAAGTACGCATACATATATACACATACATATGTACATTTCTACACATCCATATACAGGCACATACGCACATATACATATATATATAAACAATGTATATGCAGATATACCCGCATCTATATGCAGACACACACGCACATACAAACAAGTCCTACACACATATACATACTCACAATATATACATAGACACATATACGCATATATATATACATATATATGTGTGTGTGTGTGTGTGTATGTGTGTGTGTGTATAAAACTATTTTAAATATTAATGTTGCCTCATAGGAAAAGATGTATGTTAAGTTGTTGGTCCTTGTGTAAATACGTAACAAATTAAAGGACAAACTACAAAACGTAAAATGCAAACCGATATGAAGTATCTGAGAACATGGCATCAGAATATTGAAGAAAAAAGATTGGATTTTAATTCTATTGCTCGTCATATTACGAATTTCGTTATATTTTATTAATTTTTAATTCTAGTATTTGTTGAGGATTGGATACATGTAATAAATAAAAACGTTTGAAGTCACCGAAAGAGTTGAACGTCAGATTCTGTCTATCATAATCTCCATCCGTTTAACTTTATGTTTAAATAGTTTGGCATGGAAAATATCTATCTCCCCTCTCTCTCTCTCTCTCTCTCTCTCTCTCTCTCTCTCTCTCTCTCTCTCTTCCATCTCTCTTTCCCTCTCTCTCTCTCTCTCTCTCTGTCTCTCTCTCTCTTGCTTATGAGTCTGGGTGACAATGAAGTTGTGAAATATAAATATTTCTCTCTAAAATATACTTCTAATCTTCGATTTTTTATGATAGTATTAACTTAATATTTTTTGCCACATAAAAAAAAACATTGTATGTGAACTTTCTTTACATGAGACATGTGGAATAGTGTTTCCAGAGATGTGACCAAACTTTTGCTATTTATAATTCGCATTAACCAAGTTGATACATCTGTTCAGACTTTAGAATAACCATGAATATAATCGAGCCTATACTTTATTATCCTCACAAGATCTAGATAAAATGTTGCCATATATATATATATATATATATATATATATATATATATATATATATATATAAAGAGAGAGAGAGAGTAAGAGAGAGAGAGAGAGAGAGTTCAATTCTCAAATTCCAAAATATCAAAGTTTATCATTTATTACTTTTCAACGTACCCATTACAATATGTTTTGTATCCCGACTAACAAGTCTGCAAAATTATGTTATTGCTGTATTTTTAGTCACGTACTCATCATATGTTTACTTTAAAAAAAACATTAAAAAAAACTATTAGAACAACTGACATATTTCATGTACATGTAGTTGGTCTTCTAAACGAGAAGGAATGACAAAGTTTGTCCGATGAACCATGTATGTTTCCAAAATAGGGTTTTTAATAATTTTTTATGTAAAAATCTGAAGAGTACGTGACTAAATATGCAGCAAAACCATACACACACGCACAATACACACACGCCCGAGCGCGCACACACACACATATATATGTGTGCGTGGGTGTGTGTTTTGGGGTGTACATATATTGAGAGAGAAAGAAAGAGAAAGAGATGCAAAAACGCAATGTAGGATGAATAGAGTCTTTTCCGATCAAACTATTTTATCATCATCTTTATAACATGCAATACAATTTTGTCTATTTTTCCTACGCGACTGTTCTCAGCTTACATCATCTGTGAATGAAACACGCAATTTCTATTTACCCGAGAATCTTGTGACGAGGAAGTGTGTTGCTTTAGGTTCAGGGGGAGGGTGAGATGCTTTTATACGATTGAAAGCTAATTCGTGCTTTTATATGATATTAAAGAAATTTCTTTAATATTGGGGGAAGAAAAATCGTGAAACTGCTTCATTCTTCATCATAAAGCACAAATCAATTTGACAAAGCGGACCTTTCGAGTAGATTTGGAAAGATCCAATAAAAGTAATCGAATTTTAATGAAATTTGATCAATACAAATCAATAATTGATACGTTGATTTTCAGATGCGCTATCAGGTGATTTTGTAAGTCTGTCGATATCGCCCTCAAAGTAAAGTAATATTTTCGAAAGGGTCACGCAGGAAAAAAACCGATTATACGTCCACATGCGAGTTGTTCTGCCACATTGTAGCTAACATTTTATCCAGTTTTTAGTAGGATATCGCAACTTATCAAAATTAAAAACCGCTTGAGGACGAAGGCTATTGAGATGGAATTATTGTACATTTAAAGATAGAGAAAGCACACACATAAAAAATGGCACCCCATGTCTAATTCTGCACTCGTGGGGAGGTAAGTAAACAAACATAAAATAAACAAATTAATAAATAAATAATAAAGCAAGCAAAACGTTCTGTCTGTCTGTCTGTCTGTCTCTCTCTCCCTCGAGAGAAAGGGAGAGAAATACAGAGAGACCATGATTACGTGTGTTTCTTTACATATTTTATTCTCTCTCTCTTTATCTATCTATCTCTCCCTCATTCTCTCTAAATTGTCCATTAAAAGTAATATTGTACTTATCCGTTATAGAATGCCGTTCTCTGAAAAAAATTACACTTGAACAAGTAGCTTTTTCACTTTTTTTTATATCGCGATCAAATTAAATGAAACCTTTGTACAACGACTTTTTTTAAATTCTTATTTTGGCAAGGCGGGGCAATTTTTAAATTATATAAAACTCCTCAATTTCCTTGGAAATGATGAGTTTTCTAATTTATTCAGTATACTCATTAAGACAAGGTCATTTATATTTGGCGTAGACAGATAGTTTTCAAGATATAATTACCTACATTCCGCACTGTAATTCACTTGCGGAGGTGGGGTGTCTATTCCGACAGCAGTCCTTATCATGAGAAGATTGGTATGGTCTATTCTGAACACTGTTCTTAACATGGGGAGGTTGGTGGTGGCCACCACCACCAACAACAACAACAACTACACTTTACTTTTTTTCACGCAGAGGTGGGTATGCTTCCACCGGGCAACGCCGCTTAAGAGGTCCTGCTAGTATATATATATATATATATATATATATATATATATATATATATATATATATATATATACATACACACACACTCACATACATATATATATGTATATATAATATAATATAATATATATATATATATATATATATATATATATATATATATATATATATATATGGGAGAAAGAGTTTAATTCTCAAATTCCAAATATCAAATTTTCTCAGTTTATCATTTATTACTTCTCAGTGTACCCATCACAATATTTTTCGTAATCCGGCTAACAAGTCTGCAAAATTATGTTATTGCTGCATATTTAGTCACGTACTCATCAGATATATACCTTAACAGAAACTTATAAAAAAGCTATTTGAACAACTTACATGTAATCAGTCTTCGAAACAAGAAAGAACAGAAAGTTTGTAGGATTAATCATTTACGTTGTCCAAAATGGAGTTTTTTTTAGTAATTTTTAAATGTAAACATCTCAAGGGTACGTGACAAAATATGCAGCAATAATATAATTTTGCAATAATATAATTTTGCAATACTAAATTCAAGGACCATTGCTAGCACCCTCAAAATTCAAATCCGGACGGTTCAACGCTTCATGGAACAGCTCAACGAAGTTTCCGGTTCCGGTTATGATCTATAATGTGGCTTAAAGTGATGGTCATGTTATGCCATTTTTCCATCACCAACGCTATGATTCCCGTCCGGCATCAATTGAAATGAATGGCCCTCATCTTAAGTAGGCTCCATGTTTGGCAAACTTCTGGACTTGACATTTACTCCTAATCTGGGATGGAACACCTACATAAAATCCGTTGCCAGGGCTGCTGGGAAAAATGGTAGGATTGTTCTAACCTTCCTGTAGATATGTCACTGCTGATACAATTCTTTACATGTATAAGAGCCAGGCGCATCCAAGGACGGAGTACTGTTGCCATATCTGGGCAGGAGCTGCTAGAAGCAGTTTATCCTGCCTTGACAGAGTTTAAAATAGACTTCGTAGCCTAATGGGGGAATGCCTTTTTCACTTCCCTGGAACCTCTTTCCCACAGAAGAGACGCCGCGAGCCTGTCTCTGCTTTATCTTTATTTTCATGGCAAGTGCTCGTCTGAACTCCAATCCATGGTTCCCCCTTGCCTCACTTTCGCGAAAAACACTACTCTAGTTGAAAACAATATCAATAATTTCCCCTAATCTTTATCTGTGCCTAAACCTAAACGTAGATTACATGAACAAAGCTTCTTTCTTAGAAGTGCACGCTTATGGAACTCTCTTCCATTTCCCTGCTTTCCAACTGACTACAATATGTCTTCAAGTCCAACGTGAGCAAATTTTTGATGAGCCATCCCCTTAAGTAATCCAATTTACTCATTTCAATTACTAACGATGGCTGACATCTTCACAACTGTACACTCATTAACCCTTATTCTCAAATGGCCTCCGGGCCTTGATAAGTGGTGACTCCTTTGTAAAAAAAAAAAAGTCGGCTTGAAAGTCAAAACCAAAGTGTATCTGGATGTGCTGAAGAGTGTGGTGATCCACCGGTGCCATCGGGTGGATGCTATCAGATCCTAAGTGTGGCATCAGCACTCGGCGCCGGCAAACAAGTCCCAAGAGACCCATGCGTCAAGAGCATCGCCAGCATTACCTGCCACAACATCTAAGCCAGCATAATCGCCGCTTTTTGCCAAATATTCACCGATCTCCCGCTGGCGCTTGTTAAAAAAGCATGCTCCCAGTTCCATACTCGTAACGAAGCGGCGATTGAGGCTGAAGGCAGCTCCATTGAGTAGATCTTAGCTCTCTTCAAGTTACCTAACGTGATTTTTTTCAATAATTTTTTTAAATAAAGCTGTAGTCTTGTTTTCGTAAAGGCGACACATTTATCGTTACATTCTTTTTATTTTATTACATTTTCACCCCAAACAAGGCGCATTGCCACTTTGGTGTAGGGGGCTACTATCAGGGGCAGGAACTACTGGAGCACTATGTTGGGATTTGGGCAGCAAGATGTCGGTTCACGTTACACTTGAACTTCTGCATGTCAGTACAGTTAGGGAAGCAGGAACCTGGAATGGAATTCCAGAGTCTAGGTTCTGAGGAAGAAACTACTGGAGTAGAAAGATCTTTTACATCTAGGGATCTCTACTGTGTGGGGGTGGTATTTAGCTGCCTGTCGGGTTTATCGAGGGTGTCTACGTCGTGGCCGCACAAGTGTCTGCAGTTCGTCAGAGCATTCGCCATTAAAATACTTGTAGAACTACTGGTTTCCTATGCAATATTATTAATTGAGGGTTTGGATTTTTTATGCAAATTACTTCAAATACATTATAACATTTTAAACTGGCTCGGATTTAATAATTATAAGGATTTTTTAAATCAGATTAATGCAGTGCTATTTTTAGATGTTTGTTAACATCTAGACATGATTCATGGTGATTCGCTTGGATGAGGTAGTAATCGTAAACACAATGTAGCTATTAGCTTTAATAATATTATGGCAGTCACATTATCGTCAGAGGCATTTCAACATACATCTAATAGGTTATTAGTGTCATAAATGTTGGGACGGGGTTTTTACTGTAAAATTTTGGGTTACAAACTTTTATGAATTTTATATGATTTTTGTACGAACGTTCGTCTTATTTATCTTTTAAATATTAACTTCGTTGATTTGTCTGGAATACATGAAAAATAATGAATAGTATCCAGAATAATGTAGAGTGGATAACTCGTAAACACAATTAAAAACAATAAATAAGAGCAGCAGATTTTTACTCTCTATAAACCTCTATACTTTTAGTGCGCGGAAACGCTATTTAAGAGTTTTGATTAGAATTTAATGTCGATGTTGGTGAATCCTACTGATACACAAAATATGTCGGCAAGATTATTGGTCATCTTCGCTAAACTAAATATAGATTAAGTCTGGTTTTACGAGAGATTTTATTACGTCGGGGGGATTGCTATTGAGACTTACTACTATCTTTAATGTAAATATTTTACTATCTATGCAAAATATCTAAGTATCACCTCTACATCTTAGACTACCAGATTAGTCAGCATTCACAAAATAGAATTATGAAAAAGATTACAAATTTTTTTTTTACTTAAAATATATGCATGGCGGTAGAGTATATATTTCTACTGCGTTTGCTATGAATAATTTTTTTTAATTTTCTAATTATGAGTTTTTGAATGTTAACTATTATGAGTTATTTCTGAATTTTGGAAAAGTACAAAAATTTGTAATGTGCACTCTCCTCCTGCTAGCCCTGCCGGATGGTACACTTACGTTTGAAATAGAATTTGCATTTCTAAACGCAGCTTTCATGCATACGTCTTCTTCTGCCGCTTTCCGGTCCAATTTATTCGGTCTGATGCTTTCCGGTCCAATTCAGTTTCAATCAGGATGAAATTCACAACTCATAATAATAGTATCAAAGTTTTTCATGAATGAAACTCTGCACAAAACTTTGCCATTGTTAACTTCGCTGTAGACCGGTGTTTGCCTTTTTCCTCGGATTTCCGGCCTTCGTGCTGGTACAGACGACTGCCACTTGGCATTGGTGACCTAAAAGTATGTCTTGCGCATGCGTACTGAACTTTATTCTTACATTTTATCAAAGCGTAAAGATATTCATAAATAGGCAGACGTTTAGCTCCTACTCCCTCCATTGATTCTTTTCAATGGCGGATCGATAATTTGTCGTCATTTGTAAAGGTCAATTGATCTGCATGGCCGCAGGTGCAGACGCGCAGACGCGAATGGTGGAGAAATAAATTACACACATTCAGGCATACAACACATACACACACACGGGTATATATATATATATATATATATATATATATATATATATATATATATATATATATATATATATATATATATATATATATCGGCCAAAATCTGATTTCATATTATCATGGTTTGTTCCAAGTTGAAATATAGCTGTATGTCCATCTATTTTGTCGTGTATACATCTATACATCAGTGCATGTTTTCTATTTTTCTTTTTTCTTTTTCTCTTAATATCTTTCTGTCTCTCCTTCCTCTCTCTCTCTCTCTCTCTCTATCATCTATCTATTTATCTTTCAGTGCATATATATATATATATATATATATATATATATATATATATGCATGGTGGTGGACAAACAAAATAATAGTAACACGAAATTTAAAAAAAAAAAACTATATATTTTAATACGGTCTAAGACTCTCTTTTACCTTTATAACTGATTGAATCCTGTGTGGAACGTATTTAGATATTTGAGTTGTTTCTAAAGTAATATTGTACTATTATCGGACTAAAACTATCTCCTGTTGTTTTAATGATATGAGGATGTAGATATCGACTTTTTTATATGGTTTTAAAACTTTACCATAATTGTACAATAATATGTAAATATGAGGGTAATTCGGCCATATTAGCTTTTTTACTTTGCTTGACTGTTTTTAATGCTATCTTTGGCATGTTTATTGACTTGTAAAACAGCATCACCATGATATGCACATCATCCTGAAATCTCAAATATTCTATACATACGAATGGAAATATTGCATTCATTGTAAATGATAAATTTGTGACTGGAAATATTTATGACTTGAGATCTTCAGTTCTATAATCAATAACTGAGCTATTTGAACTGTTATAGATAGAGTTTCCTAAATAAAATAATTATAGCGTTGGGGTAAGTCATATGTATGATGTACGTCATGTTTCAATTCATACATTAAATGAACAGGAACTGGAACAAATACATTGAGAGTATTGCTAAAGCTGCTGCGAGGAAGGTAGGCGCCCTCTACCGCGCTAGAAAGCTACTTACGCCTGAAAGTATCCTGTATTTATACAAGCCCACCATTCGCCCATGTATGGAGTACTGTTGTCACATTTGGGATGGTTTATCTGTTACTAGTCTCTCCCTCGTGGAAAGGGTTCAAAAAGAAAGTCGCCAACTTGATAGGTCCTGAATTGTCATCTAAGCTTCAACCTCTGTCCGATCGATGTAATGTTGAACTACTCTTCCTGTTCTACACGTATTTTAATGCTGAATGCTCCGACAAGCAGCAAAATCCCACCTCTACACAGTAGATATCCCTAGATGTAAGATAGCTTTCTACTCCAGTAGTTTCTTCCCCATAACTGCTATACTTTGGAACTTCCTTCCGAGTTCCTGCTTTCCCAACTGTACTAACGTTCGGAAGTTCAAGGATAATGTGAACAGACACCTCGTTGCTCAACTCCCTGCATAGTATCGTGTAACGTATGTTCCCCGATAGTAGCCCCCTACATCAACGTGGTTCTGTGCCTTGTTTAGGGTGAAAATGGAATTATAAAAAAAGTGATAATAAAAACAAATATTGGATAATCGTAATTTTAATAGTCTGAACAATTCGTGTTGGGTACAATATTTTTTAGCGTTGCGAACAATTTGGGTCTCTCTAACCCATAATCCTAGTTGTTAAAGTGTCATAAATATCAAAGATATCTGATTTTTTGTATGTGTCCTAAAATTCATAATGATGAGTTAATTACTGTGTGTATTGAGCTATGCCATAATTTTGCGATATGGAATTGATATATTGGCACATGTATACTATCAGTATTTTTTTATTCTAGGAATTCGAGTAAGTGAATTTATTTATGCTAAAAGAAAATGAAGTCACACATACCGTTAATTAGATTCTGACACCATACATTACAGAAAAGATAGCTTTTCTCAATTTGTAATAAACGCATGAAATATAAGCACATATATTATTTATTGCTTTTCATATTTAGGCCGTAAATATTCTCATTTATTTATCAAAGAAATTTAATTTAGAGATAGAAAAATTGAATAAAATCTGTTTTATTTTATATTCGCTTTAGCGGAAGTAAATTCTTTGCTAAGCTTTATATCCGTAAATTATTTAAATTAGATTTTTAATCTTTTTTGAAAATTGAATTAGTTTAACGATTTTTTCTGAAAGCGTGTCATATTTAAATAAGGTTTTACCGTTTTTTTTTCTTAGGAGAATATAATATTTTTACCCAATCAGAAACATTTTTTTTCTTAGGAGAATATAATATTTTTACCCAATCAGAAACATTTTTCACATTTTTATTCTTTTCTTTCTAAAAATGTATTAATTGATTTTATGTTATTTGGTTCAAGTTCTCAATTCATTGTTGGCAGATTTAATACACAGCAAACCATTCATTCATTTGAGATACATTGTCAAAAGCAAACTTTATAATGTGAGGAGGATTTGCGTGAGAAAACGACCAGATTAATTTGGCAAGGATCGAACCCAGAGCAACATTCTCAGTAATAATTTTCTTAACAAAAGAATCAAATATTGTTTTTTCTCAAATCCAGGACAACGTCCAACACAAGAAATTTTCTATTCACTATACAATATAGATATTTTTAGACTGAAGTAATAAGCAATAATTGTTTTTTTTTCTGTAAACAATAGCATTTAGGTTACGTTAGAATATATGAAAGTAAATTAATGCTTAAGAGTTGTAATTTATTTTCTCTCTGTAGTAAGTGTTATTGCAAAGATATATGTTTTGAAGTTTAGGTTTTGAATTTCAAAAAACTATTGCTATGTCTACGCATACTGAAAAACTATGATAATGGGAAATAACTGTATGTTAATATATCTATTTTCTTATTTTACTTCAGTCGAAGTTATCAGAAGTGGCCCACTACCTGGGGCTAACACTTGAACTCTGTATAAAACTATTTAATCAGTAAGTTAGTAAATTATCTGTAATCGTTGCATCAACACACGCACACACAAACACACACACACACACACACACACACATATATATATATATATATATATATATATTTACTTCAAAAATAAAAAAAAACTGCCGAAGCTCACAAAAACTATGGAAGACACAGACCAGAAGACCAACACTCAAATTTCGGCTGTATATGTTCTACTCATGTATTCAAACAAGCGGGAGATTAGAGGCTAATGCTTTCGGTCTTCGACTTTAATGGTTTCTGCAGTCTGCATCGTATTTTGCTCGTGGGAAGAATTATATATATATGTATATGTATATATATATATACATATATATATATTAAGGGAATTAGAAAAACAGTCAAAACAGCGGAGTTAATGTATTAGTAAATGCATTAATACAATTAAAAGAAAACAGTGTTCGTTGTAATGTAGATACATAATAAGCTCGATAGGCATATATATCCTCGAGCTATTTTAATATTAAGTAAAATTATTCTATAATTTATAATTATAAAGTTTGTATATATCACCATTTCAACCATTCATAAACTACATTTAACAACATGCCAATGAATGGACTTACTAAGATACTATGGGCTTTAAAGGCAGACGAATAAAAGATATATCTGCTTATTAAAAAAATGCTAGTTTTATTTTTGGTGTCTTTAAACTCCCAACCACACTTTTTTGCTGATGAAGAAACTTTGATTTATGAAATTAGATGATAAAATTATTGTTCAAGACGTATTGTCTATTTCAATAAAAATACCGTTTCCGAATGATCGTATCATTTATTGATTTTTTTTGTTCTTCATTTTGAAACCGATTTTTAATTATAGATTATGAATTATTTTACTCAATATTTGTATTCAAAGGTTTTCTGACTTTTTTCGGATGGGCACTTTTATTGAATGAAAATACATGAAACACTAGCCTTCTTCAAAGTAATCTCCTCCGACTGCAATGCACTTGTATCGTTCCAACAACTTCTGGAAGACCCCATGAAAGTTCTCTTGTGGGAGCGTATCAGTGATCTTGGTCACGGCTTCTTTCATCTTCTGAAATGTCTCATAATGATAACCTCTTAGGTTTTCTTTGACATTCTGGAATAACCAAAAGTTATCATAAACTTCTGGGTTGATTTGATCTGTTATACCTTGTTGGGTCTTGAAGAATCAGCATACTTCCACGGAGAACTTTGTCTTTTCATCTCCGGGTCATAGTAACAGATCCGATTTCCATTGCAAGTCAATAGAGCGTCAAGAACTGTGTCATTTAAATTGATCAGCTTAACCATCTTCCTGCTGTCATGACAACGTCTTCTTTCGTATCTTCTTTGACAAATTCGCGTCTTCAATTTCTTCTTCATAATTGACTCACTGACATTAAACTGTACACTTAATGTCTATATAGACACAAGACTGTGCTAATCCATAAAATCTTTTATTTAGCAAATTCTAGTGTTCTGATTGTCTTACTCCTCTCATCATTTTTCACAGACTCCCTGCTTTCTATTTGAATTTCTTATGCCACGAAAAAACAGATGACCGATTCATGCAAGATGGTTTAAAAGCAATTTGAAACATTCAATACGTTTTTGTGGCTTTAGTACAGTGTATTCCAATTCCTGCTGTAGCTGTTATTTCGAACCTGAAATCCTAAAATTTGGTCATTCATTTCATAATGAGTATAGCAATAAATCTCCGACCATTTTAAATGGCTACAAAAAAAAGTCTCAAACTTACTGGAGGAATTTCGTGTATATATATATATATATATATATATATATATATATATATATATATATATATATATATATATATATATATAATGGACTCTCCCGTCGGGTTCGACGCATGGGGGCCAAAAATTCGCTCTGATTCGCTCTGCCTTCAATGCTTGTGTCTCATGTGTGACACGAGGCCAGCTCTGCTCCCACAAACCAAGCCGCATGACTCACAGGATACAGGCTGGGAAGGTGCTGTTCCTACTCTTGCTCTACGAAGATTTGTTTGATTCGATAGCTGTGTGTCAATGTATGTGTTAATGTCCGAAAAACATTTTTCCCTCCACAATTTTCTATCCGCAGCATCTCCTTCAAAGGTTTTTTGGGTTCAGGCCTGCGTGCGTAAGATTGTCTTTCAGCTTATCCCTGTACCTCAGAAATTGACGACCCACATTTCGATTTTGATTATATATATATGTATATATATATATATATATATATATATATATATATATATATATATAAATTCAATACCTTGCATACATGTATGTATATCTTGCATATATCTTATGTATGTATGTATGTATGTATATATATAAATTTCAATATCTTACATATATATATAATATATAAAATTTATATATCTTACATATATAAATACATATCTAATTATATATTTATATGCATATATATGCGTGTGTGTGTGTGTGTATTGAATGTGTTTAAAAGAAATGAGTAAGTTATTTAGATAAAAAGCTGAACGTACAGGGGTGAAGCATAAAATAAATTATAGATAAGATAAAGTAAAGCAAATTTTGTACTCATTTCCTTATTGAACTAACAATCTCATTTATATAGACATATATTTATTCTATCCTGACTATAATTTCATTATGTATACATATGTGTGTATGTTTGCTTGTAAAAAAGAGGTGTGTGAATAATATTGCATGACGGTTTGAAGTCCAGCTATTGATCAATTTTCTTGCTGCGATTGATCTTCGTTTATGTTTGCCTCTCAAGTTTCTCGTTCGGCACAATTCTATCACATGCTATGACTCTCTTTCCTTATCCGTTTCTCTCATTGTTTTTATCTATTTTCTCTCTCTATATCTGTTAATCTCTATTTATTCATCTATTAACCGATTTGTCTTTTTTCTTACTCTGAATATCTGCCTATTTGCCTTTGTGTATATTTCATCTCTTTTATGTTTGCCGCCATCATCGTTTTTCTCCTCCTTTATGTATATGTCTTTCTCTATCACCTGTGCAGCATATATCGTTTTCTCTCTCTCTCTCTCTCTTTATCTATCTCTCCTCTCTCTCTCTCTTTTATGCACCTCTCTCTTGTGCTTCATTCTGTCATCCGTTGTTTCACTTTGTAGATTTCTTCTGTATCGATTCTTGCGGCAAATATTTCACGCCCGAACAGCGGCGGCCATGTTGAAACGGTACCGAATGAACAGGCTTGGCTCGCATTACGCGCCGTTGCGCCTTGATCGAGGCTGACTCGGTTCAACAATCTGTAGGCACACAGCAACAACAATGGATACCACCGTCTACCGTCCAACCGTCCACCTCTACCCAACAAGAACGATGACTATCAACAAAAACAACAATATTAACAATGCCAACAGAACTCTGATTAATAGGAGACGAAAATGCTCACGAGCGCCACCTATCGAATGTACCAGGAAATACTTAAGCGAACGTTAGCCCACTGATAGGCTTACAGTCACATGATGCCCAGTGAATTACACTGGACCAAACATGTGGGTAAGGTCATATAGCGTAGGTTTCAATTCAATTAGCTAGAACTATCATAAAAATACAAAGGGTTTAAGTAGTCAATTAATAATGGAGTTTTGGTATATGTCTATCTGAAGCAAAACCTACCATTTACATTTATAAATGACAAGGATTTAGTCTGTGTCTCTTTGAAACCGGTGCTGTACTGTTACTTTGAATTTACACTCAGATAATTATTCTAAAAAGTTCCTTCAATAAGTTTCCAGACTTTATTAGTATAGTATATTAAATGACATTCTAGCTATCTTCGAAGTAATCTCCTCCGGCTGCAATGCACTTGTTGTACCGTTCCAACAACTTCTGGAAGGTCTCGCCGACGTCCTCTTGTTTGAGCGTGTCAGTGACCCTTGCCACAGTTTTTTATCTCCTCAATTGTCTCATAACGACAGCCTCTAAGGTTTTCCTTGAGCTAAGGGAATAATCGAAAGTTACAGGAAGCAAGGTGTGGATTATATGGAGGATGAGGACTGTCTTGATGCTCATCTTAGTCAAACAGTCTGTGACAAAGAGGGAGTTGTAGACTGGTGTATTTGTGCAAATTTTCCACATCTTCAGTTTCTCGCAAATAACTGTGTGTACAGTTCCCACACTAACATCAAATTGTGTACGTATTGTCTCTATAGACACACAACTGTCTTTATCCATGACATTCTTTATTTGGCGAATCAATTCTGGTTTTCTTACTTTATTACTACGCCCACACTACTCATCATCCTATACAGACTTCCTGCCTTCCCTGAATCTCTTATGCTACTCAAAAATTCATGCAAGATGGCCCAAAAGCCATCTGAATAATTCCAAATGTTTTCTAGCATTTTCCTAAGTTTAAAACAATATTGTTCTTCTAAAATGTCTTCATGTCCAGATTTCACTTTTGAAATTCACCAGCTGTGACAATTAGGCTTTAATAGGGTGTATTCCAATTCCTTTCGTTGCTGTTACTTTGAACCTGAAATTAAAAGAATTGGTCAGTGATTTCATAATATGTATAGCGAAAACATACTGACTTTTCAAGAATCTACGACAATTGTTTATGCTTGTACACAAATAGTTTTGAAACTTATTGAATGCTTTTCATATCTCAAGTATTATTTTTGAATGCTCAATTCAAGAGATTATGCAGTATCTATTATTTTGTCATTATACCATCTTGCTACACATTGCCAGACATTTTTTCTCTTTTTGAGAGTGGTGTATTATATATTCACTAATAATGATGCTATCTTCTTAGGAATTATATCTTCTTTTTGCAGAAGTGTAGTATCTGTTTGGTTCTGATGCTTTTTCAGTGATGATCTTCCTCTTTTGTGTGCGTAATGTAGTATTTATTCTGTTTTCATGATACTATCTTCCCAAGCATTAAGCTCTCCATTCTCACTTGTTGGGCGGGGGACTTCTACGTTTTATTGGGAGTGATGAGTTTTATTTTTTTATTGTTATGATGTAATTCTCCACCCAGACATCACCTCCTTCTGTATGTGGATGAGTATAACATGGGTGTCCTTCATATGTAATTACGTGTATGAACTGTGTCAATGTTTTACAATCACTTTATATGGGCTTCTAGGCAAGGGGCGAATTTAATAACTAATTACACATTATTAGTGGAATGGAAGGATAATCTTATTTGTAAAACATTGGTTGGAAAATTTATATTAACTGAAGATTACTCAATATGAATACCATCATAGGAATTGCACCTTGTTTATCGTTAAAACCTGTTATAAAGAGTCCACTCTGTTCTTCAGTCAGTTGAAACATAGAAAAGTATGTGGGAGGGCGTCTGATATTTTCCTAGTTTATATATGTATATTATGTAAGTTTGTTGCTGGTCTTGTTTAATATGTATGAATGTGTATTACTTTTATTAGTGTGTATATGGATCTCTTGTTGGCCAACTGCTTGAGCCAACGATGGCATTTACGAAAGCAATGAAACATATTTTATGAATGAAATTGATTTATTAATGTGACAATAAACATTCAAACATCATACACATGTACAATTTACACACATTTCCATAAGACAAATAAAAATGTCAGTCTCATCGTTCATCCGTCTCCTGACGTTTTTTTTTTACATAGGCGTCACCACTTATCAAGGCCGATAGTCCACTCAAGGATAAGGGTTAAAGAGTGTACAGCAGTCAAAAGGACAATATAGTAATCGATAGTAATGGAAGTTCGGTAAATTTGTTAACTTAAGTGGAACGGCTCATCAGAAACTTGTTCACGTTGGACTTGAAGACAACAATATTATAGACAGTTGGAAAGCAGGAAAACGGAAGACAATTCCACAGGCGTGCAGTTCTAAGAAAGAAGCTTTGATCATGGAATCTATGTTTAGGTTTAGGCACAGATAAAGAGTTGGGGGAATTATTGAAAGTGTTTTCAGCTAGACGAGTGTTTCTTGTGAAAGTTTGGCGAGGGGGGCCATAGATTGAAGCTCAGTCGAACATTTTCCATGAAAATAACGATAAAGCAGCGACAAACTCGCAACATCTCTTCTGTGAGATAGAGGTTGCAGCGAAGAGAAAAGGGCATCTACCAGGCCACGATGTATTTTTTGAACCCTATCAAGTCCTTTCTAGCAGCTCCTTCCCAGATGTGGAAACAGTATTCCATATTGGACGTATCTGACTCTTATATATAGAGAGAATTGCATCAGCAGTGAGATATCTACTAGATCGATAGAAAGAACCGACCATTTTTCCAGCGGCCTTGGCAGCAGATTTGATATACGTATTCCATTTAAGATCAGGAGTAAAGGTCAAGCCCAGAAGCCTGTCAAAGCTTGAGGCCTCCCCAAGCCGAGAACCATTCATTTTAATTCATGCCAGATGGGGATCAGAACGTTGATGATATAAAGAGAGAAGCTTGGTTTTAGATGCATTAAAAGTAACCAGCCACTCCCTTCCGCATTGTACAACGTGATCAAGATCAGAGGAGAGAGAATCGGAGAGAACTTGGTCGTTTACTGTCTTAGATCTGCTACCGTAGATGGTAGTGTCATCAGCATAAATGTCTACGAATGATGTATGAATGTGATTTAGAAGATCATTAATATAGATCAGGAAAAGAGTTGGGCCCAGGATGGACCCCTGAGGGACTCCAGTATTAATACTGTGAGCTTCTGATTTTTGCCCATCAACTACTACTCTTATGGACCTATCAGAGAGAAATGATTTAATAATTGAGAATACGTTTCCAGCTATACCATAGCTGGAGATCTTGTGAAGTAAACCTTTATGCCATACCCTATCAAAGGCTTTTGATATGTCAAGAGCAATTGCCCTAGAAAGGTTGCCTCTGTCAAGAGATTCGGTAATCCTATGAGATATAACTGTAAGCACATCTGCTGTAGCTTTAACAGAACGGAAACCATATTGTGTGTCGCTAAGAAGGTTATTTTTGCTGAGATGGTTGATTACTTCTGTATTTAACACAGGTTCCAGCAACTTACTCATGACGCACAGGAGACTTATTGCCCTGTACGGAGAGGGGGATGAACGATCGCCTGAATTCTTAAATACAGGGCATACTGATGTGATTTTCATGGGTGATGGGAAGCAATTTTTCTTAAGACAACGTTTAAACAGTTTTGTAACTATGGGCGCTAGTTCTGGTTGAAGTTTTTTTAGTACTATAATTGGAATACCGTCAGGGACGGTTGCTTTACTGGAATCAAGGTGTTTGATTAGCTGGGCAACATCACGTACAGATATTTGTATATCACATAGCTTGTTTTCTGATACAGGTGGAAATATTGGGGGTTGGCGGCTTTGGTCGCAAGGGGTAGAATTGGCTGCAAAGTTCTTGGCAAAGAGTTTGGCTTTGTCTGATGCTGACGACTTAACTCCGGTCCATTGATGATAGTTGGGATAGAGCACACGCTTCTGTTCAGGATTCTGTTTACTATTTGCAAAAACTGGTGAGAATCCAGCCGCTGCTCAGCTACTTTGGACTTGAAGAACTGAGCATATAACTCTCTTGCATTCTTTATTACTTTCTTACAATGGTTGCTGGCAGTCCTGAAAGCGGCTTTAGTTTCCATACATCTATTACGTTGGAAGCAGTGGAAAAAGTGATTTCTGTGCGCAATAGCAGCAGCACGTTCTGGAGAAAACCATGGCTGGCTGTTAGGTTTTTGCTGGAACTTTTTCGAGGGTATGAAATGGTTTATACCTACAATTAACCATTCCGTCAGCTCTGATACTATAGACGATACATCCTGTTTAAAACATGGAACGCAGAGGAAGATCCGATATAAATGTACGGAACTATCCCAGTCAGCCATAGTGTATCGATATACTGTACGATGGAGAGGTACGTCTGAGGACTTATTACATTTCATTTTTATCTTAATTGATACAACGGAGTGGTCGGAAGATGCAAGAGGAGACAGAACGGAAACTAAACATAGCTCAGGGCAAGTTGTGAGAAAAAGGTCTAGGAGACTCGCATACTCCCTCGTCCATTTAGTAACTTAGTTATAACATGAATCTTTTTATTTGCCCATATGTTTTAACCTTCAATATCACAGCTTATCTCAGAATATGATTAGTTTACTAATCTGCAATTACTGTGCAATAACTGATAACTAAAGTTTTAGTATTTTCGTTATTTTTACCTACTTACTTTTTTGGTAATCTTGCTTAATTTGACCCGGATTCTCGGGAATTCCCATCAAGCATGGATCGGGCGAAACCGGCAATCATCGGTTTCAGCCTAGCGTTGTAAGAGACTTTGACTAATTTCAAAACGAACAAACCGGAAAAATACAAATGCAAATAATCAAAAATAACTAAAACCTACCTTTAAAAACCTGAAAATATTTTAGTTTTATTTATTTTATTTTATTTATTTATTTATTTATTTTATTTATTTGTTTATTTTGCAATAGATTTATAAACAAAAAGTATTTTCTTTTTTCTTCAAGAAAAGATAAAAGTTTTACTTTTTTAACCGCAAATTATTAGATGTAAGTTTTCTTTTCAAGACTTTTTGTCAAAATTTTTGGGGGAGGGGGAGATTTCCACAGAAATTATAAATAGGAATTATATATATATATATATATATATATATATATATATATATATATATATATATATATATATTAAAGAAAATACGTAAAAATGTGTTTACGAAAAGCGTAAATTTTTAGATGAAAGTACAGGAAAAAATTTGCGTTTTTTTTTCAATAAAACTTAATATTATTATTTCATTTTATTTTTTACTCAGTTTAATTTTCTTTTTTATTCAGTTTAATATTATATTCTATTTTTCTGCCTTTACAATATGTATTATGCAAGCATAAGTTCGCGTGTAACCTCTAGATATGACAGTGTTAATTTTGGAAAATAAGTTATAACTTAATTATTTTATTTCGCCTTAATGACAAGACTTACTCGGTGTAGTTAACGTCATGTTGGTAAATAATAAGTTACAAATAGAAAAAAATATATAGATAAATAAATATATTTAATTAAAATAGTCGATTTACATTCTAAAATCCCAAATTGTTTGGTAGCTAATTATCAATATATCAATATATTTTCTAAGGGGATTATTTTGTATAAAAATAATGTTTATTGCACCAAAAAATTAGTGCTTTTTATGATTGCGAAAGAAATTCTGAAAACGGAAAGCGTTATATTTTATGTATTTTAACAATATCCATTATAATACATGCTATGTACGCGGTAAAATCCAATATCTATTAGTATGCATGTTATGTACGCGGTAAAATCCAATATCTATTAGTATGCATGTTATGTACGCGGTAAAATCCAATATCTATTAGTATGCATGTTATGTACGCGGTAAAATCCAATATCTATTAGTATGCATGTTATGTACGCGGTAAAATCCAATATCTATTAGTATGCATGTTATGTACGCGGTAAAATCCAATATCTATTAGTATGCATGTTATGTACGCGATAAAATCCAATATCTATTAGTATGCATGTTATGTACGCGATAAAATCCAATATCTATTAGTATACATGCTTTGTACGCGGTAAAATCCAATATCTGTTATTATGCATATTATGTACGCAGTAAAATGTAATATATTATTATTATTATTATTATTATGCTATGTACGAGGTAAAATCCAATATCCATTATTATGCATGTTATATACGCGGTAAAATCCAATATCCATTACAATGCATTACGCGGTAAAATGCTTTATGCATTTTAACAATATCCATTGTAATACATGTAATGTACGCGGTAAAATATACATATTTTATGCATTTTAATAATATCCATTATAATGCATGTTATGTACGCAGTAAAATGTGCATGTTTTATGTATTTTAACAATATCCATTGTTATGCATGTAATGTATGCGGTAAAATGTACATATTTTATGCATTTTGACAATATCCATTATAATGCATGTTATGTACGCAGTAAAATATGCATGTTTTATGTATTTTAACATATTTATTATAATGCATGTAATGTTCGCAGTAAAATGTGCATATTGTGTCAACTTGTTCTACGTGTGGGAAATTCTGAGAAAAAAACAATTCAAGGAAATCATCTTTGATATAAAATACACGAGAGAAAACATAACTTATTTGCTGTTGTGGTAGAATTGTTTAATTTCTTTCTCTCTTCGTCGGTCTTTCGTAAAAGAATATAATAGGGTTCACGTATATTAATTCAAGAAAGTTGTCGTATTTCTGTGCCTTTTTTCTTTTGTTACTCGAGTGTAATCATTAATTTTTTAATCATTTATTTTTTAATCATTAATTTTTTAAGCATTAATTTTTTAAGCATTAATTTTTTTAATCATTAACTTTTTTAAGCATTTTCTCTATAGGTTCTTATAATTATTATCCAAGGAGCTTTAGACAGGCCAACATCAAAGAATACTCTTTAAAAACGACGTGTGATGTTTTACGGGTGTTTGAGTGGCAACAAGTCTCATCAGATTTTCAGTACTCTCCACCTCTTTCTACAACCTTTGCAAAATAATTTGCATTATTGCAACTGTCGCAAATCATTGGTTTCTCATTGGTAGCGACCATTGATCTTCACATTGTGATATGTGTGCCAATAAACCTCCCCAAGGTACCAGTCTTCCTCGCATTTATCCAGCGGATGCCTTGTTAATGCTTTCGCCCATCGGACTTTCCATTCTCCTTGTATCTCCATTTTATTTGGTGCGGCACCAGTTTATAGTGACGAAAATAAGGAAGGAAAACTGGGACTTACTTACAATTATGTAATTATACAGTTTTCAAGTGGTGTTTTTTTTTACACAGTGATCACCATTTATCAAGGCCCGGAAGCCACTCAGGGTTATTGCAAGTACATTACGTTAGTGTGGAGATTTTCTGAAGTGTTTAATTAAGGATGCGGTTCATTAGGAATTTGTTAACATTGGATTTGAAGACATCCAAGTTGTAGTCCGGAGGGAAGCAGGCAGACGGAACAGAGTTCCACAGGCGTGCAGTTCTAAGAAAGAAGCGTGGTTTACCTTTTTAGTAGTTGTTGTATGCCCGGCTAGCGCCCAATCTTAATATTTCAAATGTATTCATTATTTTTATCTGATGTAGCTTGTCAGCCATCGTCTTGATTATAATTTCGCCAATTCTTTTTTTGAAGATGCTTTTTGTATTGCACTTAGTGCTCCTATTATTATTTGTGCTATTTGAACTGCCTTCATCTTTCATATCCCCTGAGCCCCCTCGCTAGTTCTGGTATTTACTCCGCTTCTCTATGGTCTTAACGATTACTTAGATGTCTGTTTGGACGACAAAATCTACAATCTGGCAGGGTGTTTTCCCTTTTTATTAACTATTGTGACATCCGATCTTCTTGCTCGGATCTGTTTGTCTGTTTGTATATTCATCTCTCATAGGATTCTGTGACTTTCGTTTTCAAGCATTGCTGCCGGTGGGCGCTTGTACTATTTGTAAGTGTTTTTTAAGATGCAGTTGTTTGCATAATTCCCAGTGTACTACATTCCACATTTAACGTGCCTATTCTTATATTCCTTTTGGTCTAGTATGCTACATTCGCTTACTATGTGGTTTATTATTTCGTCTCTTTGTCCACATAGTCTGCATTTACTGTTTACTTATGTCTTATCGACCTTTCTTTGATGTTGTTTTTTTCTGATAGCGTTATCTTATGCGGCCGTTATAAGGGATTCAGTTTCTCTGTTTATGTTTCCTTTTTGTAGTCATGTCAAAATGTTTTCATTAGTCTCGTCTTTTGTCATCTTCGTGAATTGTCCGTGTAGCTGTTTCTTTTCCCGTTTTTTTCTTTTCCCTTCATATCCTTTGTCTCTAGTTCATTCTGGCTTCTTGCAAACAGTTTCTTGTCGTCTATGTACATTAGGTGGTTCATTCTTTCATATTATTATTATTATTATTATTATTATTATTATTATTATTATTATACGCGCTATTAGTTTCACAAAGGTCGTTATGACTGATTGTTGAATTGCAATATCAAGTAGTGGGCTCCATGGAGTCAGAGTGACAACACGTCTCGTCAGATTTTCTTTGCGCATTTTTATAACTTTGCAAAGTTTTAGCTTTATTGCAAATCATTGATATCCAGTTAGAAATGGCTGACGGTCTTCTCTTGAATTTGGATGACAACAAACCTTTTAAAATTTTCAGTATGCTTTCAATGGGGGTGTTGTCCGTGCTCCCTCCCTCTCTCTCTATCTCTTAGTTTCTACATACTTTAAGATCTTTCATTACATTTTTGTGCAGTATCAATCGATTTTTTATATAGTATTCTATACCACAGACTATAATCAAGAATTTTGCTTTAAGAACAAATTATCATTAATATTATTATTAGTAGTATTATTATTAGTAGTAGTTGTAGTAGTAGTAGTAGTAGTAGAAGGAGGAGGAGTAATATATTTATTTATGTATTTATTTATTATACTACTTACTACGAGCTTCCATGCAGGCCATTATCTAAGAATTCTTTTTTTGAGACACCCTGTTGTGTTCGCCGGTTTGTGAGTGACAAAAAGTCCCCCTAGATTTCCAGTACTCTGAACGTCTTCCGACAACCTTTGCAAATTAATTTGCGTTATCGCAATAGCCGCCTACTATTGATGTCACATTGCTAGTGACCATGAGTCTTCACTGGGATATGGGAGGCAATAAGCCTCCCCAAGATCTCAGTCCTCCTAGCACCCATCCACTGGAGATCTGGTTAGTGTTTTCTCTCCTCGTTCTTTCCATCCTCCTCACTCACTGTATTTATTTGGTGCGGCACCAGTTTATAGTGACGAAAGGAGAAAATAGAAATACATGAATAAATAAAATATTATTATTATTATTATTATTATTATTATTATTATTATTATTATTAAAAACTCTGTAGAAATTCCATAGTGCGTCCGTCATAGGTCTATATCATTGCCTGTTAAAAATAATAATCTTATAAAACAATGAATATATTTCAGGATTTATATAAGATATGACTTTTTTTTCGTAAACCAAACTTGTGGCCTTAACATTTATAAAACGTAAAACCAATATAAATCTTATTTATTGTTATTTTTCGCCATGTTGCCCGCAGTACTTCTTTTTCTCTTCTCTTGTTCTTCTTCGTCGGCGTTTTTCTTTTTTTTCTCTTCTTTTATATTGTTAATAATCTTTTTTCTTTGTTTATCGTCGTCATTATCTTTCTAACAATCCCGCCCTCTCTTTTACTTTGTGTAAGCGTTTCTTTTTTCCTCGATATAATTAGTATTTTTATTTTCCTTGTGTGGAGGAAACTACAGAGAGTAATTCTGTCCCTTGAAGAAACGATTAAAGTTTAGTATAAGTCGAAAAAGAAGAAACCTTTATTATATAGGACAATTCAGAATGCCTGTTCTACGAAATTGAACATCTCCCGCCTTGCAACATATTAGACATCGATGGGAGACAATCAAATGTGACCTCTACGTTCCTTATTTCTATTTTCTATTATTATCACATTCCTCTTTTACTTTCTTCGTTGCTGTATCTTTCTATTTCCCCCTTTCGCTTTAATAATTCCACTTTTCTCTCCTCTACTTCTCTAATACCTATCATCCTTTCGCCTTTTTTCACTCTTTCTTCTTCTACACTTCTCTTTCATTTTTTTTTTTTACTGATCTTACACTATGGTTTAGCCGCCATACTATTTCTATCAAACATTCTCAATGATGTGCCTATTTAATTTGTGACGGTCACACTGACCGCTGATCTTCACCTAACGATTTCCTTCGAGAAAAGTCGATTCATAAATCGGCAGCCAACCTGGGGAAAATATTTTTAACTTGATATTTCCGTCATCTAACTCTCTCTCTCTCTCTCTTTCGTTCTCTCTCTCTCTCTCTCTCTCTCTCTCTCTCTCTCTCTCTCTCTCTGCTTCACACTTTCTGGCGAATCAGAGTATTTCGAAGCGAACCCGATTTTTCTCTGAGTTTCAGATTCATTCCTCTTTGCCGTTTCCCTGTGTTTCTTTCGTTATCTTTATTTTATTCGAGTTTTCTTTCTTCTACTTACTCTTATTCCCCATATTTCTATCCTTTTTTATCGTTGATCCTTATTTTTAAACAACTTTCTAAATTACGTTTAATTTCTTTCTGCATACAATTATTCGTGCTGAAGGTAATGTCCTCCTTCCCTCCAGTTTTTCTTTTTAGTTTTATGCCTTCGTATTATAGACCTGTTAAGGGTTGCAAAGAAACACAGAATGCCAAAATAAAGTAACAAAATGCAATGCTTACACTAGGTAGGTTGTCCGTCATGGACGATGAACGATCTCAGTTTATCCACCGGATATCGACTAACACCTTACGGTTTAGTCTACCGGTGTTTATTGATATTGCAATAGTCTGTTAGTATGTAACATAGGTTAGTTCCGTCATGACACCTTGCTCGCATTTTCTTTTTTCTCAGGCCTTTTTTACACTTTTTCATTCTCGTAAGTAATCTTTACTTATACTGCATCCTTGGCAATCACAACGAAAACACTAAGATTAATAAAAAGATATATACTACTTGTATCCGCAATAAAACGGAATTGAATAAAAAAGGAAGAAAATATAAAGAATTCAACGAACATCTGGAATTTTTTCCTATATAGCTAAGGTGTTCAGAATATGACAAATATTTCAATATCGTGTCAGAAGCTTCGTTCTATTATATGTATCGCTATACAAAATTAGTGTACATAAAATGCTGAGAGTCAACAAACACACGCCAGTTATAAAACTAAATGCATAATGAAGTATCAAAATATATCTATGGTGACACTTCTCAGTATTGCATGAACCATCCAAAGCTAAGCAATGCGAATCTTACAACCGAAAACTATTTGTCTAATACGACTTGTGTTCTATACTGTAGTTACTGCTATCCAAGGTTATCAAACATTATTGTGTGATAAAATTATTTTACATTTATAACCCGAAGTTGTTGTGCTCATCAAGTTGCCATTCGTATGCTTCACTCGATTATTACATTATGATGTTGATGTGCACTAAGACAACATGTCATATAGGTCGTAACACGACATGCATGTTTAAAAACTCTCTTTATAATGACGTTACAAAAATATGGGGAAGTACTTTTAGTCGCGTAGTCATAAACTTCTGCAAAAGGGAATACTAACCGAACGAAAATCATTATTATAATACAATATGTTTGTTCAAAAGAGGAAAATTAATATTTAAAAAACAACGATTTTTGGAGTAAAAGTTTCAACATTTGTTACGCATTGAATCAAGAAAAAATGGGTGCAGTTTAATGCCTTAACACGAAAAGTTATTCAAAGTAAAACCTCAACAAATTTAGGAAAACAGTCGCCGGTTTTATAAATATATCGGTCACATTGTGCTTTGATTCTACATACTTTATAATAATTTTTACTTTGTGTCTTATGTAATGTTTATGTGTTTTGATATAACGTGAATTACTGAGTTTGAGTTCAAAACAACGTTTGCTTGGTTATCGTAATTCAAATATAAGAACTCACATCAGTGAAAAGTAAACGCTGCGCATAAAAATCTGATGATGGCCCGACATTATCGAGAAACCCAAGTATAATAGCTCATATTTAAAAACAATCTACAAACTAAGTTATAATGAAACAACTACGAAAATTTATGAATAAAACAACTACAAAACATGTAACAAATCGATTTAGATTTCTATCCTGGTTACCCGACACCAACAGGAAGCCAATCAGTAATACTCCACATTTGAAAACAGTGTAAAAAAATAATTATATTCAAACCTACACACTCTTTTATAAAACCCACGAAACAGATAAATCGTGGAAGACATTTTTGCCTTTCCATTCAGTCACTCTTATGAGTCGTAGACGACGAACCATGGGTCAGTGGATAATTATATTTAAAAAACAAATAATATATATAGATGATGTCAGACGAGTGCAACTCCCTCAGACACTGAAAGTTCATGAGCCCGAAAAATGACATATAGACCTGCCAGCGAATTCACATGCTCAAGCAGACATGACACTAAAGACGGTCATTGTTATACATACATATATATACACGCACACACACACATACATATGTACACATATCACACACATATATACATGCGTACATACACAATACACAATACGCACACATACATATACATACACACACAAATGCAAACATAAACAAGACGGTCATTGGTATACATACATATAAATATATACATGCATACATACATACATGCATGTCTATAAGCATACGCTCATATATACCCATATACATACACAATGCATAATACACAAACATACATATACATACCCACATTCATACATACACATATGCATACATATACATCCACATATACAACTACATACACACATATACTTATACATACATATACGTACACATATGCACATATATATATACATACACTTACCTACATATACATACACATCCATATATATGCATTCATACACATACACACGTACATGCACACATACACACACATATACATACACACCTGCATACATACACATACATGCATATACACACATACATGCATACAAACATTTATAAATGTATATATGTACACACACAAATATATATGCACATAGACACATATACATATATATACACATAGATATAAATACATATAAACTCACATGTACATATATAAATATACACACACATACATATATAAATATACATACACATATACATACATAGATACATATAATGATGGCAGAATAATTGTTACATGGATCCAGTATTACAGGCGTACACACGTCACGGGTTTTTATCGCAACAGGACTTTTTTTTTCTTTTTTTATAATAGACAAATGCCTGAGGGAGTATCTATACAAAGATGATGTTACAGAGTTTTATCTTTGTACAACAGCTAAATCTCTCTCTCGGTTCAAAATGTTGAAATTCAGCAACAAGCAAGAGCAAGATAGCCAGCAACAAGTCAAACTGCAGACCAGCTTTATGCGGGTACTGGTCTCCCGCTTTGCTTTTTTTTAATAAAAAGTTTGGTTAAGACAAACACTTTTGGAATAGTAACTGACGATGATATAAACAAATTCACACATTTTTTCACAAATAAACTCAGCAACGGATAGTCAAAATGTAAACAGTCCAACCGACATATATTAAAGACGCTTACTTTTTTTTTTTAAAATAAAAAGTTTGGTTGAGACAATATATAGATATACACATACATACATACATATATATATATATATTTATATATATGAGTGTACACACATGGCAACTACGAACATAACGTTGTATGTTTATTACATACACATGATCTGGTCAAAGAACAAAGTAAGTTTCAATTATGAGACACGTTGTTGTTTTCTAGTATTAGGTTTAATTGAATTTTAGGTGAGGACATATGCACGGTGTTCGCAGGTATTTTATTTTACTTTGATCATGTGTCGACATCCGGAAATTCACTAGCCACTCTGCTTAGATATATTATTGTATTTATATAAATATGTATATATATATATATATATATATATATATATATATATATATATCATTTACAGAAAGTTTAAATGAGATAGTGATCGGTATCATCGGTTTCAAACCTGATAATAGGAGACCGTTTTAGATACCCATATCAAGCTCTCTTCAGCCGATACTCATGAGTGATGAGTTTGATTCCGACCGTACCGACGGCTTTATCTAATCCGTAAATAAAACATAAATAATATGCTCTTATTTTCGGAATTCTATCCTTATAATAGAGCACTCTGATGGAATCTTTTTTTTTCAAAAATATAACTAAGTATATATATGTATATATATATATATATATATATATATATATATATATATACATACATATATGCATGATTATAATACCATCATCTAAATAGTCGTACTTCATAAGTAGACTTCTTTTGTATGGTCTATTATTTATCGTAGTATAACTGTCAGCATATACGCATCGTTGCTTAAAACTGGAGTCAAAAGAACTCTGAACTGATAAAACCAAGACAAAGTGTGTGTGCAAATACATTGAAATATTTACGATTCACTAACATTTTGTTTTCCGCGTTTACTTCGAGTTTGTTTTATTGCATTTTTGTATTTTGCAGATAATTCTGGTTGTGCAAAAAAAAAAGAAAAGAAAAACATCGATTTTAATTGAATTTCTGAGCGCCAATGCGGACTAATGTAATTTGAATAATTTTAAACAAATGCGCAGACAGTATTCTATCCAATATATAAAATAGAGATGCATCCATATTTATTTATACGCACACACGGCCGCATAGTTTTCTAGGGTACAGAATCTATATATGCCAGTTATAAATGTTGGGGGGCAATTTTTACTATTCATGATAAAAGGTATAGAAAACTTGGGAAACTAACAGACTGGTTTCGCCCTCGCTCTTCTAGATCTGGATCGAGGACTGTTTTTGATTATAAAAGCGATAGAAACTCATGAAGAAGAATACGCGTTTAAAATAAAGTGTACTAACAAGGAGGAAAAAACAGGGGAAACACTATAATCTAAAATAAAGCTATGTGTGATCTATGTACAATAATAGAATGTCTAAGAGTCTAATCACATTCAAACCTAATAGAAATTCCTTCTTGTTTACAAAGAATCAATGGTTGCTAAGATCTTCAAATGAAAGTCCGAATAAGCATGACTCAAATTTGTGAATGAGTCAACGCCGAAGTTCGTAGCACATGACGAGTTTTAAGCAACTGATCAGCTATTGCAAATCCGGATATGTTAAAAAGAAGGTCCTTTGGTAGGGAGGTTCCATTCCTGATTTTGCCATGTACGTGATGCTGGACATTACTATTAAATTTTAACGTCGTTCGGTCCACGTAGTCAGAACTTAAATTACATTTAAATTTATAAATATTTTTATGGTGATATGTAGAACAACTTTTCGACAGGATACCATTTATGCTTTCGTAGAGAACATAACACATACGTATGAAGCCAAATGACATTTTCCTACTGTTGAGCTGATTTGCTTGGCGGATTTTTCACTTACTGAATCTCACCATGATAAGCGAATATAAATTGAAGATTGAGCCACTGGATTGGCTTTTATTTATTAAAATTCATTTTCCGTCCTTTAAATGAATGATCTAATCACATCTATAGGGTACCCATTATTAGATAAAACATCTGTTAGCGTTTTCAGTACTTCATCCAGTTTAGCGACTATTCAGATGATGATATTCTCTTTATTACCACTATATAAAGGCACGCTGTGGCAGTGTCCAAATTAAATTAATCTTTTGTTTTGTAGATCAAAACGAACTCTACCAATATATTGTAAAACCACGATTGCAGGATTGTATAATCCTGTAAACGTGGGTTTATAATATATTAGTAGAGTAAAGCTTAATATAAAAGTAAAACGATAAAGTTTTAGTTTCGATACATCATGAAATGCTGAGTTACGCTCTCTTTCAGAAGTATACTTTAACGCGGGATGCATGATATTCAGTAAGGAAAACAAGTATCTGACTCTGTTACATAAGTAAAAAGACAAAATGTATCATCTACATATCGAAAGTAAGCTAAAGGTTTTATAGGCCATATAATAATTGATTTTACATAGAAACCTACAAAAAACGTTCGTCATTTAAGTCCTGGGGCTGAACCAATGATTACCCGATCTGTTTGTTTATAGATTGCATCGTTAAAACTAAATTTCACACGTGTAGTAGCAAATTTATCAAATGAACAAACATTACTTTCAGGAATGCGAGGAGGCGATAACTGGTTACGATATAAAAAAAATCCCTGCACATATATCAATTGTCTCTATAATAGGCAGACAAGTAATTAGGTTACTAATATCATAGGAGCACATAAAAAGATTAGTAACTTTAGAATTTTGAATAAAGTTTACAAAATGAAACGAATATTTTAGACAGTAGTCACTATAATACTCTAATACTGGCTATAAAACACTAAGGGGCTATATTACAACCTTGTGTTGGGATAACCATATCATAGAAAATATGAAACTTAAAGGGAATATCTTCCTCATACATTTTGGAATAGACCTTGAAAGTTTAATCTCAGGAGATATATTCGAAAGAATTACTCCGTTTTTCACCCATTTGACCAATTGCGTACAAGATCATTTTAATCGAATTACGTCTGCCAAGTGCCATTATTGTTTTTCAAATTTGACCCGTTAGCAGCTATTTTTACCGACTAAAAACAAAACCAATTTTGTTCCTCAGGCCAATGCCCTCTATATGTCAGGTTTCAAGTCTGTAGACCAAAAATTGATAGAGAAGTTTGATAAAGACAGCTTCTCACGCAGACAGATATAGTATAAAGTGACAATGTTTCGGGGCTCTAAACAGATTTTAGGTGCACAGAGGCGTTTATATTCGGATGCGTGTATACGGAGAAAATCTATATGTATTGTTTTGCACAATTTAACAAAGAATCAAATTCGTGGACAGTTTTGTCGACTGGCTGGGTAGCAACGCCGTGACCTAGGAAAATATCATTTAGTGTCAAATATGTAATAGGTGACAGAATTATAATCTGGAGAGTATGAGAGAGAATTGTAGTAAAAACTAAATCAAAGTTAGGGTGTCGACGTGACTGGTCACGCCACGGGGGTTGAGCTAAGGTAGCCAAACGGTAATTAAAATGCATAATGGTCACGATGAAATATTTGTCTGGTCGACGTGAAGTGATTTTGTTTGGGTATAAAATGGTGGGCAGATTTAATGGTCAGTCAGATTTAGAAAAGGGTCCATAAAAGAAGAAAAAACTCATCAAGAGTATGCGCTGTGCTACTCTCCCATTCTACAATAGAGTGAATGTGTTTTTTTCATTCGGGTTGAAGTCGTTTATCTTGACAGTACACTAACGTGAAAAGTTACAAATTTAATAATCCCAACATCCAGAAACAGACAACATCAAAATATACCCACTAACTAGACAGACATTGTTCAGGATAAGGATCTCATCCACTTGTGGTCCACACCATGACCAATAACACGTAGCAGAACGTCATATCGACCCGTATCGAACTTAACAATCCAGGAAGATAGCAAAGAACCTTAGCGCATGCACGGATGTGTCTGATTGTTGGGGGAGAGAACAACGTCAAACATGCACACACGAATGTGTCTGATTGTTGGGGGAGAGAACAACGTCAAACATGCACACACGAATGTGTCTGATTGTTGGGGGAGAGAACAACGTCAAACATGCACACACGAATGCATCAAGCTGCATGCTTATGCTTTCCATTTTAAAATATATACAAACAAAGAGTGTGCTGCTTTAAAGAAATCGCGTGACCATTATAGACACACCTATTTACTTATTTAAAGAATCTAGCTGAATAAAAAATACAAAGAATACACGCTTTGTAACTCGCCAATATGGAAACAATCTACTGAAGCATTTGCTTAAAATGTTCATACTACACTCACTTGTGTATTATATTTAGAATCACTTAATAAAAACCATACCGTTATTTTTTCTTATGGGAAATTTTAAAAAAGAAAAATCCCAAGTAAAATAATTTTAAAGGTAGAATAAACATTCCAAAGAAGTAAAATTATATTGTGTGTATAAAATAAAGACGTATACATTGATAAATTCTGACGTCATAATCAATTTTGCATACGAAGTTTAGTTTAGTAATTTGTATTATTTGGATAATTCGAACTATTGTTTTCATCTTGAGTGTTATTATCACGGTGTTTCAGCCTACACAAGGCTCGACTATCTTAAGCTGCACGTTCATAAATTCCGGAATCTGTCTCTCAAACTCAGACACCTGTACAAAATATACGAGGTGTGCTGTAGCGGATATACGTGCTAAGTCACGGATATAAAGAATTAAGAGTACCATGTTGATAAAACTAACAAAGTCGGATCAAGTTTAAAAGATGGTATTAATTAAATTAATTATGAATTGACATTAATAAAAGTAGAGGTTTTTTTTCATGGCGAAAAGAATAATAGTGAGAATGGTCTTTCCGACCAAACTATTCTCTTTATTACCACTATATAGGATATAGACTTATAATATCAGGAAATTTCAAAGATTTAAAGATAATTTTTGGATAGTACTATTCGCAATGTAGTATTCTATAAAAGAATTGATTCTCAATTCTTTTAACAAAACTAGTGTGTTTTTAGAAGAAAGCAAATTTTCTTACCGACTTATAAAATTTGATTATACCAATTACCATACTCATACTAATAATCATCCTAAGGAAGTACTATTCGGATGATGATTCATATAAATTTTGGTAATTGGCATAATCAGATTTAAAATTTCATAGTTCATATGATATATTATAATTGATAAGACATGTTCTTTGTTCTAAAAAACACTCGCTTTCTAAAAAGGATTGATTCTACTGCACTGCGAATAATACTGTGTTAAAATTATCTTTAAATTCTTTAAATTTTTTAATTACATTTTCACCCCAAACAAGACACATTGCCACTTTGATGTCTGTTCACATTACACTTGAACTTCTGTATGTCAGTACAGTTGGGGAAACAGGAAATCGGAAGAGAATTCCAAAGTCCTGCAGTTCTCGGAAAGAAGCCACTAGAGTAAAATGCTTTCTTACATCTAGCGATCTCAACTGTATAGGACCTCGCTAATCGTCGGGTTTGTCGGAGGTATTTTCGTCGAGGGGATGCAAGGGCTTATAGTTCGTCAGAGCATCCACCATTAAAATAATTGTAAAACAGGCAGAGGGATGAAATATTTCATCGATGGGACAGGGGCTGACGTTTAGATAACAGTTCGAGACCTATTAGGTTGGCGACTCTCTTTTAGACCCTGTCCAGGAGCGGGAGACTAGTAGCAGATGCACCAGGCCAAATGTGACAACAGTACTCCATAAACGGGCAAATAGTGGTTTTGTAAAGGTACAGGATACTTTAAGATGTAAGTAACTTTCTAGCGCTATAGAGAGAGTGCCCACTTTCTTTTCAGAAGCCTTAGCAATAATCTCGATGTATCTATTCCAACTCATGTTTTCTGTGAACGTTAAGCCAAGGAGTTTGAACGAAGTGCTCTCAGGTAAAGTATCTCTAATCATAGCTATTGGTGGTTGGTAAGGTTTCATGTAATTATTAAAAGAAAAGCTCTTTGTCTTGGCAGCGTTGAACTTTACAATCCATTTTTGACCCCATTCCACTACAGACTGAAGACCTTCCTCTAGGGTGTTGGATATGTACTCATTAGTTTCCCCCAACGTCCCTGCTATAGAGCGTAGTGTCGTCGGTAAATATATCCATCTCAGAGACAATTTTATCTGGTAAGTATTTATGAATATCAGAAATAAAAAAGGTCCATAAATCGATCCCTGTGGCACACCCTCATTTATATAATTTTTTTGGGATATACGACCATCGAGGACAACCTGTATTCTTCTCTCATTTAAGAAGGATCTAATTATGCTAAGTATTCGTCCAGTAATACCATATGAGTTTATTTCCATCAGAAGACTATCATGACATACCCTGCCAAAAGCCTTAGATAGGTCAAGAGCTACTGCACTTCCCTCCACTGTTTTATCCAGTGCTTGATATAAACGTTCAGACATTACAGTTAAAATATCTGCAGTAGAACGAGCTTGCCTAACTCAATATTGGTGGTCTGAGAGAAGTTTAGCAGCTGTAAGGTCTTAGACGAGAGCTTGATTAATTAAAGACTCAAATATTTTGGCGAAAAGAGGGAGGACGCTAATTGGGCGATAATTTAATGGGTCAGTTCTTTCGCCAGAGATTTTGTAAACTGGTATTACAGAAGCAGTTTTACAGCCGCCAGGAAAGCAAGATTCTTAAGGCATTTGTTAAAGAGTTTAGAGAGAACAGGAGCGACCTCGGCGGAGCATTTTTTTAATAGCACAGCCGGGATGCTTTTGAGGTCTGTAAGTTTTTATAGTATACTGTACTTGGGAAGGCGCGATCTTCAGATCATCTAGCGTGGTTTCTGTCTGCAGAGGAATATTAGGGAGGAATTGCTGGGTTTAAGATAGAGTTTGAGGCAAACTGACTGGCAAGCATGTTAGCTTTCTATGTTGCTGTGCAAACAACCTCATGGCACGATTGTTTGATGGTGGGGTATTGCCGATTGCCCATTACTTACTACACTATTGTATATTTTCCAGAAATCACGAGTTCCTAGTTTTTGCGCTTCAGTGCATTTCCTGGTGGTTTCAGTATATTTACTCTTAGCTGTTGCTACTTCTTTCTTGCAATTATTTCTAGCTTCTGTATACTTTTGTCTGTTTGTAATTATCTGATATTATAAGTCTTTACCTCGTTTACTAAGAAAATAGTTTTCTCTGAAAAGTCATTCTCACTATTACCCGTTTGCCATAAAAAATATACTCTTTTTACTGCCAACATATAATTAATTTAATTAATACCATCTTTTAGATATGATCCGACTTTGTTAGTTTTATCAACATGGTATTCTTAATTCTTTATATCCGTACCTTCAAGCCCTAAATGTGTTCCCGCCACTGTCCCTTCCCCTACAAGCAACATACATTCCTCCTCACTCACAAAACTGTTTATGTCCCTTCCTTTCTTTATTCCGCCCTTCCTTCCGAGATCTCACTCAAATGGCTTATGGAAGCGGGGAAGCTAAAATGGAAAAGAACTTGGTCCTGAATTTCTATGTTTATTTCTGTTTTCCATGATAACGAATCTAATTTCAACCTTTAACAGATTTGGGGGTAAAAAAAATCACGACCATATACGATAAATTTTCTTGAAATCCTCACCATTATCTTTTTCCACCTGCTTTAAAACTAAAAAAAACGAATATATTCATCTTTCGCTTCATGATATTTACGAAATACATTATTACATCATAGATTCAACTAGTCCGGTTTGAATTTTTTTTTTCCTTTTTTTCCCCTCTTTTTTGTTTGTTTTATACGTCCCTGACAAATTTTATACGGACATTATTTCAACAAATTATTTTACATAAACAGAATATACAAACATTATTTTACAACATAATGGTTCATTTTTTTGACCACCATCTTAAAATGTAGTTTCAGAAAGATTTAAGTAGATTTAAGCTCCGTTATATATATATATATATATATATATATATATATATATATATATATATATATATATATGTATATATTTATATATATATATATATATATATATATATATATATATATATATATATATATATATATATATATATATCATCTGTTAACCAGTTTTTAGCGTCTGACATGAAGAACATTAGATTTTTTATCTTTGCGGAATAAAGATTTCCAGAGTTTTTTTTTTAATTAGAGCTACTTTGTCGAAAAATAAATTTGTATGTGTAAATTTGTGACTTGCAGTTTTTATGTATGATTAATGTATGTATATATATGCATGTATATATATATATATATATATATATATATATATGTGTGTGTGTGTGCTTGTCTCTCTTTGTGTGTTCGTGTGTGCGTGTGTATTAATATATATATATATATATATATATATATATATATATATATATATATATATATATATAGGGGTGTTATACATATAGCTATTGTATAGCAAAGCCCTACTTTGATATTTCTTTATACAACAGAATACACTATCATGAAGTGAGTTTTTCTATTTTCTCTACGCAAATCCAATTAAGTTTTGAGCGCGTCTAATATCTCAAGTCAAAAAATAATACAAGCAACTAAAAGTAAATTTGAAAAAGAAATGTACAAAGAAACCAAACTGTCTTGAAAATATTTTATTGTAATTTTTCAAGTCGTAATTGAGTTGTTTTTTTTTCAATGTGTTTTTGTCTTTCTTTCATCAAAGTGAAATTTCTCTCACATAAAAATAATTTTGTTTTTTTCACCTTGAGAGCTTTTGTTCTGTTTGCACCTGTGCCTTTTCGCAAAGTGTTTTAAAAACAGGGAAAATATTCAAAAGGAAATCACATTCATTTTAATAAATGTCAATTTAAAGGACGAGACAACGTAAGCTGTTTTTTTTAGTTTTTGTTACTCGATGATGGTGTCGCGTTGATGCTGAAAAACATTAGAAACTTTCAAAGACAAATGAGCAATATTATACCTTGTTAGGCATACATTTATCCGTGTGCCTTCTTTCAACTCAGCGAATAAACGAATGAAACATTTTCTGAAGTTGAGCACCGAAGAAGTAAAATTCTACAGACAGCAATCTTAATATTAGTACAGTGTGCGACTCATGTTAGCACTGATATTTCCTCGGTATTTTCCGTATCTTCTTATATCGAATGAAGACATCTCAGCTTTGAAAGTAAAACAAGGCGACTCTATCAAGCTTTAAAAATAATGAAGCAACAGTGTAAGCAAAAAAAAATATATCAGCAAGGAAAAAATTATGTAAAAATACATTTTTTGGACGAGGAAAATAGGAACTAATTATTATATTGTGTCGTTAAGCTAGAGACTAATATTTAGTGACTGACTTTCTATTTCAAATTTATGAGCGTAAGCCGCAATCAACATATTGTTTGTTTGTTTTTTTTTCAATCAAATGATCCTCATTAAAACAACTGATAAAATTACACTTATATAGTTCAAGTCGTAATTGAGTTGGTTTTTATTTCAATGTGTTTTTGTCTTTCTTTCATCAAAGTGAAATTTCACTCTCGCATAAAAATATTTTTTTTTTACCTTTTCAGCTTTTGTTCTGTTTGCACCTGTGCCTTTTCGCAAAGTGTTTTAAAAAACAGGGAAAATATTCAAAAGGAAATCACATTCATTTTAATAAATGTCAATTTAAAGGACGAGACAACGTAAGCTGTTTTTTTAGTTTGTGTTACTCGATGATGGTGTCGCGTTGATGCTGAAAAACATTAGAAACTTTCAAAGATAAATGAGCAATATTATACCTTGTTAGGCATACATTTATCCGTGTGCCTTCTTTCAACTCAGCGAATAAACGAATGAAACATTTTCTGAAGTTGTGCACCGAAGAAGTAAAATTCTACAGACAGCAATCTTAATATTAGTACAGTGTGCGACCCATGTTAGCACTGTTATTTCCTCGGTATTTTCCGTATCTTCTTATATCGAATGAAGACATCTCAGCTTTGAAAGTAAAACAAGGCGACTCTATCAAGCTTTAAAAATAATGAAGCAACAGTGTAAGCAAAAAAATATATATATCAGCAAGGAAAAAATTATGTAAAAATACATTTTTGGACGAGGAAAATAGGTACTAATTATTATATTGTGTCGTTAAGCTAGAGATTAATATTTGTTACTGACTTTCTATTTCAAATTTATGAGCGTAAGCCGCAATCAACATATTGTTTGTTTTCAATCAAATGATCCTCATTAAAACAACTGATAACATTACACTTATATAGTTACACTTTTGAAACATTTCCTGGTATCATTTTGTTTTTCTCCTACACCCTTATAGGAAATCTTTTAATACATTCATTTTGTGGATGTCTAGCACGAACACAGACCTTGATATAGTATATTTGGATAAAACGAATAATGCAATCTGAATGCTGAAAAATGTATTTTAACTTTGAACCCAACATCAGTCCCTGTCTATCGACTATTATATGAAATGAACTTTGTTTGTGTGCGTTCGTTCTCTATAAACTCCTATACGGCTGAGCTGATGTTTTTAAATTTCACAATTTTGTAGCTTATGAGTCTGACAGTGTTGTTAGATATGGTTTTCTGTCGGAATGTCTTCGATAAGTATCGATAATCGATAATCGAAAAATCTGTTTAAAAAGGAACAGGGGGTTTGGTCTAAAGTGAACGCCTTATACAGCCTTACATCAGATGTGCATTTGATCAAATATTATTGCAGCACAAGAAAAGGGCTTGATGATGAAATAGATTTTTATATGATAGCGGCGGGTTCCATGCTATTTAATTTTTGCATTTTAAACTTTAATTATACCAATAATGAATGCGCACGTAGAAAGGCCCGCCGTATAAAATCAAGAGTATTTTTATTGATATGACATAGGTGCGTCTGAAATGAATGTTTCTGTTTAGAGCACAACTGAAATTTTACTTTAACATTTTAAACTTTAAATCAAGTTATTATATAAAATAATTTTATAAAATCAACAATAGGTTCTCTACAGTGCAATGTAAACTATAATGCACTGTGTACTAAATCATTGCGGGGAGGCATGTGAAGTTTTCTCTCGGTGCACCATTGTGGGTCCCTGACTAGAGCAGATAACTAATCTATTTGATTGCAAAATAGACGATTTCACCTATCTCATGACAATAACATATGGGCCGGTGAAACATTCGTTGATTCTCATTTAACCCCGCACAATATCAGGTCTCGCTGGTGTACAAATACATTTAAAATACTTTTTTATATTGCATTTTTGGTGATGGGTGATCGCATCAATTTAGTCACTGTAATACATTAAGTATAAGCATGGCAGTGCCTTATGATATGATAATATATAACAGAACAACAGAAACAGCAAGAACGACGATAACAACAACAACAACAACAACAATAATAATAATAATAATAATAATAATAATAATAATAATAATAATAATATCTGGGTGTTATGATCGGCAGGTACTCCCTCGGTAGCCAGCATGGGGGACCCGGTCGTCATCCGGCGAATGTTGCCTCACTTTCTTATTTTAGAAACATAGATAACACGGACGTTGATCAGTTAAGTATAACCTTTAATCTCAGGGATCAAAATGATGCAAACCAAACACAGTACAGCCAAGATTACTATCAAAAAAGAAAACCCCGAAGGAAGAAATTGACAACGGAAGTGTATAGTCTCGTAATAGAATGCTATTATAGAAGCAATCCTAAATATATATATGGAGGCTCTCGGAAACGAATAGAAGAGCTATGGGGCAAGTCCAGTGATTACTATACAACAGAACAAAGATTTGCAGACCAAGCAAGACTGATACTAAAGAGAGGCTGGCTCTCAAAACTGGAACTATCAGAAATACAACGAAAAGTAAATGAAGAAATTGAGCATAGAGCAGCCCCCACTGGATCCGCACATGTCGAAGCTACACAAGCAGAAACACCACAGACGGAGAATCTGCGAAAACTGAACCCTACAAACGAGGGGACCAAGAACAATGAAACAGAACTAACAGAGGAAGAAGCAGATGAAGTAGGAAAATTATACAGCTCATGAACGAAGAAAAAACGAAGCTTCCATCTCTAAGGAATCAAGAACAGAAGAAATTAAAAACAGAAACAGAGAAGATTAACAAGCTCCTCCCACAAATCACAACAGATGCAATCACAGGCCTAACAATTTAATTTATACAGGAGCCAAGATGGTAAGTATGAAGTTCCAATCAGGAAAACAGCCGGAAAAAGATTCATCGACAAAACCGGATACACGTTCTCTAACACGGAGGAAAAAATGAACCAATTGTTGTACATGGACGATCTGAAACTCTTCGCAAGGACCAAAAATGAACTAGAGATATTAATAAATACCACCAGGATGTTCAGCAAGGATATCCAAATAGAGTTAGGTATGGAAAAGTGCGCACTACTAGTTATAAGAAAGGGAAAACTAGAGACGACAGAAGGCATGGAACTACTCAACCAAACGGAGATGAGGGCACGAGGGGAACAAGACGCCTATAAATGTCTAGGATTACTGGAAGCAGACACCATCAAAGCAACAGAAATGAAAAAGAGAATTGGAAAGGTATACCTCAGGAGAACAATAAAACTTCTCGAAACCAAATTATATAGCGGAAACCTAATAAAATACATAAATACATGAACAGTATCACTAGTAAGAACTCCGGACCGTTCATAGAGTGGACTAAAGAATAACTGAGACAACTCGATCAGAAGACCAGGAAACTGATGACCATGCACAACGCATTACATCCGAAGGACGGTGTTGACGGACTCTACGTCAAAAGGAAAGACGGCGGCATTGGTTAATATAGAAAATGCGTGAATGATAGCAAAAAAGAATTAGAAAAATACTTAATGCAAAACACTGAAAGAATAGCCATAGGAGCGAGAGACAAGGAAAAAAATCAATAAAACAGAAAACAGATAGACAAAAGATAAGACAAGAATAGAAAAGTGGGAGAGAAACAACTACAAGAAAGATTCAGAAAGATGGCAAAAGATGCGAAAAGGACACATACGCCAAGTAACTGAATCCCAAATAACTGCAGCACAAGACAACTTGATAAGAACTAACCACATCAAAGCAAAGATCGACAAGAAAACAGCAAGTGCAGACTCTGTGTACAAAGAGACGAGAAGGTAAACCATATAATAAGTGAATGCAGCAAACTAGCCCAAAAGGAATACAAGAACATACACGACCAAATAGGGAGGATAGTACACTGGGAATTATGCAAACAACTGCATCTCTAACGCACAGACGAGTGGTACAATGATAAGCCGACAACAGTACTTGAAAACGAGAATCACAAAGTTCTATGGGGCATGAACATACAAACTGATAAACCCATCCAAGCAAGAAGACCGGATGTCGTAATAATTAACAAGAAAGAAAAATCCTGCCAAATCGTAGACTTTGCTGTTCCAGCTGAACACAGGGTGAATATCAAAGAAAAGAAGAAACGGAGCAAATACACAGAGCTATCCAGAGAGCTGAAAGGGATATGGAAGATGAAGAAACTCAAAATAATACATATAATAGTAGGAGCACTAGGAAAAATCCCGACAAACTTTGGAAAAAAGAATGGGAGCAATTGAGATCAAAGGAATGACTGGAAAATACAACGAACAACAATCATGAAAACAGCTGAAATATTAAGAAAAACCTTTGAATGTGGAAACTAACACATAGGAGCAACAAGTGTGGGCCAGACAAACTGCTGCAACGGCAAATATGAAAAACTACGTGAAACCAAGAACATGGAAGCCGCATATGCTATAAGTTCTCTAACCGCACCTCCATTCTCATATTACCACATCACTCCTCCCCCAAAAGAGTAAGACACAATAACCAACTAGAGTCATGGAGAAAGAAAAGAGCGAGGAACTGACCAGACCTCCACCGGATAAGTGCGAAGCGAACTGGGAACTTGGAGAGGCTTATTGCCACTCAAATTCCAGTGAATACTAATAGCTGCTGCCAACGAGAAATCAATGGCAATCAGCTGCTGCGATAATGCAAATTTATTTGCAAATGTTTTCGAAAGAGATGGAGAGTACTGGAAACCTGGGGAGACTTGTTGGTGCCACTCAGCTTTCAGGGAACACCACAGGATGTTTTCAAGGAGAGATCTTTGCTGACCAGTGTGGAAGCTCCTTGTGCGTCACTAATAAATATACAACAATCCAAAATGATAAAAACAGCTGAAATATTAAGAAAAGCACTTGTAGGTCGAAACTAACCAACATGAGCTATAAACGCTAACCGGCAATATGAAAACTTCAATAGAATGTAAACTAAGAAATAATGGAGCACTACACTATGAGAGGATTAGAAACGATGACTAAAGTGTGGAGTATTTGATTATTTCAGATGATGCTCCAATAGGTATAAAAACGCCCATGTTGTAGTCAGCAAAAATCATTACAACGATTGCAGGAAAGAGACATGGTTTCGAAAAGTTCTGATTGGATTTAGGTTTTATATATTTTTTTTTACTCATGTTCACCCCTAACAAGGCATATCTCCACTTGGGCTTAAGGGGTTACTATTTTGGACCATTCCTAGGAAAGATTAACAAGATGTTGTTTAAGTAACATGTAAACTTTTGCATATCAGTACAGCTAGGGAAGCAGGTACGGGAAGAGAATTCCAAATTCCTGCTATTCGAGGAAAGAAACTATCAGAATAGAAAGCTTTCTGGCATTTAGGGACCTTAACAGTGAAGTGGTGTGATTTTGTTGCTAAGCGGGGTTGTTGGGGATATGTTCGTCGAAGATGTATAAGTGCAACGAGTCCATCAGAACACATTCCATTAAAACATTTGTAAAACCAACACAGTGATGCAACATTGCGATGATAAGACAGAAGTTATAGCTTAGTTGACAAAGTGGGGCCTATTAGATTGAAAACTCTGTTTTTGGAGCGTATCCAAGGGGGAGAGGCTAGTGGGTGATGCACGAACCCCGTTGTAACAACATGGTGGTCTTGTGGGGGTACAGGATACTCTCAGGTTTGAGTAGTCTTCTAGCTCGATTGTAGGGAACCCAATTTCTTTGCAGCAGCCTTCGCAATATCCTCAATGTATTTGTTTGAGTTCATATTGCCTGCAAATGTTAAGCCGAGGAGTTTGAAAGAAAGAATTCTCAGGTAGGGTGTTATTTGTCCTGAAAATAGATGGTTAGAGAGGCGTGTTGTAATTGTTAAACGAGAGTAACTTAGTTTTATTAGTATTTGTGGTCCCCTTCCATTACGGCTTGGAGGTGATTTTCTAACGATTCTGCCATTGTCTTAGATTTATGTACATTGTTCTTCCTTCGTGCATATTATAGAGCGTTGCATCATCGGCAAATATACTCATCTCGGACACAATATTATCAGGAAGGTCGTATTAGGTGGATTCTCCGGCCAGACGCACAAGTAATATAGAACAGATGAATATTAATCGCAAACCATCTCGCAAAGATTGAATATACGTCTATAGGATATTGTTGTTGTTGTTGTTGTTGTTGGTGGTGGTGGTGGTGGTGGTGTGTGTGTGTGTGTGTGTGTGTGTGTGTGTGTGTGTAAATATACGACGAGTCTGGCTGCTTTTCAAAATGATTGAATCTCTTTCATAAAGAAGAAAATACTAATGCATTCGTTGAACGGTAGATGAAGCGACATCATCTCTTTAGGTTCGACGCCTCATTGAGTTTGGAAACTAATCGTAAACAAATCAGGAACAAAAGAAAGAAGTCTATTGCGTTTAAATCTCGAGCGAATTGAGCGAATAAGGATTACCCTTCTTTCTTTTCCCATTCTCCTCGCCCCATTTCTCCCTCTCTCTCTCAAACTCTCTCCTTCAAACTCTGTCCTTCTCTCTCTGTCCCTCTCTCTCTCTTCCTCTCTTTTTCTGTTTCTCCTTCACTCCATTTCTGTAATATTTCGATTTTCTTTGATCTTTCCTGAATGAGAAACTAGAGTTTAATGTAAAACTGCGTTTGGCCATTTCTCATCTGGTCATTTCTGTTTCGTTTTTTTTTACTTGACGTTTTTGGTTTAATGACATTTTCTATCGTTTAATGATTTCTTTCTCACTCTCTCTCTCTCTCTCTCTCTCTCTCACTCTCTCTCTCTCTCTCTATCTCTCTCTTTCTGGTAGGTTGTTTTTTTATGGCATATCAACCCTTTTCAGGTTATTTAATGCCGAATCCAGTGATTTTGAAGAAATGTTTTTATAGCATATATATATATATATATATATATATATATATATATATATATATATATATATATATATATATTCAAGTCGGTTTCTATTTAACTTAGTTGGGACCCTAACATGTATTACCATTCAGGGTCAGAGTTGACTTGGGAGCAATGACAATTAAGGGGTGGCTTCACACTCCCGAAAGCCTGCAAGCTGGGGCATCACCATCGGATATAGTTTAAGGTCATATCCAGGACCCTCTCTCTTTCTGTTTCACTTTCTTCTTTATATATATATATATATATATATATATATATATATATATATATATATATATATATATATATGCGTATGTGTGTACACATATCTATGTATATATATTTATATATATGTATATATATATATAAATATGTGAATATATATGTTTATACATATGTGTATGTATCTTTCCTCTTCATCTCTTATTATCTTTCTCTCGTTCTCTTCATCCCTACATATTATTTCACGTTATTTCTCGCATTCTCTGTGAATATTTTTCTGTCATTATCTCTCTAATTTTATCTTTTCCTCACTTTAATATTTATTCCTTTCTTTATCCCCTATCTCTCTTTATCTCTCGTTTACTTTCATCTCTTAGTCCATTCATCTCTCGCTTTTGATTCCATCCCTCTTTTTGTTTCGTAATCTATATCTTTCTCTTGTATTTATCTCTCTCGTTCCCTTTTATGTTTCACCTATTCCTATGCACTTGGTAGCTTAATTCCTATTTCCCCATTATTTTCTATATTATACATATTTTCTTTTCTCGCTTCTTCTACCTGAATTTCGACTCTTTCACTCTGTAACTTACTGTTCTTTAGGTACCTCCAACACGAAATGATCACGTTACTACTAATAAGTTGAGTGTATAATAACGACGTTCTTCACAACGGGTTGGAGATACCTACTGTTTTTAGTCCCATTCTTCGCCCTCTCTTATCTTCCCCGTCACTCTTTTAGTCTCAATATGATATTTTCTTTGTTTCTTTCTGTCTTTTACAAATTCTAATGGTTCTAAGTTCAATCCTCGGTTTGAGAGAGGTGCTCGTCTAGCGGCACTGATAAGTTGTGATACAACAAACCAGGACTGTATGCCAATGACTACAAGTATATTTTAAGCCCCCCCCCCCTCTTTGGGTAGAGCACTATCGTAAATAATCGCTGAAAATGCGAGGCTCGCTGTTTGTTTATAAATAAGCGGTTTGAGCACGATAAAAGTGGTGCGCAGATGATTTTTTAAAAGAGATATTTGGCGAGGTTATTGGCGGACACCGCTCCCGTAGGTCGATCGGTAGAATTTCTGACTATCAACGCAATAGTTCTAGGTTCAATCCTCGGCTTGAGAGAGGTTCTAGTCAAGCAGCACTGATGAGTTGTGATACAACGAAGCAGGACTGTATGTCGATGACTATATATAGATATATATATATATATATATATATATATATATATATATATATATATGTGTGTGTGTGCGTGTGTGTATGTGTGTGTGCGCGCGCGTATCTTTTATTGGTGATTTTAATCTCTGTCTTATTTTAATTCCTATTTTCTCTTGTTTTTCCTTATCCAATAACACGTATTATTCTTTACTTCGCCCCCTATATTCCTCGTATATGTCCGATTTTCCTCTCCTTACAATTTACTTGTCTTTCAGTTTCGCATCACCTCCACATTTCCTAATTCTAATTCTATATCTCTCCTAATAAACTTACAATCTCTTTCTATTTCTTTCTTTTTTTACATTTTCCCATCTATGATAGCTCACACACACAAATTCTTCCACATATACTTTGTATCTACTAGACAATTAATAAAATGTATATCCTTTCATAATGACATATGTTTCCTTTTCAATTTACTCTTCATTTTATCTCTTACTTTTAAAATATATATTTGTCTGTGTCTCTTTCTCATATACATCTCAATTCATTCTTCCTATTTCCACATATATTTTCTGTTCTTCTCACTTCCATTCTCTTTAATAATTTCTTTCCCTTTTATTTCTTTATCTCTCTGATCTTGCATTATTCATTAGTCTCTTTCCTCTCACCACTCCTCTGTTTCTGTTTTTCCTTTATTAATTTATCTCTATTGTTTCTTTCCAACCCTCATTCGCTTTTACTAATCCATGTCTCTCTGTCCGTCAGTATTTTTAACACACATGCATACACACTTATATTTTAAGTAATGTTGAACCCGTCTGCATATCAAAGCGTACAAAAAATATAGAACACATTTATCATCCCTCACTTTGTCTGTTTGCTTTTTCGCTAATTCGTAGAAGTAAAGTTGTTCAACCTGTATATTAACTAAAACAGGAGCATTTCATTTTCATTTCATGTGGCGACAACAGTGAATTTTATAAATCAATCGTTTCAGCTTGATGTTCGATTTTAAAATCAATTACAACACACGCCGCTTTTCCTCTCCAGCCTTCGACAGTCCTTGTTTAATTGCACCTTATGACCCTAGTCCCTAATGGAATCTTTTAAATTTTTAATGGCCTTCCCTTTCATCTGAGATTCGTTTATCTTAAGTGTAATAGTGGCAACAAATTAATAAATTCAGAATCAATTAAACTCAAATTAGGTGATCGCTTTTCCCGCACTAAATTGAATGATAGCCCTTTGAAGGTACAAAAATCCTGCGTACATCACGCATACACGCATGAACGCACACACTACTAATATATATATTTTTTACTAAAACTTCCTCAATTGTTATCTTGTTTCCATGTCGCCGTTTACATTTAATATGTACATGAAATGTGTTAGATTATGGCTATTTTGCAAACAACGTAAATTAAGGGCAAATTAGGAAAGAAAGTTTAGAAGAAAAGAATGATGTAAACAATTGAAATAGAAAATAAAACTAGGAGAAGAAAAACAGAGCCAGGTGATCAAAAAGAAGAAACACACATATATATATATATATATATATATATATAGAGAGAGAGAGAGAGAGAGAGAGTGAGACAGGAAGTTTACATAATCTTATCAACATCTTTTGACATATATCACAAATAATGTACAAATAATCTATTTGATATTTAATAGATGTCGAACTTCCAAGTTTTCAACCTAATTTCTTAGAATGGCTTCTAAAATGTCAAATTATCAATGTTCTTGATCTATTTTAAGGAAACTTCTATCTGTATTAAAATGGATAGAATGTAGTTAGACGAGTTAGTTATAACGTAAATAGCATTTAAATTCTTATTTGCACTTATATGCGTTCCTATAACTGTTCCTTGAATATTGATTTTTCGATCTCCAATTTAATTTTCAACGAATCAAAAATGGTTAGGAATATATAAATCTATTTGTAACTGTTGTATAGATTAGTGTTCTAGCTGTAAAACTAGTGAAAGTAGCGTGATTATTAAAGAGTGCTCAATCGGTGACAGAGCATATATATAGTCTGTTTATTATACACAAATTATTGGGTACATATGTGCATACATGTTTTTGGTGGAGTCCCTATTTAAAAAGACCAACTTCATTGGACCAAAGAGAGAAACTTATTGAAACGAAAATCATAGTTTAATTCGTTTATAAATAAATACCCGGATGTGGATTATACTTTTAAAGGAAAGGAGGGTATAAAGTCTATGAAAGTTGACAGTAGATATTTTGAGAGTGGGATATGGTCAATAAAGAGATTAGATGTGGGGTGGGGATAGAGACGAGGGGAAGTGCGATGCTGCTAAGTTAGGCTATCACAGCGGGAGGAGGAATCGGTTTCATTTCAACTAGATGGCTGTCTCTGTGTTTTCTTTGATTTAAAATAACATTATATCATCATCAGCGCTCTGCGTCTCTATTTAAAGACTTCATGGCTAGTTATTTTTTTTTCTATTCGTGTGGCATATTCCTTCTCTATCTATTTTATTAACAAGCTCTATTTATTTATGCATTTAACTCCACGCTTTATTTAATTAGTTTTTTTTTTCATTTTCATTTATTTATTTATTCATTTTTGCTTATTATTTCAATAGAATATACGTCTACTAATCAAATTAAAAATATGTGGACAAATATAGGGGTTAATTTATATGATTTAAATAATGGTTGTATTGTGGGAGTTACATTTTTTCTCTGACGCAGGTAAAAGTTCTTGTTTCTAGATATAAACTTAATTTCGATGGTTTCTCAATACTAGAATATATCGTTTGTCAGTTTATATGCTTCGTTATAGAGATAGATTTTGCGGACTGTTTACATGTAAACAATTACATAATAGTATAGATGTGTCTCTATTTGTAAAAAACCTCGTTTACATAAACGATCTGATTGGAGTGCTTAATTATCATATGAAATAAAATTGTGCTCGGTTTTCTTATAGAACGCTGCATTACGGTAATGCTTCTTATATGCATATATCAATATTACAACTAAAAAACACCGTAAACATTCAAAGTATATATAACGTTGCCGAATGGAGAGTAACAGTTTTATGTCATTAGCTGTTAAAAAGATCAAACACAATTTCTGTTCATTTTGAGATGAATATGCCGTTATAATTCATATATTAGGTGCGTAATTAAAACGAAATCAGGCATCATTTGTTTTTATTATTTGTTGATTGATTATATATGCATATATATATATATTTATATATATATTTATACATATATATATATTTATACATATATATATATATGCATATATATATGCATAAATATAAATTATAGGTAGTATTTTCTAGTGTGTACGTACATTGAGTTTTCAATAAGATTCAAGACGTCTTCCTCGAAACATATTTAGAATGAATTTAACGAGTTTAGCTTGTTTGGCGTTAAAATAATCATTATACTGGAATGAATGCGAAAATAATGCATGCATGGGATTGTCAGTTTTTATATCTCTTTTATATTCACTGAACCTTTTTTAAGTCTCCCATTAAATTTCACCAAGGCATATTTAATGAGAGTTATGACATGGGCCAGTATACACACCTGCATTAGGTGAAAATAGGTTTTGTTTTTCAAAAATGTGGCCAGAGCATATATAAAGAAATAATTATTTTGCGTCATATATACGTGATATTTTAGTTCCTACAAAACGTAACCTGAAAATTGTGAATACATTAATTAAGATCTGAATAATTTTGTTAGTGGTTTTGCTATTTATGTTTAGATTATAGTTGTTTTAGTAATATTTTAACGAAACAATAATATATGGGTTAAACAAGAGTATATTGAATATGTTTTATATGTATATCAATTAATCATACAATATATTTTGTTTTAAGGTTAATAGAAAGATGATATACAATAAAAAACGATTAAGATACAGAAATCGGGTGTCAGATTTTATTTGTATTACAAGAAGCGGCATTTAACTTTGCTTACCTATGGAGTTTTTTGTCTCTCTGCAGTGTCATGATCGGTTATTGTTGTTTATACGGTAATGTAAAAGATAATAACTAGTTTACGTCTTCTATCCGTAATAAGTAAAGATTAATTATCACTAGTGTCAGACAGCAAAGAAACTATTATGGGAGTAAGGCACGTTTGAATCGCATTATATTATGAAAATTTCTGTGAAATATAGAACGTATTACACATAGCAAAGTTTCATCAAGAAGCAGAAACATCTGAATGCGAATCCCCACTTTTAAGGAATTGTAATAATTTTTTACATAAAGTAAATATTCAAAACCTACCTCTTCGCCCAGCCTCCACGCCTTCCGCATTTCTCTATATCAATTTTGTATTTACTTTCTGTGTTGCTCCATCTCTTTTATTTTCTCTGTATTGCTTCTTTTCTTGTGTCGCTATTTATGAAGCCTTCGCCGTCTCTATTTCTACCAGTTTCACTCTGCTCCTTTGTCGCTCTCATCTGACTTCCTCTCTCTCTCTTCTCCTCTCTCTCTCTTCCTCTCTCTCTCTCTCTTCTTGCTTTCACTTTATCTTTGTATGTGTCAGTTTTATCACTCTGCATCGCACTTTTTCTTTATTTCGCTCTCCATCCATCCCTCGGCTAATCAATGTTAATCTCTAACTCTTTCAATAACTCATTATCAGCTTCTCCCTCCGTTTCTGTGACCTATCTTCCTATCTTATATTTCTTTTCTTAGCCTCAGTGATTTCATATCTATCTCTTTGGGTGTTATGTTCAAACTTCTCTTTTTGACTCAACCTTACAGATTTTCTAATCATTTCCGCCTTTCTAGTCTTTCCTTTTATGAGTATAATAACTCCACTTTAGAAGACCGGAAATGTCCCCACATGACACTGATTAGCGGAAGTCGAAATATTATCGTCACGTCACCAATTCAAGCAACCATTTTTAAAGCCTTCTTAGACTTTTTTTTCTTTTTTTCAATATTTCAATGATATTAATCAGTCCTTTTTTGCGAACGACTAAATTATAATTTTTATTTTACTATTAAAATGATTTCTTTTATTTTGGACAAACGCCCCAAATAGTTCTTTAGTTCACCGTCACATGAAACCCTAAATATATTTATAAAGAAAAACACGAATAGACAAGCGTCTATTTTTTTCCTTTACTTCTTTCTGTTTATATCGATTTAAATGATTTTATTTAAGAAAAAAACTTAAAATTAAAAAAAAAACCTGGATAATAAACGATTAGCAATTTGAGGTTAAGAGTAAGTCTTATAGTTATGGAAGTGATCGAATAGTGTTATCTTGTATGAATTGAAATAAGAATTTTACAATGAATTATAGCGAAACGTGATAAAGGGTGAGAGGTATATATATATATATATATATATATATATATATATATATATATATATATACATATATATATATATACATATATATATATATATAGAGAGGGGGGGCTTTAGAAGTAGTTTAATTTTTTAATATATAAGTAACTCACCCAAGAAGCAAACGCGATAGTTTAATTGATAACTTTTGTTAGAGTCGCTATTTGGTCCGTAATGATATCTCGTATGTTATGTAATGTAAATCTTAACTCTTGACCTTGAAACACCTGTGAGAATTTAAACTTTCGACTTTTTTAAATAGGATTATCTATGTAATGCTATTTGATCATGGGTCTTATTCTATTTGATTATGAATGTAATATTTTTTATTATGGGTCTGGTTCTATTTTATTATAGATGTAATGCTATTTTATTATGTGTGTCATTATGTTTTTTATAAATGTAATGATACATGATTATGGATTTAATGCTATTTTTATGAATATAATGATTTTTATGAATGTAATGATAGTTAAATATGGATGAAGTGCTAATTTTTTATAAATGTAATGCTATTTTACTATGGATACAATGATATTTTTTATGGGTTTAATAGTATTTTATTATGGATGTTATGTTATTTTATGAGAAATGTAATGCTATTTGATTATTGATATTACGTTATTTGATTTTAGTTGTAATGTTATTTGATTATGGGTTTAATGATATTTTATCATAGATGTACTTCTATCGATTATGGATTTGATGACATTTGCTTATAGATGTAGTGATATTTGATTATGAGTATATTATTATTGGGTTATGGATCTAATGATATTGTATTGTGAATGTATTGCTATTTGATTATAGATGTAATATTATTTTATTATCGATGTAATGCCATTTTATCACGGATCTCATGATATATTTTATTATAAATCTTATCTTATTTGATTATAGATGTAATAATATTTGACGATGGATATAATCCTATTTAAATGTAAATATGTATTTTAATGTAATTCTATTTGATGAAAAATGTGATCCATTTTTATTACGGATGTGATAACATTTTATTATGGATCGAAAGCTATTTGATTATTGATGCAATGCTATTTGAATATATATATATGTAATGAAATTTGATTAAAGGTGTAATACTTTTTATTATAGAACTAATTCTTTTTTATTGTAGATGTAATGCTATTTGAATATATATGTAATGAAATTTGATTAAAGGTGTAATGCTATTGGTTAATAAATACATTCTTTTTTATTGTAGATGGAATACTATTTTATTATGGGTGCAATGCTATTCGATTATGGGTGTAATGGTGTGTTATTATGAATGTAATGCTTGTTAATTATGGATGTAATACTATTTGGTTATGGAGTTAAATCATTTTCATTATTTATGTAATGATATGTTATTATAGATGTAATGTTATTCTATTATGGAGGTAATAAAATTTTATTATGGAAGTAAGGTTGTTTTCTAATTGAGAATATATTATTTTTTATAGATGTTATGTTTTTGTCATGCATGTAATACAAGTTAAATATAGATGGAATGCTTCTTGATTATAGATTATTTTTTATTATAGATTAAATATTATTTGATTATGAATTTCATTCTATTAAATTGTTAATAGAATGTGATTATCTCTTTGCTTATGTATAAAATTATATTTTATTTTGGGTTTACTGTTATTTTATTTTATATGTAATCATATCTAATCATGAATGTAATTCTATTTATTCATGGATGCAAAAACATTTAATTATAAATCTAATTCTATTTGATTTTGAACGTAATTACATTTGATTATGAACGTACTTCCATTTAATTATGAATGTAATATTATTTGATTTCGGATGTAACGCTTTTTGATTATTGATGCAATGCTATTTGATTATGGATGCAATCTTCTTTTATTATAGATGTAACGCTTTTAGATTATGGATTCAATGTTGTTTGATGCTATTTTATTCTGGATGTAATAGTATTTTATTCTGGATGTAATGGTATTATATTATGGGTGTAATGCTATTTTATTATGGATCTATTTTTTGATAATATATGTAATGCTATTTGATGTTGGATCTTATGATATGTTATGATAAGTTCAATGTTTTTTATAGTTATGCAATGTTATTTAATTATGGATTTTATGCGATTTGATCAATGATATAATTCTATATGGCTATAGATGTAATGCTACTTATTATGTATTTAATTCGATTGCGGTTTTTTATGGAAGTAATGTTGTTTTATTATATATATAATGCTAGCTCATGATTTCCTGATTTTTATTTTATTTTATTATTAATGTAATGATATTTGACTATATATATAATGGTGTTTAATTGTGGATAAAATCATAGTTATTTTAGAATAATTTTAGTTATTTTTGGATGTAATTCTATTTTATTATGAATTTCATTTTATTTTATTATAGGTGTATTTTTTTTATTATTGAGTTAATGATATTTGATTATGAATATAATTCAATTTTATGCAATGAGTTTTTTATGGGTGTCAGTTTAATTTATTATAGATGTAATGATACTCGATTCTCGATCTAATTCAATTTATTTGTTTTGGATCGATTTCTTTTTTATTATGAAGTAAATAAAATGTTATAATGGATCGCATGCTATTTTATTGATTTAATGCTAATTTTTTAATGGATATAATTCTATTTGTTTTTTCTATTTATGTTTTTACTGTTTAATTATTGATGTAATACTATTTGATTATAGATATAATGTTATTTTGTTATGCATCTAATGCTATTTGATTATAAATGTGATGCCATTTGATTATGGATCTAATAATACTTTATTTTGGATACAACAGTATTTTATTATGAATGTAATGATGTTGATCCAATTATATTCTACTCTGGATGTTATGATATTTGATTGTAGATGTAATGCTCATTGATATTTGTAGACTTTTTAATTACGGATGTAATGCTATTTGATTATGGATCTAGTTATATGCTATTATTAGTGTAACCTTATTTGATTATTATGTAATGATATTTTATTATGGATATAATATTTGATTATGGATTTTATGCTATTTGATTATTGATGTAATTCAATATGCTTATGGATTTACTGCTATTTAAGTATGGATTTAATTCAATTTATTAGAGCTGTAATGCTATTAGGTTATGGATGTAAGGCTATTTATTATGGATGAAATTCTATTTTATTATGGATTTAATGCCATTTAATGATATTTTATTATGTATATAATAATATTTGTTTATGGTGTAATAATATTTATTTATGGATCTAACTTTTTATTATGGGTGTAATTATCCGTGATTATGGATGAATGTTATTTGATTATGGATGTAATGATATTTGATTATGGATATAATGTTATTTTATAATGGATATAATTCGATATATTATGAAGGAAATGTTGTTAGATAATAGATGTAATGCTATTAATTAGAGAGTTACTGCTATAACTTATGTATTGTTTGTTATAGTCATCTTTTTCAATTATAACTTGAGTCATCCTTAATAGTTTAATATAGTAAAGTAACGCTCATATTTGCCAATTTTTTCGTTTTCAGGCAACGTATGTAGTCTAAGGTATTTTAACGTATATTTACTATTTAGTTAAAGTTTGTATTCCTGTTCGTACTGTAGGAATAATTGTCATTTCAAAAGCCAGTCTGTTTGCGATATCGATTTAATGTAGATTTAGAAATTAATACAACAATAACTTCATAAACAATACAATAGATACGTTACGGGCGTCATTAATATTCATCATCAGGCAAACATTCACGAAGCGAGGAAATCGCGGAAATGGCTGAGAATGGGAATCAGGTAGAAACGGGTTCGACGAGAAGTCGTAGGAATTGAGTCGTAAAGGATTTATGCAGATTGGATGAACAATGCTGAAGAGTATATAAAAGCGAACCTCAAAGGAAAACGAACCCTACGTGAATTAATAAGAAGAGAAAAATAAACAATGGAAAAAATTAAAACCACAGATAGACGCACACACACACACATCCATCCATCCATCCATCCATCCATCCATACATACATACATACATACATACATACATATATATATATAAATATATATATATATATATATATATATATATATATTTGCTTAGTAAATCAAATGTTATTGTTGTTGATTATGTCTTATATATAAAAATATGTATTTATATGCGTGTGTGGTTGTGTGTGTACATTTTTATATTTTTATGTAAATGTTTGCTTCTCATGCATGTTTCGTTAAACAAACATAAGAATGATTTTCCTAACTCTGAGCAAAGCTGACCGACCTTGATACGTCAAACCACAAGCCATGCAAGAATTGAACGAAAACTTCAGGAACAAAATAAATGAGTTTAATCACAATCCAGACAATCTGTCATGAATAATGTTTTGGAAACAGTACAAATATGAAGAGCTGAAAATAGGCAACACTTAAAAGAAATTATTTTTTTTATAAATAAAGTTTGTTTGAATTTTGTATCTTTAAAAAAATCGCAATGTCTTAGTCAGATTGTGTTTAAATTACTAAAAGATATCAAAAATAAAGAATCTATTTCAGTTCAAACTCCTTGAGTGACTTTTTGAACACCCTCTCTCTTGCTCTCTCTCTCTCTCTCTCTCTCTCTCTATCTCTCTCTCTTTATATATATATATATATATATACAGAGAGAGAGAGAGAAAGAGAGAGAGAGAGAGAGAGCGATAATATGAAAAAAGACCTCGGACTCTCGCTCTCGCTCTCTCTCTCTCTATCTATCTATCTCTCTCTCTCTGCATATATATATACAGAGAGAGAGAGAGAGAGAGAGAGAGAGAGAGAGAGAGAGCGAGAGTCCTCGGTCTTTTTTTAATATAAAATGAATTTCGAAGGAACACGTCTTCCCTTCATGATTGCCTTAATAAAGTTTTGTACCCCTAAGAAAATCATGATATATATATATATATATATATATATATATATATATATATATATATATATATATATATATATATATACAGGGTGTCCGTAAAGTTACTATACAGTATTACAAGTTACTATACAGACACCCTACAGCTACACAAAAATAAATATTAACTATTAATACAAATATAATACAATAAAACAATAAGACTGTATAATAACTTTACGGACACCCTGTATATATATATATATATATATATATATATATATATATATATATATATATATATATATATATATATATATATATATATACCCTGTGCCAAAATTATATGCAAATCGATATTTTTGTTCTAACTCCGTTAGTTTTCAATTAAAATTTGTGAAATTTAGCACGTTATATCGCAACACTAACACAAGCGCAGATCTAAAATTTTAAGCTAATTTGCACAGTAATAAAAAATTGGCATTCATTTTGGTGATTTGCATTTTTTTTCAGCGTGCCAACTTTATATGCAAACCAATGATAAAAGATGGTGAAGTGCTTAAAGATCATCAAAACATTGATTATTCTAGGAATTTGTAACTTGAGAACAACACTAATAAAGAACAAACATTCAATATGGTTTCATAGTACAATCAATATCTTATATAATTGCCATTTTTATTGACAAGAGCAAAAAGCCTTTGGTCCATTGAAAATGTAAAACTTTCGATTTCATCTGATGAAATGTGTTTGACAGCAGTCAGAATAGCATTCCAGAAGTCATCCTTGGAGTTGCGATGCCTTCCTCCGGAGTAAATATTTTGTTTCAAGATGCTCCACAGATTTTCGATGGGATTAAAATCTGGAGAACAGGCCGGTCATCGCATTATTTTTCCATGGCTGGCAAAAACTCTCTCCAAATATTCAGTGGCTATCTTTGCAGAATGAGTCGGTGCATTATCATGCAGAAATACCATCTTTTTCTAGAATGTCAAATTCTTCTTCTTGTGCCAGAGTTCGAAGTGTTCCTTAATGAAGTCAATGTAGAGTTTGGCAGTAATTTTCAATCCATCGGTGACTGAATAGTCCTACCAACTCATTGCCAATGATTTCAGCCCAGAGCATCACACCACCACCTCTTTGTTGACGCCTGCTTCTTTGGGGACGCAGGCCCTCATTATGGTACTATCCTCCCCTCCACCCATCGGGTCCATCAAGGGTCGCTCGACACTCATCAGAGAACAAAACATTATGAAAATTTAACTTCATGTGATCTCTTGCCCATTCCATCCTCTTTTTCTTGTGGATATCCTGCATTGAGGGCAGACCTCTGGCATTCCAAATTTTGCAATCGTTCTCAGGATACGGCAACGATTTGATTTGAGCACATCACGAACGCCAGCTTTTTCCAAAACTTGTTTGCTAGTTTCAAGTGGGTTCTGGCGGACTTCTCCCTTGATCTTGCTCATTGTTCAACATGAAAGATATGATTTCTTACGAATTTTCCCAATGTCAGAACGTCCGTTGCAAAGTTTAGCGTTAGTACGATATGTTTTGATTGTACGATGATCACCGTGTAATTCGTTGGAAATTTCTAAGGTGGAAATCTTATTATGGAGCCTTTGAATAATTTTAGACTTCTCACCAGCTTGACTTAAAGCACCTTTACGTCCCATCTTGCATATAAAGTTGGCATGCTGAAAAAACTGTAAGTCACCAAAAATGGCTGCCGTTTGCTCGCTATTGCGGAGATCAGCTTAAAATTTTATATCTGCGCATGCGTTAGTAATGCCGTATAACGTGCGAAGTTTCACGAATTTTCATTAATAACTCTCGGAGTTAGAACAAACATATCGATTTGCATATAATTCTGGCACGGGGTATATATATATATATATATATATATATATATATATATATATATATATATATATATATATATATATATATATATATATATAAGTAAAAGTCCTAAAGTCCTTCCCATTCACGCACATTTATAGTTTCGGCCCAGAATGCGCAGGACTTTAGGATGTTTTCCTTTTTCACTCGCAGGTGGTCTGTAATCGTTTTTCTTCTACATTTTCCTACGAAATCCTGATGATGTCCCCTGAACTAGGGATGATTCGTTATTTTATTAATTCTCGGTTTTCCTTCTCAAATAACACACACACACACACACACACACACACACACACACACACACACATATATATATATATATATATATATAGTTTTACTCTTCATCCTATTATATTGAAAATCTCCACACCTGTTCACATAAAAAAATCCATAACATCATTTTCTGAGTCCGCTATGACCTGGAGTTGTAGTATCTGTAAGGGCCACAAATATGGGTTCAATAGAAATCGGCTTAGAAACAATAGATATATTCTATTAATTTATATTAAATTCTATTAATATTCTATTAAATTTATGCTATTGAATTATATTAAATTATATTAAATATATTCTATTAAATATATTCTATTACATTTTTCTTTAAAATAACTGGATCTGGCATTACATAACCTGAAAAGGGTTCATATGCCGTCAAACAAAATCAACCAATTAACCGACCATAAAATCATTTGCCATATCTACCCCATTTTATAGCTTTAATTCCCCTACACAACTAATAAACTTATATTCTTCTGTTCAACCCAATCATGAACTTTTGGCTTCGTTCGATCCGGAAAGTCTTTTTACAAACGCCCTTTTAAATGAAACTAGCGATATAAAAATATAAAAAATATAAATATATAAAAATATAAAAATAAATAATATGGATAATACTCACCCCGCAATCATAATAAAACCATAATACGCTACGTAAATTACAATCTTCTGCACTACCTTTTATATGGTCCAAATGAAATTATTTTACATTAAGTTGACGGAGTCTCAAATCGTTTGACTTAGGTTAATTGTTCTCCGAATTCTATATAACTAAATTTGAAACGATCGAATCATTACAAAGAGAAATTGTGCTAAAAGACTTAGGTAGCGATGACACAACACTGGTTTTGTGCAGTTGAAGACATCAAACGGCTCAGAAGGTTCCTCGTCGGACATCAAAGGAGGTTTCATATAATCATGATATTTTGACGACCATACTTTAAGATTTCAGCTGGAATTCCATATTTCCCTAGAGTTTTGTTCGCTGGCACTTTATATGAGGTTTTATTTGGTGACATTTTTTATTTACATTATATTACATTATTATTATATATGAATTTGAAACCAACTGATGTATTTCTGCTCGCTATTCCCTCCTCATCTATTTTAGAATCAGAGTTGTAGAGAGATTAAAGATCTTCTCTCCAGTATATCAAGATTTCTTTCTTGTCATTGTAAAGTGCTTCACTGTCAGCAGACAGCCCCGGAGAGTTACGACGTTTCCTCACAAAATGAGTTTTTTTTTTATTTTCTAGCCACTGTTATATATGAAGTTCACCTTCAATCAAACCAACAGGGACATTTTTAAACTTTTTTGTAGGTTTGGTGTTTGACAGATGATTTTCTGTCATTTAATCTCGGTTTATGTGTATCGTCTATTTGACTTATTTATTTTGTCTCCTTCGCGGTTTTTTCTCATCGAACCAGTCCTTATGTTTGCAAATAGGAATCAATAGAGCAATTCTTCCACATAACCTTCATTGTGGTTTGTTATCTCAACTGAATGAAGAATATGTTCCAAGTTTTTCCTAAGCTCTTCCTGTTTCCTAATGATATTCGAATGCACGGCATTAATGCGCTTTGAGATTTTTCTTCATTAAGAGATTTCTCCTTGCCAGACAAAATGAGTTTTTACTTTGAATAAGATTACGATCAACAATAAAGAACGCTGTATAAAAAGAACACGATTGAGATGAAACTTAATCGCGTTTGCGAGAAATGATGTACTCAATCATGTGTCCATCCTTACATTGATTTGTGATTGAACAGCCATCACTCACTGGTAGCTATTGTGTAGAGCTTTAGCTAGAGACTGCGAGAAAAAGCCATTACGTTTCTCTGTTGCCTTAACTTTCGCTAGTAGTCTTGTTGTAGATGTTTACATGGGACTAGATGAATTTTTGCGGTTGTTAGAATACCACACAAAGATCTATTTTTTTATTTTAAAATGTAATTAAAAAAAATGATACAAACCAGCGGCGAGAAGCGAACCCGAGACCTCTTGGTTGCAGATAGGGAATCTGCCTACGGTTGGGTTTCGCCAGATGGCTATAGAAAACGGGTCGATAGATTAATCGGCGTGAGTTGAGGAGGGTTGCTCTGGTATCCTGTTACTGCGTTAGTGCTCGGAATCGTGTTTTATCAATTCGACAGTGTTGCTCGAGATCGTGTTCTGTCAACAGTGTCTCTTTGGCAGACGTGAGGTGGATGTGCGTTGGATTTTCATAATACAAGCTATTTCGGCGGAGAGTACATCATAGTATCCGGAATGCTGAGATTTGGCAAATATGTTATACTAATTTTAGTGGAAAAGGTGATGTAGCCGGTTTTATAAAAAAGGGAAAATTGGTACCTAAGCTTCAACATATGTCAGGCCTTGCCAGTTTTATTACTACTTTTTCTACATGGAGATGCACTCGCCCTCTATTTTGAGATGAGTAATAAAGAACAAGAAAATGCAGAAAAAAATAGAAATGAGACTAGTGGCCGCATTCACTGAAGGCCATTGTGAAGCCTATGAAAAATGAGAACGATTCAAGTGCACAGGTGAATCAGTTGATGCTTATGACAATACAATCAAAAGATTGGCTGGACTAGCTGGATACCTAAGAAGAGGACTGTATCGTACAGTCAAACTTGCTTTTTTATCGGGATTTCCAGACGATGTATTTATTGAAATACAATAGCTACCTTACGTAGAGAAAATGGAGACGGTTGGTAGGAGGAACCGCCATTGTGAACCTTAAGTCTGCCAACTGGCATCTAAATAAGGTGAAGAAACTATAGCATTACCAACTGGTCTGCTATAAAAGAAAAGCATATTGATTAACACGTTTAGTCTTCGGGCTTAATGTTAAACCGACGATTATGACAGCCATTTAATAAAAAAAAACTGTTTTAAGGAAAATAAGTAAAACAAAAGATGTCACAGATTCATACATAAGGTTTTTTTTTTCTTAACCTCCTCTCCGCTCGTATTCCATATCACTACCAAATATTCTAAAAAAAAAAAAATAAAATAATAATAATTTTCAGACTTATGACCCTTGAAAATGCTTGTCTGAACGAAAAGCGCTTTGGGTATATTTTAACGATCGTTTTTTAATCGACTTATTTATTTTATTTAATTGTACATATAATTTGCCCCATTATATATATATATATTTGTTTTTTCTTTTCCTCACCCCGGTTTCCATTTTTTAGTTGATTGAATTTACGATATGGTTCACTTTTTTATAATTATTCTAAAATTTTGCCAATCGAAGAAAGTTATATATATATATATATATATATATATATATATATATATATATATATATATATATATATATATATATATATATATATATATATATATTAGGTACGGAACAAACGTCTTGCGGAATTTTTAATTTTTATTCAAAATGATGTGTTTTCAAACAAGGATCTGGTATAATACCATTGCTTCATACATCATTTAAAAGAGGTTTTTTTTTCGCTCTACCTTATCGTTTAATTACAATTAAAACAACTGTGTCTTCTTTTCAAAACGCTTAATACAAAATGTAGAAAGGTGAAATCAAGCAATTTTCTTATTTCAATTCAAGCTATGCCGAAAAGCAGCTTAAACACCTCGCGATATAAATGAAGCGTTTGTTCCAAGAACCACTACTGAACTCACCGCACAAGAGCGGTTTAAGTCTTTAAGATAATGGGAGTAGTGGACGGTCATCGGATGTCAACACTGATCAGTTAAGAGCCTTAGTCGAAGCCAACCACACACAACTGTCCGAGAACTTGCTTATGAATTAAATTTTCAACCACGTGAGCGAGATTATAAAGACAAAATAATTGATAAGTTGGTACCTCACGAATTGAACGACCACGATAAGAAACGCTGTTATGAAATGTCATCTTCCCTTATTTTACGCCATAAGAACGACACGTTTCTCGACCGGGTTGTCACTTGCGATTAAAAGTCGGTTCTTTACAACAACTGCTGACGCTCAGCTCAGTGGCTAGACGCCGACGAGGCTCTACGAAGCCAATGTTGCACCAAAAATGGTTAGGCGTACTGTTCGGTGGTCTGCGACCAGTCTCACTCATTACAGTTTACTTTATTGCATGCGCTAACCTTTCGGGGATGAAATACTGTAAAGAACTGAATGAAATGCATCAGAAACTTCCAACATGAATCAACAGAACCCACCAGCATGTAACCTTTGAGTAGTCAAGATCATCATGGACAATTGTGTTTGCTGTCCCAACAGATAAGCTGAGAATTTTTGCAATAATATCAATTGTTTTTCTTTTGTCAGGCTGAATGACGTCATTGACTTATTCGATAACCTCAGTAGTCCTCACTTTTTACAGGCCTGTCGTTACTCTCAACACTGCTCCAAAATAATTTAGCCCATTTGAAGACATTTTTCGAATGAAACACGTGGCACCATACACCGTTAACATTCTCCTATTAATCTCAACTGGTTTTTAAGACCTGATTCCTGTTCAATCCTAGAGCATGCTTCATGGTCGATCATTTTGGTTAATCGCGAAACTTAAACTTTTCTTAAATCAGCAAAGTAAATTAATGTGAAAAAGAAGTAAAACAAAAAAAAATATAAAAAGGAAACTTAAACCCGTGTTAGCCGTCTTATACTAAAAAGTCACCTTATGCATTGAATGACACTTGTATCTGTAGATTAAATATATATACATATGTACATATTATATATACATATTATGTATTTTCCACACTCTTTATCTGTGCCTAAACCTAAACATAGATTTCATGATCAAAGCTTATTTCTTAGAACTGCACGCCTGTGGAATTGTCTTCCATTTTCCTGCTTTCCAGCTGTCTATAATATGGTTGTCAACTCCAACGTGAAAAAAGTTTCTGATGAGCCGTTCCACTTAAGTTAAAAAAATTTACCGAACTTCCATTACTATCGATTACTATATTGCCCTTTTGACTACTCTACACTCTTTAACCCTTATCCTTGAGTGGCTTATCGGCCTATTGGCCTTGATAAGTGGTGACGCCTATGTAAAAAAAAAATTATAAATACATATATGTATATATATATATATATATATATATATATATATATATATATATATATATATATATTATATATAAGATGTCCAAAAAGTCACTGAAGAGTTTTGAACTGAAATAGAGTCTTTACTTCTGATGATATCTTTCTGTGATGTTAACACAATATGGCTAAAACATTGGCTATTTTTTATAAAAGTTCAAACAATCTTCAGTTATAAAAAGTAATTTCTACTGAATGTTGCCCGCTTTCAGCTTCGCATACTTGTGCTCTTTCAAAAACATTATTCATGACAGATTGTAGAATACCTGGATTGCGATTTAACTCCTTTATTTCGTTTCTGATGGTTTCCTTATATTTAAAACATGTATTCTTTCTTTAAAATATCCGCATAAGAGAAAGTTGGAGCTAGTCAAGTTTGGGGGACGTGGTGGTTATTTGATATTGCCATAGCGATTACTTAATTTAATCACACAAATTAATATATGAAACTATATTTCATGTGTAAATATTTAGTATTTACTTCAACAGTGGTCAATGCATATGTAGAGCTGGATAGTAAGGTAACTTTATATATATATATATATATATATATATATATATATATATAGAAAGAGAGTCATGATATAAATATATAAATAGATAGATAGATTATATATAGATTTATTGATGCGATGTTGGGTTTAATATATGGGTACAATATGCGTGATGGAACTTTTAGGAAGAATATAAGATACGAGGACGTACACAAGCAGTTGGTCTCATCAAATGTCTTACCTAAAATCTATAAGAACAGTATAACATTGAGACCTATATTATCAATGATACACTCTTTCCAATATACATGGACTCACACCACTGTGGTAACTGAAATACAAACCGTTACTGATATATCTTTTGTATGAGCGACGATGAAGAAATGTGTGTTAGTGAACGATGGAAACGCACACACGGGAATTCTTTTCGAAACAAAATCACCAAAAACTGACGATCAAAAATTTCCAATTATTATATAACAATGTGTAATCCCGGCTGCAAGTGTAGTTATATGTTTTCGGCTGTTATAAATTATTTGAAAGTATTTTCAATCGACAATTATTGTTTGTTTTTTTTACAAAACACAAGATTGTTTAACGTTAGACAATTAGTCATGTTATATTCTTTTCGTCCAGCAGGCTCTTATCAATTCCAAGTGCACTGACGTTAATCAAATAATATTTTCTTGATATTCAAGTGTAGATATTAATGTTTTGCTGCTTTTACTCATATAATAATATATTAAACATAGAGCGTTATACGCTTGTGTCGACCATCGATTTTCTGAATTCACATATATCTCTAGTCGTTTTCTAATCCATAAATGTATTTCTATTTGTCGTGCCTCAGAAAAGTACAGACAACTTATAACATATTTTTAAATCCATTTAATCCATTTATTTTATAATGAAGAATTTAGCTTCAGAAACAAATCAAATATTCTTCATGATATTTCCTGAAACGATTTCTATTTGTTTCTTTGTCATTGTATACATATCATGCAATTTTCGAAACACTGATACAATCACAATCAAAAAGATGCATTCTGAGATCATTGCGTGCATAAAATGCGAAACTGAAAAAATCGCATATTGCCTGATATTGGCTTCTTTGCTGTTTAGTTATTTTTTAGCGAAACAATGCACAGTTTTGTTCCAATCTTTTGAAATTTGAGGGGACTGTTTCATTTTCAATTTTATGGGGACTGTTTCATTTTCCTGATTTCAAAACTAAATTTTATGCAAGTTTATACGAAACTCTCAGTTCGTCTGTCTCTCTATATATAACCCCTAACCTTCTCTCACAAATAAATATACACACAATTCAAAATAACAAAAGAAGACCACAGCATGGTAATTTTTTACATAAAGAAAATATGTATTGAGAATATTGCGTTACAAGTGTCGTTATTATATATAATTTAAATAAAACTTCATTTATCATAATTATAAACCATAGCTTAATATTAGCGTTTTGTAGAAGAATAGTGAGATATTTCAGCCATTCACAGGCAGAGGTTCGTCCTATCATTGTTAGACATGGCAATTCTTTTGCACGCTGTCATATGTAAGTTCGAATCGCTAACGTCATCATTTTCATGACATTCTCCACTGTGCTTGGTTATCTTTTTATTTTAATGGATGACCCCATCTAGGATTTTCATCATTATTTTCACGGTCTCATAATAAACTGTTCCTAAGGATAAGCATTAAAATAGTAAGTAGAATATATAAATAGATATATAGTTATTCACAGAGTTTTTTCCTCGTATCAAGAATTTCCATTGTGGCTAAACGTGTGTTACTACGATGAGATCTGAAACTGAGTATTACACCCGATAATAAAGGTCGATTATAGAGAAAATTACTTTTTTTCTGTTTACATTTGTAAAATAGGTTAATGAAAGAGTTCTACTTTAATAACGACTATGGATATTTACACTAAGGTGAAGCCATACTTTCTTCTATTGGATAGTCAAAACTGTTTTTTACCAACACAGTTCTTCAATATGTTAAGACCTGCCGACTATTTTCCCCACTGGAGTTCGTCTCGAAGGCATTTGTGTTATTTAGGGTGTGTATGATTTAAGTGATAATCTCGCTTTTGAATTTATTCTCGAAACGTTTAGCGCGATGCAACTTCTAAATGTCTACGTTGGTTATTTTGCCGAAGATGTACGGAATTAGAACAAAAAGTGATATTTAATTCAATCAAACAAAATCGGGTAAAAGCTTTGAATAATTCGTAGATGTACTCATAAAGAGTAATTCGTATAATTGTATCATCTGTACGAAGAATGAGATTGTTTACCCTCGGAATACTATTGCTTACAACTGATAAATACTTAGCACGTTTATTCGTTGCTCCACGGCACATTTTAAGTTAGGCGATTTTTTACCGAATTCGATAAAAACGCACCTGAAGAATGACGAAGGTTACATCATCCGAGATTGGTTGTAATAATAATTAATATTTTGTCTATTGTTTCGATAGGAATGTATCATTTAAACAGTTTCTATATGTATACCATAATCTCCGCAATAAAACTTGAATTCAGTCAGCCATCACACGTCCAACGTACCAGCTGCGCATCCACACCTTCAATTATGTCATGTGCAACTAAGTTCAAACTTATTGCCTGTTTCCTTTTTTCGCACTTTTCACGCACATCATTTCTATTACTAAAGTTGTTTTCTGTTGTTGTTTTTAATGCTGATTAGTATTGATTTGATCGATGACACCTATCAGATAATTGGCAGCGATAGTTATCATGGTGGGGGCGAAGCAGATGGCTATTCTCGATCGTTAAACTAAACAAAATGGGCGCCGCGGCTAGTTTTTTCCTAAGAACGGAAGTTGAGTTCCACGCATGCGCACTGACTACTTTGAATGATTCAAATTAAGATCAATTATTGCTCTTTCTTCAAACGAATACACGAATCTAAGATTGAAAGTAAAAATAAATCAATAAAAATTGTTTAAAATCAGACACTGCGGTTATTGGGTGGCAAATATAACTTCTTGCGAGAAAATACGGAATGAGGAGAAACATAAAACGGAAAAGATGAAAGAAAGGTGACAAAACAATGAAAAACGAAAAAAAGGAAAAAGGAACCAAGTAGAAATATAAATACATTAAAGAAATATACAAAATAGAAATAAAATAGAAATAAATAAGAGGGGATAAAGAAAGTAAAATGCAAAAATACCCATAGAAATGAAATCGATAAATCAATCCATAATACAAAAAAAAAGAGAAGAAAAACAGAAAGAGAAAAAGTGCAGAAAGAAAAATGAAGAAAGAAAAAAAAAACGACAGAAATACGAAAAGTGAAAATAAAGGAAACAGTGAAAAATACAAAAGAAATATAAAGAAAAGAACTATAAACGTAAGACAGATCATAAAAATAACAAAATAAATACAGAAATAATACATAGAGAAAGGAGATGAAAAGAAAACAAAATGACGAAAAATGAAATGTGAAAAGAGAAAAAGTCAAGTTATAAAGAAATGAAAAATAGTGACGAGCAGGGAATATTCAATTTATGAAAAAGTAGGAAACACGAACAATAGATGAAAAGAGAACTGTAAATATTTGAAAAAAGACAAAAACAAATGCATGAAAACAGATAAAAAAAGAACATATTATCGTACAAATAAAATCATATATATAATAATCTCGATTTTATCCATGCATAAACAATTACTATAGAAAAAATATCCGCACACGTCCTGACCAATGTCGTCACACTTACCAGTAAAAGTAATTCCTATGACGTGTTTCAATAAACTATTTGTATATTTCATCGCTATTTTAAAATTATTGCTATTTAGCAAAGCAAAATAGATCACTAAAATGCATATTTACAGCGAGCAAATAGCAAATATGTTCACTTTCTATTCATCAAGTCCACTAACTCATTTTCAATAACTGTGTTTTATCCGTAGCAATTAAAATTATTTATAAGCGGATTTTTTTTTAATTTTAATTTTTCGATCATAATGATCCATATAAGTTACACTATATTAAATAAAAATAATCATAACAGCTTCCTCACTAGATTTTGCATACAAATTACGTCGCCAGTGTATTCCAAGAGTAAATTAATATCAGAAAGGTTCATTAGTCGGAATATCTCTTAATAATAAGTTAAATCACAACTCCGATAAAAAATAAGTAAAAGAATATCACAGATCATAATTCTTACGATCATGGTAAGTAAACCCAAATTAAATATTCCAGAAGACGTATGTTTATTTAAATTCTATGCATAATTTATTAATAAACACATTAACTATATGTTTTTTAATTACACAAACTAAAATATATTTTCTACAAAGAAATATCTAAATTACTTTTGGTGGTGTAATATTAAACTCTAAACAAATAGAAAAAATGTTTTCTATCGGAAACCGACGTGATTTTGTTCAAAACATATCTGATGAGGTTCGGAGAAAGCTCTTTATCTAACACTTACTTCCTACTTTTCACCAAAAATATAAATATACAATTTTAGAAAATAGCAGCCACAAAAACACCATTTCACACAACAAATCGCTGAGATTAAGCTAACACAGTTAAATAGTATGCACATCGAAAACATTCTTAACTCAAATTATATTTCTGTTTTTTTTTTAATTATTTAAACTTCTTCTTTTTTAATAACACAAAATAGAAATTACTTGTTTTACTTAGTGACCTCTTATATTTTTGTGGCTTATTATTAAGCCAAACACAAACAGAATAATACCATTCGATAAGGGTATCTCTTTTCTAGAGGCGCGGGGAGTTTTTCCTGACTATTATATGTAAACAGTCTGAAAAAAATTACAAACAAGAATATTTTATATTTTAAGATAGGGGATCACCCTTCCGATTATTAATTTTACGCCAAATGATAATTAATTATTTTTCAATTTTTGCACGAGAAAATCGGGTTGGTAACATTTATTTTTTTTCGCCAGAAAATTTGATTATTACCTGCTTTTAATATCAAGTAAGTGATTTACTATTTAAAGAATTTTAATTTTATTTATGCCTTTTATTAGTGACGACTTGATAAAATAAAATGACAACAGCGACTACTAACGAACTTCATTGAACGATATTTACGTTATAATTTGAACTGCCTCATGATATATCAGCAAATGAAATTTTGTCATTAAATTTGTAATTTGTATTACGGTTAAACCTAAATTACAATTTATAAAACGAAAACATTTTCAGTACTTTATGATGTAAAACAAGGAATATTAACAAGAGTTTACACATCTAAGATTTAAAGAAAACGGTTTAGTTAAAAAACGAAAAACAATGTTACATTTTATCATAACAATTCATCAATGCATTCTCCGACGGTTGCGCAAAGTGTTATTCGAGAATTTCGATAGAAAGTGCACTCGTCCTTACCATATAATTCTGATTTTACTTGATTCAATTTAGGACTTTACTTTTTTCAAGCCATTAAAAATTCATAATAGAACGTATTTAATGACACAGAAAAATAACTAATTAGCTTCTAAATGATCCTTTAAATTTCTTCAAAAACGGTCTGCGAATCTGGAAATATATACGTAAGAGGTACATTGACCTGAATGGCAACGACATTAAGAAATGCATTCATATGTTGTTTCTCTTAATAAATCAATTTCTTGAATATTAGCAGTTCAGTTCGGCTTTGCTCAGGCCCTATATTCTGTGCATATATATATATTAATATATATATATATATATATATATATATATATATATATATATATATATATATATATATATATATATATATATATATATATATATATATATACTAGCCTGGGTGGCCGACATAGCCCGGGTGTTTAGAGTTGTGTGTTGAGCAAAAAAACAAAACGTGGTCATAGGAAGGCAGGCTGGAAGCCGTACCGCGAAGGATAAAAAGAACGGGGAAAATGTAACGTCTTTGCTGTTACGACCACCGGCAACCCGGAAGTGACGTAGGTTTAAATTAAGGCTAGACAATCAAAAAGAGGGATGACTTTCGAAAATATCGACGAAAAAAGTGACCCCTCCCTATTGAAAAGCGCCCAGTTGAGGATGAAGAAATTAATGTTTTTAGCCAATTTTTCGATATTTGTCGTCTGATACTAATCTTGTGAAAATCTGTCGCTTTTGTCGAACGTTTTACGCATACATGCAAACATACATACATTTATATATTGGTAGCGCAACTTTTCGACTCAAACCGATTAAAAAAGCTTGTCCCATCTCTGAATACTCTTTATGTCAAATTTCAAATGTTTAGACCAGAAATTGTCTGAGTAATTTGGTAGAGACCGCAGATATCAATATTTTTTTTTAACTTTGACCTCTATTATGACCCCTTTGTTGAACTTTGACCCCTTAACAGACAAATTTCTGGCCGAAAACGGATTACAAAGAATTTTCCAAATCTCAGTACCCTGAGATTTGTGTTTAGACCTGAAATTGGCGGAGGTGTTTGGTAGAGTTTGCGAAGGTCAGCTCTTCAACTTTGACCTCCTGGCAGCCAAATTTTCGCCCCAAAACTGGCAAAAAAACATGTGCTGCATTTCTGAATACTTTTTTGTAAAATTTCAAATATTTTTTAGACCCAAAATTTACTGAATAGTTTGTTAGAGACCGCAAAGGTCAAATCTTTTGAACATTGACACCTTGGCAGACAAAATTCCGACCAAAAATTGATAAGAAACCTGCCCTATCTAAATACACTTTATGTAAACTTTCAAATGGTTACACTAAAATTAGCAAAAAAAAAAAAAAAGAGGCCGCAGAGGTAAAATTTTTGTTAACTTTGATCCTACTTTTGACCGCTTTATATCTATTGTTTTGGGCTCAAATCAAATAAAAATGTTTGATCAATGTCCAAGTAACCTACATCTATTTCAAGTGTTTGGACCCAAAATTGGCGAAGGAGTTTGGTAAAGTTTTTAAAGGTCAAATCGTTTAACCCCTTGACAGCCAAATTTCTGGGCGAAAACAGATTAAAAAGCTTTTCCCAAATCTCAATACCTCCATATGGTAAATCTCGAGTCTGTAGACTGAAAATTAACAGTAGTTTGGTAGGTAAATCTACACACACCGACACTCACACGGACAGACAATTTTACTTTTAGTGATATATAGATTCTACAAAGATTTTTATCTATTCTCATTTATATTTGTTTCTATTTATATGCCTATCTATCTATCTATCTATCTATCAATAGATGTACAAATTCCTCTATTTTCACTTCTTCTCTCTCTCTCTCTTTCTCTCTCTCTCTCTATATATATATATACATATGAATTTTCACCCCCTTTCTGCATGTACACAGACAAAAACATACGCACGCACACACACTCTCACACACACATACACACACATATATATATATATATATATATATATATATATATATATACATATATATATATTATTTGCCGAAGGAATTTTATAAAATTCGGGTTTGTGTTGTCAACTTGTCAAAAAGAAATATATAACAAATAAATGGAATCAAAGGCAAGGTAACTTTTCTACCTTTCTGAAAAAGTGTTTAGTGGTGTTACTCAATTTAAAACGTGTAATCAGTTCGAAAATCATGCAGTGTTTTTCGACATATTTGAAAAGAAAAACAAATGGCGGCGAGCTTCAAGTTGAATATCTTAAGGAAAATGAGTTCAAACAAAAAACTATATAAAATACCGTTAGAAACTCATTCAATATATGTTAATGTTTAATAGGTTGACATATATTTAGTGCGTTTTTCACAGTATTTGTATATTTTTTAGTTTAAACTCATTTTCCCAAATTTAATGCATTTAACTTTGTTTTCTTTTCAAATAAATCGGTAAATGTATGATTTCCGAACGTATTACACGTTTTAAATTCGTAAAAAACACTAAAAACTTTTCCAGGTAGGTAGAAGAGTAACTTACCTTGCCTTTGATTACATTCATTTGTTATATTTTTGTTTTTAACATTTTTTCTGAGTCTATGTGTATAGTAAAACAAACCCTAAATTTCTTAATAAGAACTTTTATAATGGAGGCAATTTAGGAAAATAATAACCTGAAATACAAATTATCATTCTCAACAACAACAAACTTAGCGAAGATTATAATAAGTTCTAACAATGCAAAAATAAATAAGGCAAATAAGAAGGGTTGGTTATAAATCAGCCGGAGTGTTGAAAAAGAATCATTTGGGAATTGTAGAAATATTAATGAATGTCCTTTGCAAGGTAAATGTCTCATTTCTGACATAGTATAAACAAAGGAAGTCATTGAAAATAATTGAACAGAGAACACGCCAGTTCAAGAACAGATTATGCAACGATATAGCATCATTTAAAGTACGAAGTGTCTAAAATAAATGTCCAAACTTTACTGTTTGTGTACTTTTTTGATAATGCACACGTAAAACTCTAGTCCACTTCGAAGTAATCTACTCCGGCTGCAATGCAGTTTTTGTTCCCACAACTTTTGGTAAATCCTCTTGTGAGAGCATGCAATGACCCTCGCTACAGCTTTCATCTCCTACATTATCTTATAACGATAGTCTCTAAGGGTATCCTTGAGTTTGGGTAATAACCAAAACTCACAGGGATAAAGGTCTGGACTATAAAGAGGGTGAGGAGTGTCGTGATACCTACCTTTGTCAAATAGTATATGACAAGGATAGAGTTGTGGACTGGTGCATTCGCGCAAATCTTCCACATCTTCAGATCCTCCCGAATAATTGTGTGTACAGTTCCCACACTGACATCAAGTTGTGCGCTTATTGTTTCTATAGACACACGACTCTCTTTATCCATGATATTTTTTATTTGGCCAATCAACTCTGATGTTCTGACTTCCTTACTTCTTTCACATTTCTCAATATCCCCCAAAGACTCCCTGTTTTCTTTGATTGTCTTATGCCTGGCCTGATGTGGGATTCATTCAAGATGGTCCAAAAACAGTCTTAAGCATTCAATACACTTCTGTAAGATTTTTACAAGTTTAAACAGAATTTTATTGCATATCATTCTTCTAAAGTATCTCTATGTCCAGATTGCATTTTTGAAATTCACCAGTTGTGACAATTAGGCTTTAATAGAGTGTATGTAGTAGAGTGTTGTTGTTCATTTGAATGTGAAATCCTAATAATTGGTCTGTTATTTCATAATGTTTATAGCAATAACATACTGAATTTTCAAGAATCTATGACAAATTGAATTGCTTGTACAGAAAGTCTGGCAGCTTATTTAAGGAACCAAGTACCTATTGTAAATAGTTAGAGTAAATGAACTAAAAATTAATAATATAGAGTATAAATTTAAACTGTTTATATTATAAAGTGCTATCAAATACTCACCAAGTAAATCTGGGCGTTAAATTCTTTGCACCATAAAATCATATCATATAAAATGCCTGAAGTAAATGTATTAACTAAACAACAAAAGGTTTTCCAAAATCGTTTCTATAGATTAAGGTATGTTTTGCTTTGGCTGAAACCTGATTAGGTTTCCTTGTCTAAATTAATCACACACACACACACACACACACACACACACACACACACACACACACACACACACACACACATATATATATATATATATTTGTATATATATATATATATATGTGTGTGTGTGTATATATATATGAGTTTAAAAACAATTTTGGCGGTTGAAGTATTAAGTTTGAAAGACACAACTAAATAACCCAAATATGATAATAGCATGATTGGTACTGAATCTTTATTGATTAATTTATATAATTAATTGTGCAGCAGTCATGATTTTAAACACACACACTCACACACACATATATGTATGTATATATATATATATATATATGTGTGTCTGTGTGTGTGTGTGTTAAGTAATCGCCGGGCAACGCCGGATAGATAGCATTTATAGTGTTATCGGTTTATCTATCTATCTGTCTATCGAAGTGATTATCTATCTAGCGAAATAAACAATATATTAAATTGTAGAAAACGATTAATTGAGCGAGATACAGGTGCAGAAAGGGTTAAAATGTTATGCTGTGACATAATAAAACTCTGAGACCAATCAAATTGCATCAGAAGGTATGACAAACGAGGACCGAATCCGACGTTTCAAGGGTTCCGGTTTGAAGAAACTGAGATAATTTTAGTGAGTTTGGTCTTAGGCACCGACGAAGCATGATGGGGTAAGCAGGCTCCTTACACGAGGGCGACGGTTTGCAAATAGAACCACAAGTAGAGGTCGTCATTCACTCTAATCTGCTGTAACGAAACCCCTCGGAATGAATAAAGAAAATATGTATGTTTTAAAGCGTCTTTGATAAAACAGGTTCGAGCTCCCTCAAAATGATCGGCGAATTCACCAGAAGCCCAGTAGACGACAGGTGTGTCGTCATACGTATTATTATATGTTCCGATACACACCCACCCTTACTCAGAGACTAGATGAGCACAGCTGTTTTAAGAAACGTATACACTAGACGGGCACACCCTTGTTAAATAAATAAAAAAGTTGAATACGACAATAGATGATTAGAGACCAGACCTTTTCATATATATATATATATATATATATATATATATAAGATAAAATTTGATATATTTAAGTTCATTATACTATATTAGTCAATATACAATCGTTTGATGCGTATTATAATGTTTGATTTTAGCATTTATACATAGTGATCATGATGGTAAAATAATGTGTTTGAAATCTTTACCTAAAATAATTAATAAAAATGTATATAAAAATATCATACGTTTAATTAATATCTAAAGTAAAAAGTATAAAATATATATTTATACATATGCACATATCCAGTAATATATATATATATATATATATAGATGTATGTATGTAAAAAATAGTAAAATATTTAAATCGATATAAAATACTACTACAGTACTAGAATTATCTGCTAAGACCCGTGGCGCAGTGCTTAGAGTACTTAAACGTATTCAATTGTGAAGGTGATATTCTCCGAAAGGTTCAGAGTTCCATCTTTAGTGGGTGCCACCGAAAAAATACAATTTCGAATTACTTAGGATCTCTACCCATTCATCGCTAACAGAACGAAAGCATACTACCCCGGCGAAGTAAATTCTGTCGGAGTTGGAAAACTGCAATACATTTTCCTGCAGATCACCGAGTTCTACATCCGAAGAAGATCGAAGTTAAGATCGACCGAAATATGAAATGATACTCAAAATGATAACTGTAGTTCAAAGAACCAGAATAATGTACGTCATTAATGCTTATCCTTGTGTGGTCTTGCTAAGCATTGATTTGTTTATAAAAAAAAATTGTCCATGCAAATATTTAATTATAAATCTATTCACCCAGTTTCTTTTCATCTTCTCTCTGTTTTTTTTTTCTCTTTATACTATCTATTTCTCACTCAGCTCCATACAATACGCTATATTTCTGTCACTTGCTCGCATTCTATCTATTTTTCATCCTATCTCTATTTTCATTATTTTCTCTACTTCCAATTCTCTCGGAAATCGCGTCCTACAAAACAAATATCACAATCAATGCGGCGTAAAAACAATCAATTGAATCCGCAATTTTGCTCCATGATTTTCCGTGTCTTATTTCTTCCATTTTATTTGATTTTTATCACGTTCATTGTAATTCGATTCACATTTTTTACATTAAAAAATAGTTTTGGTCTGCTTTCTTCTTTTTCTTTATTCGTTTTCGACCTCCTACTTCACTACCTTTATTTGAGAAGACGAAGACAAAAATTATTTTCGCTAAATAAAATTCTCTTCATCGATTAAAACTGACGTCAGGCACGTTTAAAAATACAACAATAATTATTGACCTTTTTCACGCACCACGTGACTATCAGTCTATGCTTCCTTACGCACCAGAAATACCTCCATTTTTTCAAATTTTATTTTAATTATTCTGACATCTTTGCCACTTGAAAGAGACGATGACATTTTATGTAATTAAAATATGAAAACACGGATTTTTATTTCAATTTAGTGTCTTATTTGTCAGTTAAATAAAGTCTCTGTAATCTAGAAGCAATGTGCTTTAGCAGAAGAGAAACAACTGAACAAGATGTTTCTTTGAGATCTCTACTTCAACCGCCATGATGGGCTTAATCGTATGAACCTCAGTGTATGCAAAGAATAAAACCATCGTAGTACACTTTCTTATTTGTCACAAATTTTTATAAATTGAAGCTAAACTTTTCTCAATTAAAGAGTATGTACACAATTTCAATGTGAGAAAAATATATCAAAAACTATATATATATATATATATATATATATATATATATATATGTATATATATATATACATATATAGATAGATAGATAGATGTCGTGTAATATTTATGAAAAGGAAGTAAAAATTATGACTTATGATACAGAAGTCTATACCATGCGAAAACAATTTTGTAATTGCGGGAGATAGGAAGAATGAAATGAATGATCTCTTCAGTGAATGCGAGAAGAAACGATGGAATTTGGCTGTGGATTCACAAGGATATATTAAGTGAAATCAATAAACCTATGACATCGTTTTTGTTGGACAGATACCCAGGTAAGGAAGTTTATGAAATACGTAAACAAGAAAAAACCTATGTGAAAGAAATGACGCTTCTAGGACATAAACGTTACTTATCCCAGTACAAATACGATATCCTGATAGAAGAGGTTTGCGACTTAAGAAATACAGCAGTAGATTATACCCAGAGACTATGAAGTGGTGTCTTCTAATGGTCGTGGCACTGGATGCGATTGCCAGTTGCTGTAAATTATATGCGGTATGTATGCGAGCGGCATTCATACTAGATTGTTTGAAGAGGAAGATTTAAGGGAATATAAAATTAACGCATTATTAAAACGATGTTGGGTTTTGACATTTGTAGGGGGAGGTGTTGACGATATCTTACATTTAAATGCAGCTGCCTTGCTGTTTTAACAACGTCGGCGACCATGGCTTTCCAAACTGTAGAGCAATGATAACCTCATGAAGACAAATAAAGGCGGTAGTTTCCTGTTGCGTTCCGTCTTGATCCTCGAGTCCACCATACATATAGACTGTTCAAAAGTTTGGCTCAATTATATACACTGTTCCCACAAAATCTGCTCACGTAATTCACAGGTTGCCAACAAAGTCTGGCTACATTATGTAGCCAGACTTTGTTGGCAAACTGTATAGAGTTTGACATTCTCAAATAGTCATCCATCTTGTACTGACCATGCCTAGTGTTGCTTAACTTCGATGTTTTAAGGGGAATTGGTGTTTCAACCGTATTATGTCTGGTAATTATAGATTAGATTTAATGCAAATTAGCAATATTTGCATTTTAAAATCTGAGGCTTCGGTCACAGAATAATTCTAGAACTCCTTTAAATTTGGAGAATATCTACTAATTAATGTCTAATGTAATGTGAAACCTCGCCAAAAAGCCACAAGTGCCACTGAAGATGAAAGATTACGGTAAAATAACGGTTTAGTGCAATTGTAACAGTGTTTGACTACTTTTGTTCGAACACGAGTTTATACCTATGTTAGACTAATGTAGACATTTTATTGTGTCACGCACGATTGTTTCTTATAATAAGCAAAAATAAATAGCCGGTTCGGGCTGAAAATCATTTCTGAATTTGACAAAGATGGAGCTGTGTTGCTGAGTTGATTTAGAAGCAATATAATACTGGGTTATTGATTCCTCGAAATGCTTATTTTCCCAGAAATATTCATCGCTTCAGGGTATTTACTTTAAATAATAAAAACTATTTCATCACAAAAATTTCGATGTTGCTTCAAAAAGACTGACATAATATCGCAATTTAATAAATCCATAATACTTATTCGTTTTGTATTTCATCTTTGATGTGTTGAGCCTGGCATTTATTGGTATGAAAATGTGCTTTATGTTCGACAAAAGTAGAACAAGGAAACAGAGTGTGCATCATTTATTATGTCACAACGATAAAGCCGATTTAGACATGAAGATAACTGCTTTTGCAAGGCAAAAATATCTGAGCGACTAAAACAATTGGAAAGGTGGTCGGTCAGTATTGGAGACACTAAAAGGATTCAATATAAAGAAATAGTACAGAAATATAAATTATCCGACTTTTAACTCAATTTTAGACGAATCAATCAGGTAGTGTTGAATATATTTAGTTACATTTATCTTGAAAATGTGGTATTGGGGATTTTTACATCACAAGTTCATAAAATTTTGCTCAATTTATCTCTCTCTCTATCTCTCTCTCTCTCTCTCTCTCTCTCTATATATATATATATATATATATATATATATATATGTGTGTGTGTGTGTGTGTGTGTGTGGGTGTGGGTGTGTGTGTATATATATGTATATATATAATGATTAGTGTATATATATATATGTATGTATATATATATATATATTTATATATGTATATGTGTATACATATATAAATATAATGATTTTTGGGGTGAGGGTACAACAAAACTTTAATATAACTATAAAAAAGAGAAAACTGAATTTTTTGTATCCATGATAAAAAGAAGGATGGAGGGAAATATTGTAGGAAGGAACAAAAAATAGATAATGGGGTAGAGTCGGCCGACCGGGTTTTGTCCTACCTTTTCAAAAGCCAAATCGAGGGTTTTCTTTTATTATTTATTAATATATGAAAACGAATTTAAATGTGGGGAGCGACTAAAAATAAAATCAAATTATCGGGGAGGGGAGAAAAAATGAGAGGAACGACTAAAATAAATCTCTCGTTATGATATGGGAAGAGACAAATCACGTCCAAACCTAAAAGACACTCCTTCTGCTTACAGAAAGAAGGTCTCCTTAACCGAACGTGAATAGTCTCTAAGACCTTCAGATGAAATAACGAGTAAGTGTAACTTTGAAAATGAGTCACTGCTGAAATTCATTGCACATCGTATTGCTCAAAATGCTAGTTAGTTGATATATTCCGTTCCGGATTTTACTAGGTACATGTTGTTGGACGCAACCATCTACCCTGAGGCTTGTTCTGCCCACGTAGTTGGCACTGCAACTACATTTAAATTGATAAATAACATTATTCATATGATGGAGGGCAGAACATCCTTTCGAGAGGATCGCAATAATGGTTTTGTCCCAAACACCAAACGTACATTGGAAGCAAAATAGCATTGTTCTACAGCTGAGTTAATCTGTTTGGCGAATTATTCACTTACTATCCCTAACGAACGTAAACGAATGTTAATTGGACATTTAGCCGCCATCTTAGATTTTATTTGGGAAAAATCATTTATTTTCTTTTTTATGACGGAGTTGATCACATCAAGAGGGTAACGATTAGTACACTAATTATTAGTAATCATTTTTAGTTCTTCATCCAATTTGGATTGTGAACAAATCATGAGGGCACGATGTGTTAAGGTTCAAATAAAATTATACTTTCATTTGTTAGGGCAAAATGAATCGCACCTTGTATACAGACTAGTGAACGTTGGTTTACGGTAAATTGATGTCAGATATTTGAATGGAGTTTTTGTTATCAATACATCAAGGAAGGTAAAATCAGAATTGCTTTCACCCTCATAGAACCGAGCCCATTGCCACACCATCTATTTGCCGACACATTATATCGTTGAAACTGAATTCAACCGATTTTATGGAAAATTTCATTAATTCAATAAATATATTGTTAGGAATGGAAGGAGGTGATATCTGACTATGATATAAAAAATCAGTACAGATTACTGTTGTCTCCAAAATTGGAACACAAGGGAATAAGTTGATAATATCATAAGAGAACATGAATTTATTGGCAACTTTATAATTTTGAATAAAATTAGCAAACTCAAATGAATCCTTTAAGCAGTAGTTAATATAATAAATCGTTACTGGCTGTAAAATGTTGAATATTCATTTTGCAACCTTGTGTTGTGCACACCCCATCATAGGAAGAATAGGCCTTAAAGGAATATTCGTTTTATGGGTTTAAGGTAAGCCATACAGCCTGGGGCGGATAGAGCATGAGGTCTGATCTCATTAGCTATGTCAAAAGGGAGTACACCACTTTTCACCCACTTTACTAATTTCTTCTGAAATTTCGATTATAAGGAAGCAGTAGAATTATGAGTATTAATAGGACCTAATTTTATAAATTTTTCCGTGTCATCAAGAATCACCGACGTTTTATCAACATAATAATGATGATTTAGTACCACCATTCCCGAGCTCTTGTCCGGTCTTGTTATAACTAGAGATTTATTATTTCACAGAATATTAATGAGTGCAAAGTGTTCTTTGCGCCATTTAAACTCTGAATGGTATACTCGTGTACTCGCATAGCTATGTCATAGGTCATTTAACCTTTGTTTTATGTCCCTTGTCCTGGTTTTAGAGATAGGTGGAAGCCTCACTGCTTGAGCATTAAGTATTTAGAATATATATATATATATACATATATATACGTGCGTGTGTGTATATACACGTGTGTGTATGTATGCCTGATCATTCTCTGTACTTATGAGACACAGAAGCTTTATTATAATAAATAAATTTTGTAGCGTATCCTTGTCGATATACTTAAAATCGATACATAATATAGCTTTCTTCATAAAATTTTGTACATGAAATAATAAGTATATATATATATATACATATATATATATATATGTCTGTATGTAAATAAATATATATATATATGGATAGATAGAAAGATAGAAATTTATGTTTACATTCATTTAAAAATGGAATCCTACCGTACTTTTGAATGCAGTCAAAATATTCAATGAAAAATGGGGTTTATACACAACAAGGAATATTTATAATTTTATAAAATTTTATACACAACAAGGAATATTTATAATTTTATAAAATTTTATACACAACAAGGAATATTTATAATTTTATAAAATTTTATACACAACAAGGAATATTTATAATTTTATAAAATTTTATACACAACAAGGAATATTTATAATTTTATAAAATACTTATATTCTTCGACTTTAATGCGTTTACGTATCGACAGAATTCTAGTTAGATAATTTCTATTAATTGATATTCATGGATAATATCATAGTCAATTAATTAATTGTTAATATGATATTTTCAGTAATGAACTTGTAAATAACTAGGGCTTTTGATTTGGAAAATTGTTCATTCGCTATAAGACTTTCACATCGAGAATATATCAAATTGTGCAAATATATTTAATTTATATATATACATAAACACAACAGAGATAAATACTATGAACGTGCATTTATTTGCATTCACGGCACAAGTAATATTCGTCTGCTCATTCTGCTGGTCTAAATTTTTTAATTCATTTTGAAACTGCTTCCAGCGTCAACTGTCAAATCAAATGCGTACTGCAACGGAACGAATAGTTAAATAAAGTTCAATCAGTTAAGTTTAAATCGTTTGAAACTTTTTATGATTATTGTTTTCTTCCAATGAATAACAGATTCGCCTATGAGAATTCTTAACTCGATAAAATCAAAATTCAGATTATTACAAACACAAACATTATTTAACACCAAAAAAAATACCGTAGAAAATTAAATGGCATAATATACATAAAGAATCAAATAAGTCCCTACTTATCTCCTGGAATATATATAGGTCATCCTTGGACAATAACAGAAAGATCAATTTGATGCCATATTGAATATAATAGTAGATCTTAAAGATTAGCATGTAAATACAGTGCCTAATGGATACGACATTAATTTGCTAACACTCAATTATGTCATAAATAGGGCTAGGACAACAGCATATTCTTTTCATTGTTTTGACTCTCAAATTTGTATCCGTTGATATCTTATATGTTTTTATATAGAGTTATGTGGTTCTCGGCTGATGAACTGTGTCAAACTCTGCCGGATATATACTCGAGAGTCAAAACAATGATACGAATATTCTGTTGTCATAGCCCTAGACATAACCTGTATTTGAAAGAAACATTATTTTCGCAAAAATACAAACTGACTTCTAAATGGCCAAAACCAAATTCAGAAATATTTATGCTTTGCGTGATTTCTGTTTTCTTAGTGAAATATTTTTCACAAGTAGTTTGTTATTTTCATGAATTGCAAACATTCAATCCAGTCAACATGCGATCGGTTAGTGCATTTTTACATCATCACAATATAATCTTAATTCTAAATTTATGAACAAAATGTTTGGTTGTTTCATCTGTTGTTTATTTCATGTTAGGTTTAATAATATGATGCAGCGAACACAAGGGCGTTAAAAGTTTTCAAATTTCTGCAATGCCACACATTTTTTATCAAAATATCAAATCTAAGAAAATAATATAATATAATTTTCTACATTTAATAGGATGATTTTACAATTTAATAGAGATATTAAAAGAGTTTATAGTTTCTAAGTTAGGGTGTCCAGAATCCATGAACAGAACTTGTCTTATGAAGACAAAACGTTGAGACTAAGTCTCATTGCAAGACATTGGACAAAGTAAAGATATTATATCTGTTCCTGCGTAAATGTCTGCTCCTTTGCTATTCTGCCGAAACTAAGCTGTTTGGGCAGAATAGCAAAGAAGCAATTCCTTGGTTCGTTCAATAGAAAGTGGGGGAATGATTGGACAAACAAAATGTTTAACAGACTTATATCATTTTAGAATGTGTAGCATTTACTGATATATTCTCATTGTCGATTTGTTTTCATGTTCAGACAATATGTTGATGCTGGAACTTAAAATTAACAATTTTACATAAAACCTCGCAGCTAGGACAGAAACATGATTATACTGTTGTGATATGCAGTTCTCTTTTGAATGCAGATGATTCGGGATTAGTAAGTGTTTTAGTAACATTACTCCCATTAAATATGTTTCTATATTAGAAGAAGGTCCCATTTAACATTCCTAAATTATAAAATGCTAAAACATGGGTACTTACATACCGAATATTGCACACCTTGCCACACTGTTAAACCATGCAAGATTGGTCGCATCTAATCGAACTAATCTGCTAATGCAGACAGATAAAATAATTTCTAATTTCGCATATATAAAAATAAACACTCATGTGATCATGCTCCTTATAATTTTTCATTTGATTTTCATTTAACTTTTCGCCGTCATACTAAGAATTTTTACAAGCTGAAGGTCAAACATTGTTATCCTGCAAATTCTGTGATAGGGCCAATTTTCATATTCTTTTAGAAAAGAACATGCTGAGAATCAGTGTGCATTGTACATAATCAAGCAGTATGATGTGGAATGATTGGTGTGAATATAAGACATACAGAAAGATTGAACTTCATTATAAATAATGTTGAAAGATTTCGCAGCTAATAGTCATCTAATCAAAGATGTACCACATAATGAGTTAATACCTATATACTGTGTTGTGTAAAAGGTGCAATATTTCGTGTGGAATAGTTAATCTTGTTCGTTTAAATAATTATTAGATTATTCATGTAGATATCGCCCGGTGGCCATTGACTCCGTTGTCCTCCCGTATATCCTTGAACCAGTTGGCATCAACCGAAGTAATAACAGTCTTTTATACACACAGAAACAACCTAATGCTGTTTCTGTGTGTATAAGTTTACTTTATGCAATTCGACTTGTGTCTTCTCTTCTGCACTCTTATCTGTAATATACTCGGCAACAAACCATTGGCATTTTAGACTGTGTGTATATACATCTATCTAACGTGTATATATAATGTGTTCTTATAGTGCTGTCTCTTTGTGCGGGTGTATGCACATATCACATTGTAACATACTCCATATATATCTTTTGTTTGTTTCCCTGACATATCGTGTCATCAGCGCTATCTGGGACTCACAATACACAACACTCTTTCTTTACTATGTTTTTAAAAAATGTACGTACATTTTTCTACCGCAGCTCTTTCTCCTATTGACGAAGAAAAAATCCCTAGGTGTTTTCCCCCCACACATCTCCCGATGAATAAAATGTTAGATCCCAACCCACTTAATTTTGGGGGCTAGTCCTTGCCCATTGACTTTAATATAAACACAAATCGCTTCTTTTGCAGATTTTGACCTGCGCACTGAAATATTAACGTTATTATTTCGAAATTATTATTTAACATGGGAAGAGTGGGGGTGTTTTGCAACTATTCTTTATTACAACTATACTGTCGCTATTTTCTTACAACTAAACAACTTTAACCCGTTGACAAACATAAGAAGAATTGTAGTAAAGCCAAGACTATTACTACTACTACTACTACTAATACTACTACTACTACTACTACTACTACTACTAATAATAATAATAATAATACTTTATATCCGTCCCTTTTCCTTCCTTCCTTCCTTCTTTTTCATTTTTTGTTTACATTTCTCGATACAAAATAGTTGTGTGAGAACGGTGAAATTGTTGACACATTTACTAATCTGTTTCAATATAAGTTTTATTTTATTTATTTAGTTTTTTTTTTCTTTTACTTAAGGTTTTATTAATCATCATTTTTTTTTTTAGATTTTAGGTTTCTATAACTTGGTTGAAGGATTTCAATATGGGTTTTTCATTCTTATATTTCTCAGTGGTAGGTTCATGTGCGTTCTTGCTGCTAAACGACTTTCGTCGGAGTTCGATTCGTAGGAAAATCATGTTTAATTTTCGATTTTTGAGCGATTATTCGGAAAAATAGGTAACTTTACACGAATAGGGAGGATTTTTTTCATGTTTGAGTGATCCGTCCGTGATTTTTTTAAAATATACTTTCATAGAAATGTTTCTGTTATGTGAAAATATATATATATATATATATATATATATATATATATATATATATTCTTTACGTCACAAGTGTCACGCTCATACATGAATTCCATAGCTAATAAAACATACTGACACAACGGGTCATGGGTAGTCTAATACGGGTTAAGTTTGGGGATCAACTAGAAAATAACTATTTACAATATCTCTAATAGTCAGTCTCTATATTTCACACGGTGCATGTACTGATTCAAGCTCTTGTAAGCTTCTAAGGTCTGGACTCTCAACAACTCCGGCAAAAAACATCACATCTTTTTTCTTATTATTTTCCTTAATACACAAAACAAGCATTTCCTTAAACCGCAAATGGAACATCAATTACGATTAGCACGATTACTTTACATTTTTTTCACAAAATTCTGTTATTTTTACTAAAACACAGTGTAATACAATTAGGTTTTCTCCGTGTATAGTAACACTGTTCAGAACCAGGATAAATGAGGTACGGGAGACAGTTCTTTTAATATGGCAGATAAACATCTTTATATGTGTGGCACACCAGACAAAAGGGCAACATACTCTATTTCTTGTTCCTTGCTTTTTTGTTGTTGTCATGCTGGAATGAATATTTCTTTCTCCGGAGAAACCATCAGACAACGTTGATAATTCATAGGTAGCATTTGTTTTCTTTTTATGATTTTCTTCAGAGTTGAATGCATTTTTCTTTAGTTCCTACATCTTCTCTAGTTGATTGCGCCGATGTTTCCCGGACTCAGACGATAACATTTCTTCCGAGCCAACTGACTGAAAAACTATGTTTGTGAACCTTATCTTACTTACTGACTTCATTGACTAGTTTGTGACGTTAATATATGAGAACTCGTTCTCGTTGTTAGTTTTCTTACGTTACATAACCTGGTCAGACTTCCGTCATGGTCACCTTACATTACTCTTTTGTTTATGTAACAAAAGTCCTAAAATCTCTTATTACACAAATATTTAATTGGCCTCACTAGAGTCTAATATTGTATTATATAATTATATGTAGTTATTTTTATGCGTTCATCTATTTATCCTCTGACGCATTTTATCTGCTATCGAAATATTTCATTTCAATAACAACACATTATAACATATCCTAGCGCTATATTTTGTTTGTTTCTCGATCTATTATGTCATCTTTAGTTATGTTAATGTTTATATTCCTAATATCCTAAAATCTCTTATTACACAAATAGTTGACTGACCTCACTTAATTCTAATATTTTATTATATAAATATTGTGGAATTATTTTATTGTGCTTAACTATTTCCCTTCTAACGCATTCTTCTATCAAAATATTCCATTTTAATAACAAAAATTTTAACATCTTCCAGAGCCATTTTTAGTTGTTCTTTTTTTTCGATCCATTAGGTCTTCCAGCGATATCCGAGAGTCGCAATACAAAAGACTAGGAGCTATCTGGGATCTGTTCTGATGCTACCATTCAATTATCTTCCCTCCATCAGTAAATAGGAAATCCTTCAAAATATTGAAGCAACGTAAGGGTTTGTGATCCTTGATAGAAGCTCTGGTTAAGTTTGAATAAAATGAAATACTTGTTACGTTTGAAGCCGAAACAACGCATTATTACAAAATAAACATATATTTATTTTGTTTGAAATTTATATTAGAATTTATAAATATATTTCGAAGATACACTTCATCTTCAGTATGTCTTTTTGTCATGTTGTTGTTGAAGCATAGAATCAGCAAGTAGAAGTTCGCTTGTTGTTTTTACGGTATTTTTTGAAAATGTCCAGCAATTTGAGCAATTTGATTTTTGGTTCTAACCTAATTCTCCCCCTTTTTAAAGAGCTGACTTTCAGTTGTATTAAAACCAATTTTGTGTCGTAATCGATAACAGGTTTCTTTTCCAATCGATTGTTGTGGACACTAGTAAATCAATACGAACCGTCATGTGTTGCTTCCTCGAGGGCTTTGATTTTTTTAATCACGTACCACACAGAGTCATTATGAACTGAATTAAATTTTCGAGTGATTGCCCTTCACTACTTTTCGTAGAAACGCACTGAGACTGCTCCTAGCCTGTCAAGATAACAAAGCAGCCAATGAAACTTGATGTTTGTATAATTGTTTAATAATTAACTATTATGTTTGTTATTTAATTCGTACATTAAATTTTAGGAATTATAAATCGAATGTTTATTAGAACCATTTCTTAATACACAGACACAGACAAGAGAAATAATACAATATTTATTTCAATGAAAAAAGTGTGCGAAACTTCACTTATTCCATCGCATCATTTGTTCACTGCTGCATCATTATCCATTTTGAGCAATGCATGGAAAAATGGCCTCCTATGCCGGGACTGGAGCCATACTTCACTGCTGACATTAGCTCGATCAATAAGTGCCACCCTAGTTCTGCAAATATTTTCTTTTCATTTGTTTTACAGTATTCAGTCTTTCATGTGTCGCTGGATTTTTCTATGATGAAAAAATACTTTATCAGACAACTTATCTACAAACATCGATTGACGTTTCCTTTGTCTTTCTTTCATTCTGTCATTTATTAATTGTCTTTTGCCATTTAGTCTTGTCACACATGACGTCCTTCATTCAAACTTGGGCAATTTTATTCTCACTTACTCTCTCTCTCTCTCTCTCTCTCTCTCTCTCTCTCTCTCTCTCTCTCTCTCTCTCTCTCTCTCTCTCTCCATCACGTTCTATCTTTTTTTTTCTTGGAACGTGCTGCTTTCCTGTTGGCCATTATTTTAATTAAAATCTTTTTGATTCTTAATCCGATTGGCCGATGAAATCGTTTTTTCCACTCTACAACTAACAAATCATTGGATTGGAAAATTCATTTAATTTAACTTTCTTTTTCTTTTCTTTTTTCCTCTTTCCTCTTCTTCTGTGTCGTCATCGTTTTCACTCTTCTCTACCCGCACTTCTTTTACACAAAACTAATTTTCCACTTGTCATTCCTATTCTTCGTATTCTCCTTTCTCTTTTATTTATTTCATTGTTATACTTCATTCGCAATTATTGTTTTTAATAAGACTGGTTATAAATAACAAATAAATGGCTGAGAAAACATGATAAAAGTCCAGTTTGTTGCCGTTTTTCTTTATCGGTTTTTTCTCCTATGCGTTTTCCCTACCCTTCCTATTACTACCTCTACTCGCACCTTTTATTTGTCTCCCCCCTCCACAGGGCAAAGTTATAAAACAATATCTTGTTTGATTGGGGATCGTCTCCAAAAGGACACTATGAATTGTTTTAACTTTTTTTTTTACAACAAATTCTCCTTCATTATTCGATGACAACAAAGATAAAGTTTTGTAGAGGAACATATATTACAATTTACTCCTGGCCAAAAGAGTATTATCATTATAATCATTGGCAGCATCAGCAGTAACTTCTATTTTTTTCGTCGAACATCCGTCTTTTTAATCTTCATCGTTCCTTTTTTTCCTTGTTATTCTTCTTGATCATCTTCCTCATCTTCACTTTACGTCTTATTCTTCTATTATTTCTTTTTTCTTTTTCTCCTGCTTTTTCTTCGACTCCGTTTCTATTTCTTCCTCATCTTCGTCAATCTTATTATTATTTTTTTCATATTCTACTACTACTACTACTACTACTACTACTACTACTACTACTACTTGTCTTATTTTTCAATTCATTTATTTATATTTTCGTCTCCTCCTCCGTTACATTCGGCCACAATCTTTTTTTCCTTCTTTTTCGATTTTCGTCTATCTTCTTCATTTCCCTTATCCAGCTGTTATATTCTTTATACTTCTTGCTCTTCATTTTTTCCCGTTTTCTCATCTCCATATTTCCCTCTTCTTCTACTTCTATTTCCTCAACTCGTCCGTTTTTTTCTAGAAAAATATACGAAACAAACAAGGAAAGACTATTTAACATCAAGATAATATGTGCATCTTTTCGCCGAAAACTATTTTTATTTTGTAAACATTTGCAGAATAATGTTTCCGTCTGTTGTTTTACATTGTCAAATCTGATGTAAGACACCAATTATCATTGCTAGTCTCATTATTTTGTGAAAAACCCCATTCTAGTGCCATACTCATTTATAATTGGTATATGATGGGGGTGCTAGAAAAAGAAAACAAATAAATGAAAAAGCGAACCAAGTATAGTTTTATAATGATGTTTCGAATGTTGATCAAACGAGACGATTTACTCTGTAAGCAAACAAGGAAGTAAAAAGGAAACGAAGAATACAAGTGCATCAGAGGGAGGAAATGGACGTGAATCTAACGTAGAATAAGAATAGAATGAATGGGGACAACAATAAAAAGAAAATAGTAAGTAGTTGTAGTAGTTGTAGTTGCACAGGTAGTAGAGAGAAAAAGAAGAAAAAAACAACAACCAAACAAACAGAAAAAAATAAGACCAAACAAAAAAGAAAGAGGAAAAATAGACGAACAACAACCGCGAAAAAGAGAGAATAACACAAGAAACTGTTCCTGGTAGTATTATTTTTGAACTCTAATTTATTGATTGACCGATTATTTGAATAGGTTTCAATTGATATATATATATATATATATATATATATATATATATATATATATATATATATATATATATATAAACAGAGATGTGTGTGCCACAGACGATTTCTGATTGGTAATCCAATAATCACATCTCCTAAAAAACTATGGTTCGTAGGCTCTTAACTTTACCATAAAATATTATGGCTTTATTTATTGTCCATCTTGGAAGGGTTTAATTTTTTCCTAACTTGCGATTTACAAATTACAAAAATACGAAACTTACAATCTAACAATCGAACCTCCGACATCACGGCCGCCATTATGAAACTAAACTAAAAAAAAAAAATTGCGCGTTCACTCGTGGTCTTTTCATTTCGGGTTTGGGTACGTGTGCAGTTTTCCATTGACATTAAAAAATGGAAATATTTTTTAAAAAAATATATTGTACGTACTCGTCATGGGATAAAGTTTTCCTACAGAAAAAAATCACGTAATTTCATCAAGTAGTTATTTTTTTATAGCGAAAAAAGAAAAAAAAATCAACGCTACAAGCGAGTAATTATTAATTCAGCCATCTTCATTTTAAACCAAACAGAAAGTTCAAGTAGGGGGATTTCCCTTTTTTTTTTGATAGCGAGGCCAAATTTCGCGAATTTGGCCTTTTTTTTTAAAGCAGTTTGGCCTTCAAAATTTCTGTTTGGCCTTTTTCTTCACCGATGAAATAAAAAAAGCAAATAAAAACAACGCAATAAAACTTTTAAAAATACGGCACACTTTTGTTGTTCTTGTTTGTTTTTTTTTGGTAATTTTCCTTATTTTTTATTTTTTCAAGATAATACTATTAAATGGACACTATTATGCCAAATTAGCCCCCCCCCTCAAAAAAAAAAGAAATGCACAAAAATTCGAGATTTAAGGTTTTGACGAGATAATTTAGCGAATTGTCCGGACTATTGCGAGATAACCATCCATTAGTTTTTCCTGAAATTTTGCCACAAATTGTATTTCAATACATAGATGTGCATAGTAACAACATTTTTTGCCGAAAATTCCCGTTGCGTCCCCAGATTTCATCGGTGAAGAAAAAAGCCAAACATAAATTTTGAAGGCCAAACTGCTTTAAAAAAAGGCCAAATTCGCGAAATTTGGCCTCGCTATAAAAAAAGGGAAATCCCCCTACTTGAACTTTCTGTTTGGTTAAGAATCAAGATGGCTGAATTAATAATTACTCGCTTATAAGACTATCAATACACACAAAAAATATATAGATTTATTTTTGGGTAAAGTTCCCCCGGGTTTTCCTTTCACTTGAGTAAATAATGGTCTTTTGTTATATATATGGCGTACTATTATCCTTATATATATGATGTTTATGTTTATAACAACATCTTAATACGGCGCTGATCCATAGTCGTTTCGACTGACGGATGCCACACACATGTTTATATATATATATATATATATATATATATATATATATAATTGATAGTGTCTGTGTGTGTCTGTGTGCATTTCCCTACGCTAAAACTCTGTCAATTTTAAGCCTAGAGATTCGAAATTTGATATACAGGGTACTGAGATTTGGGAAAATCGATGTGATAGGTTTTCGACAGAAATTTGGCGATTAAGTGGTCAATATTCAACGATTTGACCTTTGAGAACTCTACCAAACTCCTCCTATAATTTTGGGTCTAAACAGTAAACACGTGATATTTTAGATACAGATTCCTTGGACATGGATCTAACTTATTAACTTTACTTGATCCCTAAACAATAAATGTTAAGAGGTCATAATAGGGGTCAAAGTTTTAAAAAATTGACTTTTTTTTCTCAGCATTAACCTCAAAACACCTGGGCAACGCCGGGCACCGATTGCTAGTATATATATATATATATATATATATATATATATATATATATATATATATATATATATATATATATATATACTGGGTAAACCAATGTCTGTTGTATATGTTAATCAGACAAAATTCACGTCAAATTTTGGGATTGTGGAATACTTTCATTTTTATGGTTTAAAATGGTTGCAATGCCTTAACAACATATCGAGCCACAGATGTTTAACTCTCGCCCATTATATGTACACAGATATGAGAGAAAAGAATAAGCCACCATAGCAACAATATATTTCAATAAACATATAATTTATATCCCAAAATCAAAATTAACTGATCAAAAATTTAATAACTGATATTTGCTTAGTAATTGTCTGTATTTTTTAGATGAGGTGTTTTCATTGATTGAGATTGTCGGACTGATTTCCTCATCTTGGTTGTTATAGTCACAACGTCTCGGCCGTTTTGCCCTCCGGCCTTAATGAGGTGTTTTGTATCGAACTGGGCAACCGTTTGTTAAGAGTCTCGAACCTAACTCTTTATTATTATTACGGGAGTACTGTTTTCGGACTCCAGGAAGGCACGTAGAGTCGCGGAAAGGGCAGGGCATGCCCTCGTTCGAGAAAGTATCCAAACCACCTGCTGGAATAAACAAAAACTAAGGAATGAAATTTCCGACACCTTAGCATCGTTCCTTGTCAAGGTGACTCAAGAGGAAGACAGGGTGAGAATCCAATCAGATCTGGATACATCGTACAGACAAGAATATGAGAAGGTCAAATCAAGAAGCTCATAACGCTCAAAAACCAGACGAATGTAACATCAAAGCACCGCTCACCTGTGAAAGCAGTCATCAACCTCAGCAGCCGCCAAGTCACTCAGAGAAAGCAGTACTAAATAAAGGTCTCACCTTCGCAACAACAACCAAACGCGTTCCATTCTTAGATATCATAACACACATGGAAGATATAGCCTTGAGAATCCCATCAACCGAAGGTGATGGAATAAGATGGAAAGTGAGACAAGTACTCGAGAAAGCCAAGCCTCCTAAATCAAACATCTCTCGGGAAGATAGGCTGGCTATAAGAACCCTACAGAGTGACAGCAGTATAATAATTCTGCCAGCAGACAAAGGCAATGTTACTGTGGTGATGGACATGTCGGAGTACTCTGGAAAAGTTGCAGGCCTAATCGCAGATGGTAGCTACGGTAAAATAAAGAAGCACCCACCTTTGAAAACAGAAAGAAAGCTGTTACAAATCCTTACCAAAAGCAAGAAACACATCGCTCCGATGAGATATAGACAGCTGACCCAGCATTACAGTAAGCTACCACATATGTACGATCTCCCCAAGATACACAAAGACGGTATTCCACTCAGAACCATAGTGAGCTGCCGAGGCTCAGCATGCCACCCACTGAGCAGGTACCTTGTGGATATAATAAACCCATTAGCATTCAAGTCAGCAACACATGTAAAGAATTCTGCCCACTTCACGGAACTGATCAAGGGAGCACCCATCAGTACAAACCAAATGGTAAGCCTAGATGTGATTAGCCTGTTCACTAAAGTCTCAACTAGTGAGGCACTAGCAGTAATTCTAGACAAACTAGCTGCGGACCTCTCCATAGAAGAGCGCACATGTGTACCATTGCCAAACTTAATGGAAATGCTGACATTCTGCATAGAAACAACCTACTTACGAATGGGTACTGACCTATATCGACAAGAGGAGGGGATAGCTATGGGCTCACCATTATCACCAGTGATGGCGAACATATACATGGAATACTTCGAAGACATGGCCTTAGGTCCAGCTCCCTTAAAGCCAACCATGTGGCTAAGATACGTTGATGACACCTTCATACTCTGGTCCCATCAGGGAGACATCCAGGCTCTCCTAGACCATGTGAACTCAATAAGACCATCGATACAGCTCACAATGGAGAAAGAAAACGATAACCAACTGGCCTTCCTTGATATACTCATATCACTCACAGAGCATCGGTTTAAGACATCCGTATATCGCAAGCCTACCTTCACCGGACAATACTTTAACTTCAACTCCCATCACCCATACAGTATCAAACATGGAATCGCACGCTGCTTACAACATCGAGCAGAGACAATAAGTAGCGACACCATTACATACCACCAAGAAATGGTCAGGTTGAAGAATACCCTCCGTCGTAACAACTACCCCGATAGCATACTATCCACCAGACGTGTTAATAGTATAAGAGAGGAGAATGAAACCCAAAAACCTCCAACGGTCTGCCTACTATACATACGAGGCATCTCCGAAAAGATTCAGAGAATATGTGCCCCTATAATATAAGGACGGTATTCAAGAGCGAGTCAACAATCAGACGACACCTGGTACGAGCGAAGCCCCGCATGGAGGAGAACATGACCAAGAACTTCATATACTCCATCCCATGCAGTTGCAGAAAGGTTTACAAGGGTGAAACATGCCGCCCCCTTAAAGTAAGGGTGGAAGAACACAGAAAAGCGGTAACTAAAGGGGAGACGGAAAAATCGGGTATAGCCAACCATGTCTGGATGGAGAGGGGGGACCATCGCCCCCTATGGGATGAAGTAAAAATAATAAACAGAGAGACCCACTGGAAAGTGAGAAAACTTAAAGAAACAGCTCACATGTTCGGACATAACAACCTACTGAATAAACCAAGCATAGAACTGAATGCAATTTGGACACCTCTGATAGAAAGAGAAAACCTTGAATAAAAACATAGGTTCAACATTAACAAAAACCAACTAAGAATTGTCCTAGTGACATATGGCCGAGTGGTCCTAGACGTTGTATCAAAGTTTACAGTTACCCAAAGGTGCTGAGTTCAATCTTGAACGAAGGCAGTAAAAAGTAACATTCAAAACAGAGAATCAGCAACTATGTCCCAGAGCCTAGCTGGAATCCGAACACGGGCCCCCCGTAATAATAATAATGGGTTGGGTTTGAGACTCCTAACAAACGGTACCCCAGTTCGATACAAAAAGCACCTGATGAAGGCCGGAGGGCAAAATGGCGGAAACGTTGTGCCTATAATACCCAAGATGAGGAAGTCAGTCCGGAAATCTCAATTAATAATACTTGCTTGACATTCCTTTTGCTGTTATAAATGTTAGGGGCATTCTAATCATGGCATTGATTAGTTGACGAATATTATCTTTAAGAATTTCTTGCCATGCCCGCTCAATAATGCTAAAAGTCCAGGCTGAGAAGATGGCTTCTTTTTTTGGGAATGTCTTGTCTAATATGCCCCAGATGGTTTTCATTGGGGTTCATATCCGAGGACTGACTTGGCTGTGGACGTTTATTAATCCCATTTTAGTTCAATCAATGTTGTGTCAAAACAGCATAGTGACAAGGAGTTTCCTCTACCATAAATAGGGTGTAAACTCGGTTCGTGTTTCATTTGGGAATATTAATAGAAATCATTCATGTAATATTAAAAAAATATTTAGCAAAAATTATGTCTTCTTTGAACTCCGCCAGGTCTGAGCAATCATCACTCCAAATTGCACCCTATACCATAACCGATAACCCCCCATGTTTCAGCGTTGGCTGCTGTCTTTTAAAGTCTTCCTGGAGGAGTCTTCATACTCATACGCTTCTACTTCGGAAAATTATGCAAATCGTGAATCATCAGAGAAAATGACATTGGTCCAAGATATCATAGGTCTGTCCACCATCTCACGAGCCTAATCTTTTCTGCGCATGGCAGGAGAAAGAAGGGTTTCCTTTTCGCAGCTCAACCATAGTAGCCCAACTTGTGAATGTACCCGACAACTGTTCTGGAATTGACACCAGCTTGTGTTGCAATGTCAGAGGCTTTGCACCGAGGGTCATCTTGAACATATATTTTCACAAATCACAAGTTTCTTTCACAGCGTCTGGGCACTCTCTGTCCTCTCTTTTGAATTGTACGAATAGTCTATTAACAGTAGAAAGAGGTATTGAAAGATTGCCTGCTATTTTTCGTTGACTAACACTACCTTCACGTTCAACCGCAGATCTGATGCGTTTTCGTTTCATGGTATACTTCAATGTTGTTAAATACAATTTTAATGAGATATTTTAAATTGCACACAACAACTCCCTTTCACCTCAACCGATTTCAAACATGTTGAAACTCTAGTTTAATTTTTCGTTGCTACAGAAAAATAATTCAATATCCAACGTAACGGATACATTATTTACGATATTGATAGAGAAATAAATAAAAGAAAAATGCTTTCTTACGTGCTATTTTAAAATTGAGCGTGACAAAACTAACGAAAAAGACCATCATATGTATTTATTGGACGCATCTTTAATAAGATACATCATTCTCTAGACCCATGCCCTAATGAAAATCATCTTTCTACGTGAAACGGAACACACTGATATACGAACCATAAAGTGCAGCAAAGCTCCATTCAGCTACGTTCTGTCTTTTCGTAATGATGTTATCATCTATTCCGGACGAAACTCTTAACTCTTAATAGATTGCTTTCAACCCATAGAAATATTTGTTCTGCTAATTTCCGGGACAAATATGCATGGCTAATTATATATATTCTGATTAAGTACAGCCAAAGAAGAAAAACCAAAGATCTATTATTGTTTATAATAAGATGAAAGTGGAACATGTAATCTACGTAAGAAAGCGTTGTTCTCCTTTGTTATACTATGAACTCACTTTTGTGATAACAATAGAAAATCTGAAACAACAAGCCTGACATTTGAAAAGAGATCAAATATTTTTTATCAAATTGTTGGTTGTTATAAATTTCTTTTCCGCTATATCTCTCTTTCTCTTCCACGTTTTCTCTTACACACATACACACATGAGGCACACACACACACACACATATATATATATATGTGTGTGTATTTGCGTATTTATGTATATATATACATATACATACATTTCCGTATGTATGTATATATATAATATAAAGCTGAATGTGTGTGGGGGGTCACGAATAGGCTCCTATATGGTTGACTATTTAAAAAAAACTGATTGCATATAATGAGAGAAGATTTATTGAGACACAGGAATTGGTATGTTTGATCCTGCAGAACGGTGGTTTATTAAAATTGTGGGGTCTGAGGTCGCGCCTGATCCACAAAGTATGGAAAAAAAATTAAAAAAAACAAACGTTTACATGTGTTTTTGATATAAATGTACATAAGAATACTTTGATAAGCATGTTTTAACTTAAATAAGGATGGTATATTAAAATTGTGGGGTCTGCATTCGCGCCTGGCCTCCATAGAATATAAATAGGCACAGACATTAATAAAGACTTTAATGTCTATCTGCGTAAGTATACTGTGATAATTATGTTTCAGTTTGAAGAAATATGGTATAATAAAATTTGTTTAATAATAATATCGCTCACAGAAATCATTCAATCTCATCACACCCATTACTAACAAACGATTTCTTCACATACTCTGAATATCGAAATATTCTCCTCAACCGTTCCACTTTAAGATTGATACCTGTCATATGCGTGCATGTTATATCCCCAGTCAATTCTCCCTCAAACTCGGCTAATTATGCTTGCCCGCAATATAAATATCTAAAAATTTTAGACGTTTATTGCCTGCGCGTTGTCTGTTGTCTATGCTGTAGCTCCGATACTAGTGAAGCAAGATTACAGCTAGTACGACTTAACACAAACAATTAGAGATCATAATTATTACGTAACCTAAACGTTAACTATAAATATTGGCTCTATATTATTAATACCATCGATTGGTTTTACACGATAACAATGAACTTCCTAAATCACTAAGTCTAAACTCGACTTATTTTTTTTATATCCTGCGACCACTAAATCCATTTTGAGTGAAACGGTAAACTGATTTATATATATATATATATATATATATATATATATATATATATATATATATATATATATATATATATAAAGAGATAGATAGATAGATAGATAGATTTACGTACGTATATATGTATGAGTAGGCACCTCAAGATTTGGAGCTTATACATGAACAGTCATTATCACCTTCAATAAAAGTATTGTTCTTTTTAATTCAATTTTCACCCCAAACAAGGCACAGTGCCACTTTGAAGTAGAGGGCTACTATCGGTGACATAAGTTGTATGGATAGGGAGATAAGTAGGAAGATGTCTGTTCACATTACACTTCCACTTCTGCATGTCAGTACAGTTGGGAAAGCAGAATCCCGGTCTAGCAGTTCTGGGGAAGAAACTATTGGAGGAGAAGGCTTTCTTACACCTAGGGATCTCTACTGTGAAGGAGTAGGATTTAGCTGCTTGTCGGGCTTGTCCGGGGTATTTACGATTACAAGTGCTTGTTGTTCGTCGGAGCATTAACCATTAAAGTACTTGTAGGGATGCAATATTTCGTCGATGCGACAGAGGCGGAAGCCTAGATGACAGTTTAGGACCTATCATGTTGGGGACTCTTTTTTGAACCCTGTCCAGGAGTGAGAGACAAGTAGCAAATGCAACAGTCCAAAGTACTCTATATATGGGCGAATGATGGCCTTATAGAGGTACAGAATACTTTCAGGCGTAAGGAATTTTCTAGGGCGGTAGAGAGCGCCCCCTTCTTCGCAGAAGCCTTCGTAATGCTCTCAATGTATCTATTCCAGTTCCTATTCACTGTGAATGTAAGGCCGAGGATTTTAAAGGAAGTGAATTCATTTAATGTGTTCTTGGCCAGTGTTATTGCTGATAGAGAAGGTTTCTTGTAATTATTGAAGGAAACAAGTTTAGCCTTGGCAGCATTGGATGTGACCATCCATTTTTGTCCTCATCCCACTACAGATTGGAGGTATTCCTCTAGTATCTGCCATTTCCTTAGATGTGTGTTCAGTTGTTTTCCTCTCGTGACTGTTATAGGGAGTGGTGTCATCAGCAAATATACCCATCTTAGAAACAATTTTATCAGGGATATCATTTATGAATATGAGGAGGTACTCCCGCATTTACTTTAATGAGTCCTTTCGCCAGAATTCTTGAAAACTGGTACTAGAGAAGCAAGATTCGTTAAGTTGTTTCCAAGTATAGAGAGAACTGGAGCAAACTCAGCGGAGCATTTTTTTAATAGCACAGCCGGGATGAGATCGGTCTACATGTTTTGGAGGGGTCTAGGTTTTTTATGATACAATGTACATGAGAAGGGGTGATTTTAACAACATCTAGTGTGGCGTCTGTGGGAGTATTTGGTTCAATTGCAGTTTTGAACCATTCAGTGGTCTCATTTGCGCACTGTTCAGTTGGGAGAAGAAATATATTTCTCCATCTCTGATGAGATCCTTGATGGTTTCCCAGACTTTTTGTAATACCTCGTTGTTTTCAGCAATGCCTCTCCAGTTTTGGGTCGAGAATTTATAGACAGTTCTATCATTATCACAACGTGATCAGCATTCCCGAGTTGGCTGTAGCCATTGGTTATACAATCATCGGAAACTGTGGTCAGAAATAGATCTAGAAGTGGGGTATGTTGACCTTGTGCTGGTTTGGGAAACGTGTCGGAAATGTTACCCGCTGTGATACGGAATGAGATATAATGTGTAAATAGAGAATCCAAGCCAGTTTCTGTGGGGAAATTAGTAACTGGCAAGGGATGTTTTTAACTACGACTAACAAGTGAACTACGGGCCTCTTCCCCTTTTCTTTCCTTCCTTTGTACGTCATCTCCTCCTTCATTCTTTCCTTACTCTTCTTCTTTTTCTTCTTCACTCATCTTCTCCTTTATGTCTCTTTTCCTTTCTTTTCTTTTTTCCTTTGACCAACCTGGGTAGCACAATATATAAGGGTTTATCAGGCAAAGTGGTGATGGTAACATAAGGGTTACGCTCTTCAACCACAGCAAATCATTTTACGGACTACTGATAATCAAATGATCTATCTTGAAATTTTAAGCAAATTTCACAGAAAGATTCTGAAATACTAATAAAAACTCACAGCTACTCCCTAAATTAAACCTAATATATAAGAGTATCCTTGGATAAGTAGCACGCACACATGCTGATAGGATCAACTCTTTCTTAGTTGATACTATCTAAATGCCCCCACTTCTAATGTTTCAGACCACCACCATGCCCACTCTACCGTTACCCTTTTTAGTCAAGTTTACACATTGCTTTACATTGATTACTTCCACGCTTGTCTTCTGTTTAGACATAGCTTTCACCGAAAGCTGACCTGAAATACCAATTGCAAAAGATGCTTTCATATAGGCAAGACTGAATAAAAAGGTATCTAGTTTCTACAAACTAACTGATCGAAACATGGTCATGACTGTAGCAATATATTACTACCCATGTAAAAACATATATATATATATATATATATATATATATATATATATATATATATATATACTATGTCAATCGCTTTATTGAAGATTAGTAAAATATCAATATTTCACTACATTAGTAAAATATCAATATTTCACTACAAAAAATGATTACATTGTATCATCCAAAAACTGCTATAAAGTTAGTTATCTCCTAACATTTTTATCCAATTTATGCGATATTCACGAAGTTATTTCATTTTATTTATCATAAAGGAATTTATACTGCCATTCGCTTTATTGTAGATCTCTTACAATGTCAAAAACAGGCGATTGAAGGTTATCGAAGAGCAAAGAATTGTTGCTGGATGCATAGAAAGATTGTCCATCAAAGGTTTAGCCAAGGAGCTAGAAAGGAATTCAAGAACCTTGAATTCTTTTGTGAAAAACACCAAATCTAGAAAAGATAAGGGCACCAGGAGAAACCTTTCACATCGTGTTATTTATAGGAAAGTCAACCGAAACATAGACAGCACCATTGCTTCCATTTTTGAAAGAGCTGGAATCACTCCAACATCCAGACAGGCTCAATGCGATGTGTTGAATGAGATGCCAAGGAACATGAAATTCCTACTAGGCCTCTATTGAGCAAAGAACATATTGAAAACGAATTGCTTGAGCAGAGATTTACAGGAAAATGGATTTCCAACGTGTCCTATTTACGAATGAGGCCCGCGTTACTCTTGAAGGTCCGGGTGGATGGATCAAAGTTTGGAACTCGAACAGAACTCCGACCTCTTACAGAGTTCATCTCCAACAAGGAGGTTGAGTTGTTATGTTTTAGGCGGGAGTCATTGGTTTATTGGACCATTTCGAGTGCCAAAAGGTGTAAAGCTTACCATCAAGGTGCACACGGCCTTTAGGATAATCATTTGTCGCCATGGCTAGATGACCTACCATTGTGACATCGCTTTCTGATGATTTTTGTACATGACAATACACTGTCCCATTCTACTAAGGCGACTGCAGCCTTTCTTAAATCCATAGGCTTCGTTGGAGAAAAATTCGTGACCTGGACACCGTGTTCTATAGACCTTAATCCAATTGAACATCTCTGGTCAATATTGAAAAGAGGGTTTTATGAGGGAGGAGAGCAATTTACTTCAAAGGATTCCCTGTGGAAAAACATAGATGATGTCGCCAGAATCATAACTACTTTTCAGATTAAACAATTTACTTCCATGAAAGACAAAATGTTCCTGAATCTTATATAAGAAATGGTGTATATGTCGATAAAAAATTGACTTTTTTCAGGCTTAGCACCAAGGATGTTTCTGTTTATTTTTCTTTGACAGACAAATATAATACAAATTTTCATGATTTTACATTACTTTTTCCTTAAAATAACATTTTAAGAGATCTGCAATAAAGCGATTGAACGTGATATTCCTCGATAAAAATAAAATGTCATAATCTCGTGAATATCGTATGAATTTGAATAACATTTTGGGAAATGACTAACCTTAAAACCTGCTTTTATGATACAATTTTTATTTTTTTGTGACGTATATTTAGTGAAATATTGATATTTTTCCACTAATTATATATATATATTATTTTAGAATATAATATATATATATATATATATATATATATATATATATATATATATATATATATATATATATATTAGCTCAGTTTATAGCCTATTACATTCTGAATATGACCGCCCATGTTATGATTTAGCATTTATTTTAATTCAAGGAATTAGTATTTTTATACTAGTTTAATTTTGAGAACAACTTCATTGCTGTTTATACTTGCGAGATTTGAAACCGATCATATATATACAGTATAAAGCTGGATGTCTGTGTGTGTATGTGTGTGTGTCTGGTCACGAATAGCCTCCTATATGATTGACTATTTTAAAAAACTGATTACATATAATGAGAGAAGATGTATCGAGACACAGGATAGTGGTTCATTAAAATTGTGGAGTCTGCGTTCGCGCCTGGTCTACAAAGTATGGAAATAAAAAATTTTAAAATTTAAAAAAATGTTTTACAAGTGTTTTTGATATAAATGTACATAAGAGTAATTTGATAAGTATGTTTTAACTTAAATAGGGATGGTATAATAAAATTATGGGGGCTGCGTTTGCGCCCGACCTCCATAGAATGGAAATAGGTACAAACTTTAATAAAGACTTTTCATAACTATCTGTGTAAGTATACTTTGATAATTATGTTTCAGTTTGAAGAAATATGGTATAATAAAATTATGTGGTGTTCGTTCGCACCTGATCTCTACAGAATGGAAATATATCACAAAGTTTAACAATGGTTTTATTATATAGATCCACAGAATATTTCGATAAATGTTAACAATGTGAACAGTTATGGGGTTTATCTATTTCATTTGTACTTTCATCATATTTTGCTTTGGTTTTGATACCCCCAAATTCAACCCAAACTTACAACTCTTCCTTTTCATAACCTATCATACTTTCATAAATTAGAGTCCATTTCTCCAGGCTTTTTTTAAACCCAGTCAACGACGGGTACTTTTGCTAGTATATATATATATATATATATATATATATATATATATATATATATACTAGCAGGGCGACCCGACGTTACCCGGGATTGAATGATAATCAGGGAATATTTCAAGTCCCTATATTTTTATTTCCATGGAAGTTCGTGAAATCACCTGAGATGAAGCTTCACATGCCTCTATGCAGTAACTTAGTTTGAAATATGTTTTTCTGCATTGCACGCTAGAGAAGTTACTGTTTCTTTTATAAAATTATTGTATATAAACTTCTTTTCAGTTAATGAAAAAAAAACCATTAACTTATTTCAGGTATTTGACCCTGCAGACCCCGTCATGCAAAAAAAAAGAAAAGAAAAAAACAGGTAAATTTTAAAATCTTATAAAATTCTTTGCAGTTAATGAAAAAAAATTCAGAAATTTACGTGTGAAGTTTGAACCTACAGACGACGTCATCGAAAAAAAAAGCTATCGACTTATGCACAATAGAATTTTCACTTCCCGATGTTCTATCATTGTTGTTAAGCCATGACATTGAAAAAAAAATGGCTTTATCGATGATAGAAAAGTTAAAATAACGGTTTAGATGATCGACCATTGGTAATTATCGGGGCCCGTATTCTGAGACGAAACTTAACTAAGATCACTCCCAGACTTAAACACTAAAGTTCTGCGAATTTTAAAGAAAATCTGTCCAAGAGTTTGGGAGTCTATAAGCAACGAACTTATACGCACACCCACAGACAAAGTTGCATTTCTATAATTGGAGAGAAGACACACACACACAAATACACACACACACACACACACACACACACACACACATATATATATATATATATATATATATATATATACTAGCTGTACCCTGCCACGCGTTGCTGTGGCTTAATTTCGTGTAATGGAAAATTCTAATAAAAAGAGGAAATGCAGGTTTCTTATATTCTTAGTACAGCAATCCACTCCAAAAAGTAAAAAAAAAAACAGGCGAAAATAAAAAAAAATGGTACTCTTGCAGAATTGGATCCGGATCTTCGGGAGTTACCATCAATCATGGCTTGGGCTCGACCAACATTCAGTGGATTAAGCCGAAAGTTGCTAAACCATTGAAACGCTAAATAGTTTTCTTTTTTATTGTATTCAAAAATGTGAGTTTTTAATTATAATTTGGGTAAGGGGGGTTACGATACACAGATTCGAAAAAGTTGTTCAAAAACGAATAAATGAAAGCAAAGGTAAGGTAAATTACGTTTCTATCTAACTGGATAATTTTTTAGTGTTTTTATTTAATGTAAAATGTTTAATCGGCTGAAAAACGCAGTGTTTATCTATGTATTTGAAAAAGACAAATGGTCGCGGACTCTGTTGAATACGTTAAGTTTGGGAAAATCAGTTAAAAACTATACAAAGCAATGTCAGACACCTACTGATTATATGTTATTGTGACATAGGCTGACATATTCGGTGGGTTTCTGATAGTATTTTGTATAGTTTTTTAGTTTTAAATCATTTTCTCAAACTCAACATCATCAACAGTGTCCGTTTGTATTTTTCAAATACACTGATAAACACTGTTCTTCGAGCTGACTAAACATTATAGTAAATAAAACGTGTTTGTATTACTTAACACAGAAACGAAAAAGTTGTTGAAAAATAAATATAACAAATAAATGTTATCAAAGGCAATATAAGTTACTTTTCTACCTAACTGGATAAGATTTTAGTGTTTTTATTTAGTGTAAAATGTTTAATCGGTTTGAAAAAAATGTATTGTTTATCTGTATATTTGAAAAATACAAATGGCGGCAGACTGGTGAACACATTAACTTTGGAAAATGAGTTAAAACTAAAAAAAACTATACAAAATACTGTCAGGAACTCACTCAATATATGTTACTGTGACATAGGCAGACATGTATTCAGTGGTTTTTAACAGTATTTTGTATATTTTTTTTTAGTTTTAACTCATTTTCCCAAACCTAGTGTGTAAACACAGTTTGCCGCCATTTGTAATTTTCAAATATAACAGTGTTTTTTAAGCCGAATAAAAATTTTGCATAAAAAAAAAATTATCCATTTCGGTAATAAAGTAACATACTTTGCCTTTGATAATATTTGTTAATAAGGTCACGTGAGTCGATTTATGGGTGCTAATGCACTTACTGATCCGCGCTATTTTTTTTAAATCGTATTTCCAAGCTTAATTAAAGTTTTATGTTTTTTTGGTATTTTTTTTAGATTAGGTCCACCTCCACAATTTTCTTTTAAATGACGACTTTTAAAGTTTTCCGACTATGCTGATTACAGAAATCGCATTGAAATTTTGCAGAAATAAGTAGTTTTCGAGATATAGATAGTTGTTTTATGCATTGTATTCTTTGGCGGCCATCTTTGTTACGCGCATAGATTTGTTTATGACGCGCGCAAGCGTGTAAAAAAGACGGCTGCCAGAGATTACAATGCATTATACAAATTTTTAATATCTCGATAACTAATTATTTCTGCAAAATTTCAATGCGATGTCCGTATTCAGCATAGTCGAAAACCTACAAAAGTCGTCATTTAAAAGAAAATTGTGCAGGTGCACCTAATCTAAAAAATTTACCGTTTTTTTTCATTCAATTGTATGTACAGAATAGGTACAAAACACCCTCATCTCCCAATGTTAAGAATGGCTTTTTAAATAATAACGTTATTATTTCAGCAAGGATCAATAAGTGCACGAGTACCCAATTTCTTTATAAGCATTCATATTTTCTTATATAAAAACAATTTCTGTAAAAAAAAGAAAAAACGTGCACTTTCAATCTTTGTTAAAAAAAGTTTTTTTTTTAAAAAACAAAAAAATACATTAAAAAAGCAAAGAACAAAACGTTAATCGGTATTCATGCAGAGAGTGATCCTTGCTGAAATAATAACGTTATTATTTAAAAAGCCATTCTTAACATGGGGAGGGGGTTTTGTACCTATTCTGTACTTTAACCTTACAATTGAATAAAACCATATCATAAAACTTTAATTAAACGTGGAAATGCGATTTAAAAAATAGCGCAGATCACTCTTTGCATCAGCACCGAAAGTACAGAATAGTTAGAAAACATCCTCCCTCCCAATGTTTAGAATAGCTTTCTAAATAATGTTAATAATTCAGTACTGTTCCTTGTCTGCTTAAGTTTAACATTTGTTTATTAAATTGTTAGGTAGAAAGTCCAGAATATTTACAAAACACCCCTATCCCCATGTTAAGAATGGCTTTCTAAACAATAACGTCATTATTTACGCGGGGTAGCTTCTCTGCATAAGTACCATGTTTTGTTTTTAAATTGTTAGGTGAAAGGACAGAATAGTTACAAAATACCATCCCCATGTTAAGAATGTCTTTCTAAATAACATTATTTCAGCACGGTATTTTCTATGCATACGTACTATCTATTTTTGTTTATAAAATTGTTAGGTGAAAGTATATGTTAAGAATAACTTTCTAAATAACGGTATTATTTCAGCACGGTACCTTCTCTGCATAAGTACTATCTTTTGTTTATTAAATTGTTAGGTGAAAATATAAAATAGTTACAGAACACTCTCCCTTTCCCATGTTAAGAATGGCTTTCTTAATAGCGTTATTTAAGCACGGTACCTTATCTGCATAAGTACCATCTTTTGTTAATTAAATTGTTAGGTGAAAGTATAGAATTGTAACAAAATGTCATCCCCCATCTTAAGAATGGCTTTCTAAATAAATAACGTTATTATTCTATTATTATATTATTATGGTACTTTCTCTGCATAAGTACCATGTTTTGTTTATTAAATTGTTAGATGAAAGTACAGTACTCATGCAGAGAGTGATCCGTGTTGTAATAATAACGTTAATATTTAAAAAGTCATTCTTAACATGGGGAGGGGAGGGTGTATTTTAACCTTACAATTGAATAAAAACACATATAATAAAATTTTAATTAAACCTGGAAATACGATTTAAAAAATAGCGCGGACCACTCTTTGCACCAAATAAAAAGCTGTACTTTTACCATCCAATCTTATATGGAAAACAAAAAAAAATACTCAAAAAGCAAGCGACAAACTTTTTTTGGCCTTATATAATAAAGAAAAAATGTGTAAATTAAAAAATTTGGAAGATTAACAAATGATTTTTTTTTACTTATCGTGTAAACAGAAAATGAAATCTACTTCTTTTTCGTCAATTCATGGTTGTGAAATGAATAAAACCGGAAGTTCAGTTTTATAAACAAAGCAAGTTTGCACTAACGATTAAAAAAATATATTTATTTTATTTAATATTTTAATAATTCGCGAGGTAAATTTATTTTAATAACATAAAAACATCCCGCGACTCTAAAGATGGGTTCTCTGAAAATTTCAAATAAATTGGTAACGTAGAAATATGTTTTTATTCACTTGTAACAAACCAAGAATTACATTCATATATATATATATATATATATATATATATATATATATATATATATATATATATATATATATATATATATATTTATAGTAGAAATGGTAATTAATAAAAACTGAAGAAAGTGCTCAATACTGTTGTAGAGCAAATATGCGTTTTATTTTTTATTACCGTATCTTTCTGTTAAGTTACATTATAGTTTCAGCTACTCGGCCGTTTTTTTGGCCGTCTGTAGCTTCATCAGACTTTTACAGAAATGTTCGCTATTTTGGGATGAAAGAGTGAAAGAGTGAATGAGGTCGGGGGTGCGAGGAGGGCGGAAGAAAGAGAGGAAGGGAACAAGGGGTGAAGGTGGGTGAGGGCGTTTGGTATGTCAGTAATGTTTTAGTTTTGGGGTTTAAGGAACTTGTGGGGAAGGTTCTCGGAAGTTCATTTCTGGTGTGGCTGAGGGCATAGGGATACATGGAGGGGAAAGGGGAATATGTGGGGGTGGGAGGAGGGGGGTTACTTTAAAATTCGAGTCTTAATGCTAAAGTTTTTATGCATCTCGTTGGTGAGATGATTTCTTGGTAAGTATGTCCTGACCTGTTGTGTGTTCGCTTATGTTTGGAGGCGGGGGGAGGGCTATAATTCGGTTTATTTATTTTTAGTTTTTATTTTGTTGTTTATTGTTTGGAGAGGGTCAGCTAGCGGTCGCGGGCAAGGGTACATACATGCGCACGAACACACATATATACTTAAAAGAAACGGTCATATGTACACATGCATCCCAGCCCTGGCGTGCAAATATATGCACATATGTGCGCCTGCATGCATAGACACCCGCGTTGCTCTCGCTTACGTCCAATTTTCTTTAAGGTGCTAAAATTGGGTACGCGCGCGTGGGCATGGATGCGCTCATACACAGATACATATACACATCGACCCCCCTGCCCCCAAGGAGGCAATTGTGAGGGCCCATATGCGCATATTGATTCAGGCATACTTGCACCCCACGCATACATGCAAGTTCACGCGCACATACAGATACCAATACTCGTGAACAAATACGTCGACATATATACACAACTGCACGCTCTCACACACTATGTGGACAGCAGGCAGCGGGCACACACACACACACACACACACACACACACATATATATATATATATATATATATCTTCTCTCTAATTATAGAAATTATGCATAGATTATCGTATAACGATTAGATCACTGTCTGACTGACGTAAAGAACATTTAAAATTAAAATTAATAAATTCAACGTTATTTCACGCAGTTAATGGTAGCCGAATGGATACGGTCTTTGCTAATCGAGCCAGACATAGCTTGTGTTGCCGAGTTCGAATCTGTCGACTGGTGTTAATCGTGACACTCTGCATTGAAGATTCCCGAAAGGATGAAACACTAGTGTATGTAGGTATTAATTATTATAGTAAAAAAAATTAATTATGAGAGCCCCTTTAAGAAACGCGTTTCGTATTGTTGAGCACTTTCAATTTAATTAAGTCGGTCAATTTAGCTCTTATGCATAGATCATCGTATAACGATTAGATCCCTGTCTGACTTACCTAAAGAACATTTCAAATTAAAATGTTTAAATTCAACGTTATTTCGCGCAGTTAATAGTAGCCGATAAGATACGATCTTAGCTAATTGAGCCAGAGATAGCTCCTGTTGCCAAGTTCGAATCTGTGTTAATCATGACACCCTGCACTGAAGATCCCCGAAATGGTGAAACACTAATGTCTGTAGGTATTTAATTATTATGGTAAAAAATAATAATTATATATATATATATATATATATATATATATATATATATATATATATATATATATATATATATAGTCTTAGAAGTTTTTAACCTTTAAAACTATACAATAAATATATTTTTTTATCATTCGTTAGAAAACCATCTACTCAGTAAGTCATTTAATCACCTGCCATCACTGCATCAGACGGCTCTAGAAGTTACCATAGCACTAATAATTTATTTTTTAAGGGATCATCAGTTGTTTACCATGAAACACTTTTTCGGGGATTTAAAAACAAAACAGCATATTACATCATGGCTCCCCAGCAGTGTTGATCAAACACCACCTCCCTTAATCTTAGGAAGAAGACATGTTACAAATATTTGATCTAATTTCCTATTCTTAATTGCATTATCTAACCTTTTCACGCTATAAAAATGAATTTCTTACCTGTGTGATTCATCAGTTTCCAAATTAAAGTGGATATATTTTTTAATTTACCAATCTTGTATTTATAAGATAAGGATTGATCCATTTAACTACTTATCACCCCCACTATGATTAGTATTTTGTAATGTTTACATTCATATTTATTTAAAATTAAATATATAAAGGTTAAAAATATTTATACACATATACATATTTTTTCTTAAATGTAATTATAAATACATTTTATACATTGCTAGTATAGTTTTGGATTTATATGCATATTCTAGTTAATCTTAAACGATTCAATAGCATCAGGATACCGAACAAATGGTTTCTTTAATTGTTTAAATATTTTAGTTTTATCCCCACCTTGTTTAATCATTCTTATTATTAAGCTAGAAACTGGTGGTATAAAATCTATTAATTTTAAAGTAACGCGAGCTATTCTCAAAAACTCAGACATAATGGTTCCATAAAACATAAAAACAGGGCAGGTACTATCTTTGTGCGGCATACGTACTATTTGAAAGGGGAAAGCGTTTCTTTTATCAAATATTTTATAAAGAAAAATCCCATCCTAAATTTTTATATCTAAATCCAGACTTGTAGTCTGTTGTCCTTTATGGTCACAATTCAATTCTAATTCCTTTGGATAAGATGCTTATTTTTTTCGAATTCATCATTATCGTTTATACATATAAGATCATCTATAAATCCCCTACAGCCATGAAAGTTATATGTTTTAGATGTATCAGTTTTTATTAATGATATATATATATATATATATATTAATGATATATATATATATATCTCATCATTAATATATTTATTAATGATGATATATATATATATATATATATATATATATATATATATATATATACTCGAGTCTATGTAAATACATATTTGCCCAAAATGGTGCAGGATCCAATCCCATAGGGATACCTATCGTTTGAAGTAATATTGTATTTCCTATTTGAAAATAGCATTCTTTAATAAGATAACTTATTTTAAAAATACCTTTAGTAACACTCGTTTTGCTATTTTTATTTTTAAACCAGAAAGCTTTAGAGTTACAAAAGTCTATATATTTATCTTTTCCACCTTCGAAAGCTAAGTCTTCAGTATCATTTACTTCTTTTACATATATATATATATATATATATATATATATATATATATATATATATGTGTGTGTGTGTGTGTGTGTGTGTCATTTTCATATTATTTCTATCTTTCAGCTTCATATATTTTCATCAACAACAAATCTACGTAAATATATAAACGATAAAAACAAACAGTAATGAATTAGACACCGGGCTGTAATATATAAGGTTCAGGGTTCAATATCTAGATACAAGCAAGCTACGCTGAAGAGGAGTAGCGCCTCTAAAATGCATTTCCGTGGATTACTGTTTAAAAATAAAAACGGTAATTAAATAATAAAACATATTATTTGCTTACATCCAAATAAAAATATGGGCGATTTCCTAAGAAATATGAGCTTCAAGGTGAAGACGCTAAGTTAATCATATTATCGTTTAAAAAAATCAATAACAAATCTACATAAATATATAACCGATAAGAATAAACAGTGAAATTAGCTATGGCGTCAAGCGTAAGAGATTAGACACCGGACTGTAATATATAAGGTCCGGGGTTCGATACCTAGATACAGTCTGCAGAGGGGTAGGGCCCTTAATCGTGCATGCCCGTAGATGGCTGTTTAAAAAATAATAACTAAATGAAAAAATATATTACTTGTTTACGTCCCAAAAAATATGGACGATTTCCTAAGAAACATGAGATTCAAGGTAAAGACGATAAGTTAAGCGTATTAATTTCGTTTGAAATAAAACCAGCAACAAATCTATATAAATATATAAACGATACAAATAAACAGTATTAATTGCCTATAGCTTCATAGCGTAATAGATTAGACACCAGACTGTAATATATAATTCCGGAGTTCGATTCCTAGATACAGTCACTGAAAAGGGCTTGCGCCCCAAAACAGGCATGTCCGTAGATGTTTAAATAGATATATATAGATATCTGTCTTTTAAACAAAAAATATTTCTTGATTTTTTTTGTTTTTTTTTGTTTTTTTGGATAGATATAAATTACTTATTTGCTCATAACTACATCTGTTTTTGTCCATAGTAACTGTTTTCACTTCGTTTGTATATATAGTGTAATGTCTCTTTGACTTTCATGGATTAAATAATCTTATAGCCATTTTTTTTTTGCCTGATCCAAATTTATTGAATTCTGCCCAATAACAATTCTGCAGTGATTTGTTAGGTGAAATTATTGTCCTTCAAAATCTGGCAAGCTTTTCTATATTTATGCAGTTTTTACTGCGTTTTGCTTTTCACTAATGTTGTTATTGGCACCGAAAAACTGTTGCATTATTTCATTTAGCTCGGAACAAACTCGTAAAGACTCAATTTACATAATTTCTTTTTCTACCCATTATGAGCTGGACAGTGGATTTGATACTTTGCATAAACAATACCAGTCTTGCCAAATATCCCTTTGACAAACATGTAAACCATTCAACAAATAGGATATAAATCAAGATCTTCTCTTGAAAAGCATTTGTTAGGCATATAAAAATATTATTTACCATACAAATTGTAACTTGAAGCCGCAACAAATGGTAGCATGTTAGTCAGCGTTGCAAGGAAGAGACCACAATTTCTTGTGTCAACCGAGAGAAACGCTTCAAACTGTTTATTATTCCAATATATTGCAACTATAAACAGCAACTACGTTTAATCAAATTTCCTCTCTTTTTTCTTATTTCTTCTTTTCATGGATTTCCAGAGATGCAATTATAGATTTCCTCTTCTACTCTGTTTCAGCTGACATACTTTTCTTACAAATAAGAACGTTCTTGTATGTAGTTTTGTTCACTTGCAAGTCTTCTGCAGTTTCAGTTTCAGATACAGAATTATGATGCACAAGGAATTTCAATCTGTTTGTAAAATGTAATATATAAATTGCAACATCTGTACTAAGCATATTTATTATTAAGCTGCAGTCATATATATCTTCTAAATCTTCTGGTGATTCTACATTCATCTATTGGATATCATATACAAAAACGACGTCATTTCCAGGTGTAATGCTTTAATACACAATCATACATATTTTGAAATACTACTTTATGGATCATCAACTATAATTGTTTGAACACGATAAGAACGTGAAAATCCAAATGTTTTAACAGCAGTCGGGTTTACAAATTTTACTTTTTCAATTAGGATATTAGTGTAAAATAAATTCATGAAATATTTGATAGATTTAAATCATAGATAAAATCAATACAGTTGCAGTTTTCTCTTGTATATCATTTGCCTTAATGCAGAAAAGCATGGCTGTGGTCATTGCATAAACAGTAAAGTTGCCAACATAATATCAATAAAATAGTGGGATTGGGAAAAATGGCCAAAAAGCTTAACGTTATTGAGTTCAGAAAAATGTATATATATATATATATATATATATATATATATATATATATATATATATATATATATATATATATATAGGATAATGCTAATAATAAATGTTACTTATTCAGACATAAATATCTCATTAATAGTCATTGTGTGGTTGGATATTGCATAATTGTTAATCGTACTTGATTTTAATAAATCAACAAAACCGATCCCATGAAAAATATCACATCCATCCAGATTGTGTATATTTTTTTACATAGGTATCACCACTTGTCAAGGCCAAGAGGTCACTCGAGGATAAGGCTTAAAGAGTGTACAGTAGGAATTGGACAATATAGTAAGCGTTAATAATGGAAATTCGGTAAATTTGTTAACGTATATGGAACGGTTAATCAAAAACTTGTTTACGTTAGACTTGAAGACAACCAATTTGTAGTCAGCTGGAAAGCAGGAAAACGGAAGATAATTCCACAGGCGAGTTCATCATCGATTTTTGATGTATCGACCTTTTATAAAAGTGAAAATATTTTGTTGGGTAGCTAAAGAAGTTCGTAAAAATGTTAGCATTTCGTCATCTGTGATGGAAAACCAATGTGTCTGTAATTTGTGTTAAAAAACTTAAAACCAAACTACCAATGCATTTGCATGACTAGCCCTCATTGATAAAGAAGTAATCATCATACTTGATTTATGATAGCATGTCACGGGATACGTGTTTATTTTCTATATATTTCGTGTTACAATAATTAGCACAAAGAACTAACATTATCAAAATAAAAATGGTGAGGTTTTCTTAAAAGTAAATTCATTGGTGAATGAATACTTTGAGTTTTACTTTATGTGTTTTTATGTTTGTAGGTTCTAATATTTGTATTGTAACGTTTACTACAGACTGCAACTAATATTTGTATTGTAACGTTTGCTACATACTGCAACTAATATTTGTATTGTAACGTTTGCTACAGACTGCAACTAATATTTGTATTGTAACGTTTACTACAGACTGCATCTAATATTTGTATTGTAACGTTTGCTACAGACTGCAACTAATATTTGTATTGTAACGTTTACTACAGACTGCATCTAATATTTGTATTGTAACGTATTGTCTACATACTGCATCTAATATTTGTATTGTAATGTTTACTACAGACTGCATCTAATATTTGTATTGTAACGTTTACTACAGACTGCATCTAATATTTGTATTGTAACGTTTGCTACAGACTGCAACCCATATTTGTATTGTAACGTTTACTACAGACTGCATCTAATATTTGTATTGTAACGTATTGTCTACAGACTGCATCTAATATTTGTATTGTAACGTTTACTACAGACTGCATCTAATATTTGTATTGTAACGTTTGCTACAGACTTCAACTAATATTTGTATTGTAACGTTTACTACAGACTGCATCTAATGTTTGTATTGTAACGTATTGTCTACAGACTGCATCTAATATTTGTATTGTAATGTTTACTAAAGACTGCATCTAATATTTGTATTGTAACGTTTACTACAGACTGCATCTAATATTTGTATTGTAACGTTTGCTACAGACTGCATCTAATATTTGTATTGTAACGCATTGTCTACAGACTGCATCTAATATTTGTATTGTAACGTTTACTACAGACTGCATCTAATATCTGTATTGTAATGTTTACTACAGACTGCATCTAATATTTGTATTTTAACGTTTACTACAGACTGCATCTAATATTTGTATTGTAACGTTTGCTACAGACTGCAACTAATATTTGTATTGTAACGTTTACTACAGACTGCATCTAATATTTGTATTGTAACGTATTGTCTACAGTCTGCATCTAATATTTGTACTGTAACGTTTACTACAGACTGCATCTAATATTTGTATTGTAACGTTTACTACAGACTGCAACTAATATTTGTATTGTAATGTTTACTACAGAATGCATCCTAAACATGTACATCGTTTTGCAAGATACCATCTTTCAAACACTGTATTATTCAACTCATCATTCCAGGATGTATATACTTTGTCTATCGTGTTACCAAATGCTAACGTTTTCACCAGGTGTAATCATTGATTTCTCCCCATTTTTGATATTTGTATGATGTGCCAAAAAAACAGATATTCCAGAAATCAACATTTGATGTTTTGGATCGCAACCCAAAGTTAAATGCTGTTACATCAACATATTTTATATTTTACCGAATGTCATATTATAAGCCTTCAGCAAAATTTATTTAGCTTTTTTTTCAAAGCAACCTGTAATGCAAACGTACGAATAATACTTCTAGGGTTTTCATCAGTTTTTTAATGCCACCACTTTCTTATTCGGTAATTGTCGCGTTCCTGCAAGCTTTGCTAACTATAATATTTAATTGTCGCGTTATTCCAAACATTGTTAACTATAATATTTAATTGTAACATGATTCCAAACAATGTTTACTATAATATTTAATTGTAGCGTTATTTCAAACATTGTTAACTGTAATATATAATTGTCGCGTTATTCCAAACATTGTTAACTATCATATTTACTTGTCGCGTTTTTCCAAACATTGTAAACTATAATATGTAATTGTCGCGTTATTCCAAACACAGTTAACTATAATATTTAATAGTCGCCTTATTCCAAACATTGTTAACTATAATATGAAATTGTCGCGTTATTCAAAACATTGTTAAATATAATAGTTAATTGCCGCGTTATTCCAAATATTGTTAACTATAATATTTAATTGTTGAGTTATTCCAAACATTGTTAGCTATACTATTTAATTGTCGCATTAGTCCAAATATTGTTTACTATAATATTTAATTGTCGCGTTATTCCAAACATTGTTAACTATAATTTATAATTGTCGCGTTATTCCAAATATTGTTAACTATAATATTCAATTGTCGCATTATTCCAAACATTGTTAACTATAATATTTAATTGTCGCGTTATTCCAAACATTTTTTACTATAATATTTAATCGTCGCGTTATGCCAAACATTGTTAACTATAATATTTAATTGTCGCGTTATTCCAAACATTGTTAACTATAATATTTAATTGTCGCCTTATTCCAAACATTATTAACTATTATATTCAATTATCCCGTTATTCCAAACATTGTTTACTATAATGTTTCATTGTAGCGATTTTATAAACATTGCGTACTATAATATTTAATTGTCGCGCTATTTCAAAAATGGTAACTATAATATTCAATTGTCGCGGTATTACCAACATGGTTTACTATAATATTAAATTGTCGCGTTATTTCAAACATTGTTAACTATAATATTTAATTGTCCTGTTATTCCAAACATTGTCAACTTTAATATTTGATTGTCGCATTATTTCAAACATTGTTAACTATAATATTTAATTGTCGCCTTATTCCAAACATAATTAGCTATAATATTTAATTGTCGCATTATTCCAAACCTTTTAATTATAATATTAAATTGTCGCATTATTCCAAACATTGTTAACTATAATATTTAATTGTCGCGTTATTCCAAATATTGTTAACAATAATATTAAATCGTCGCATTATTCCAAATATTGTTACCTGTAATATTTAATTGTCGCGTTATTCATAACATTGTTTACTATAATATTTAATTGTCGCGTTATTCAATACATTGTTAACTATAATATGTAATTGTAGCGTTATTATAAACATTGCTAACTATAATATTTTATTGTCGCGTTATTCCAAATATTTTTAACTAAATTATTTAATTGTCGCGTTATTATAAACATTGCGTACTATAATATTTAATTGTCGCGTTATTTTAAACATTGTTAACTATAATATTTAATGTTCGCGTTGTTATAAACATGGTTTAGTATAATATTTAATTGTCGTGTTATTTCAAATATTGTTAATTATAATATTTAATTGTCGCGTTATTCCAAACATTGTTAACTATAATATTTAATTGTCGCGTTATTCAAAACATTGTTAACTACAATATGTAATTGTCGCGTTATTCCCAACATTGTTAGCTATAATATTTAATTGTCGGTTATTCGAAACATTATTAACTATAATATTTAATTGTCGCGTTATTCCAAACATTGTTAACTATAATATTTAATTGTCCCGTTATTCCGAACATTGTTAACTATAATATGTAATTGTCGCATTATTTCAAACATTGTTTACTAAAGTATTTAACTGTCGCATTATTACAAACATTGTTAACTACAATATTTTATTGTTGTGTTATTCCAAACATTGTTAACTATAATATTTAATTGTCGCGTTATTCCAAAAATTGTTAACTATAATATTTAATTGTCGCATTATTCCAAACATTGTTTACTATAATATTTAATTGTCGCATTATTCCAAACATTGTTAACCATAATATGTTATTGTCGCGTTATTCCAAATATTGTTAACTATAATATTTAATTGTCGCGTTAGTCCAAACATTGTCAACTATAATACTTTATTTAAAAGTCATGCATATGTATTTAGTACTTGCCTTACATATTATTTAATTCACTACAAAAAACTTGACAATTTCTTACAAATAGAAAACGAGTATAATGACCTAGTCATTTACTCCAGAAAGTTATTCTAAAGTTTCGAAATATATTTTTTATTCTAATGAACTGTTGAAATATTAAACAAAATGTTCTAATTTTTATATATTCATTTCGTTTTCAACAAGGTTTATCTGTAAACATATATTTTTAGTTTATTTTGTATCAGAATTTTTTTCTGTCTGTGTAATAAACCTTATACGCCAGTGACAAACATTCAATTAATATTCGATTCCTATTACTTAAAAAGTAAATAATTTTGTTCAAACAATAAATGCAACTAATACCAAATGCTAAAATCTAAATAGGCACAAAAATGATGTTGATTATATTTATTTGTCATAAACATATTTTGTTTTCGCGGATAATCAAGTTTCCATATATCGCATCAGTCGATTTTAAGGCACATCTCATATTAAAGAACGGTGATAAACGCCATGTGTTGCAATTAATTTGAATATATTCATTGATATCATCGGCTTCCCTCAGCCTCGAAAGCTAGGTTGGCTGCGCGTGTAATTGTGAGATAAAAGTTGCGCAATCTGCAACAAAATTTCTTCTGAGTCTACACTGCTTAAATCCAGTAATAATAAGTCTAGGAAAACTGGAAGTTATGCCAAGCGAAATAGAAGTTACAGACAGCACCTAGAATACTTAAAATGTCTACCATTATACTGACAAAGCTTAACGTTACTTAAATTCATAGATCCAACAAAAATCGGTATCTCAATGCGATTATGTCGTAGATTTCATAGAATATTTGTATTTTGAATGTTTTAGTTGAAAATTATATATCTATATCATCAATAGTTAAATATAGTAAAAAATAGTTTTTAAGTGCAACAAAATGTGCATAGATTAAAACAAATCGAAATATATGTTAATATTTAATTTAAATGTTTATACCTTACTTTGTAAAGTTGATGAATAGGCATTTTTAAAATTGATAAAGCTTAGTATATATATATATATATATATATATATATATATATATATATATATATATATATATATATATATATATAGTTTTAAAAATAATAAGCGGAAATTTCTCGAGAGCTCTTTCGGCTATCATCTCGGCAGGAGAAAATCGATAGCGAACAAAATAATATTGTGTCGAAAAATAAAGAGTTCTAATGGGGAACTTATTGAATGTGCCAAAAGTACGGGGACACTAAAATAAATTTATTAACGTTTAAAAACGATTAAAATATTGGCACAGCGAGGGAGGGAAAAAAAGCGGGAGAAAAGATTCAAAGTTCCCCAAAGAGAAACAATGCGTTTGATGTTTCTTTTTGCCGGCACAAAGAAGGTTGACGCACCGCAATAGAGACAGACTCCAAAATCTTTTTGGACTCTGCTATTTGCCAGCATTTGGTTGACAACCCGTGCTGTGCCGATAGATATAACATAGATTGGTTCGAGGTGCTACATAGAGCGGACTCCAAAAACCATTTAAAGATTTTGGAGTTTGTCTCTATTGCGGTGCATCAACCTTCTTTGTGCCGGCAAAAAGAAACATCAAACGCATTGTTTCTCTTTGGGGAACTTTGAATCTTTTCTCCCGCTTTTTTTTCCTACCTCGTTGTGCCAACATTTTAATCGTTTTTAAACGTTAATAAATTTATTTTAGTGTCCCCGTACTTTTGGCACATTTAATAAGTTCCCCATTAGAACTCTTTATTTTTCGACACAATATTATTTTGTTCGCTATCGATTTTCTCCTGACGAGATGATAGCCGAAAGAGCTCTCGAGAAACTACCGCTTATTATTTTTAAAACTATATATAAATTCTGTACCTCTAAACATTTATTGATTTATCTTCTCTATATAAATAAAATGAACTCATTTTTTCCCGTCTGATTTTGACATTAATAGGATTAAAAATCAAGATATTTCATGCAAATATAATATACACAAACGGCAGAACAATATCTGAGGTGTGTTATAGGCTTATTATTTCTCAAATTCCTCGATAATCTTAGATTTCTATACTTTTTCTGCTGAGAAGTCACGGCCAAAATCGGTTAAGATCAATGGAAGTGGTAAAATATTTTCTCTCTAATAAATTCCTCCTCCTCCTGCCACCACTTAACACCGTTTGGGGATCGTTCACAAGGAACAGTTGAGAAGAGAACACCGGTTTGGCTTCGTAGTTCTTTCATGTGAAGTTATTTAAAATCACTAAACTAAGCTGCAGTGCTCTGTGGCGTAGTGGTTAGCGTGCTGGACAATTCACATTATATTCACATTATATTTTCACGTTCGCGCCGACCTACCGTAGTCGTTTTTTTTTTTGTTTTTTTTTTCCTGAACAACTGGAATGGACTTTTGTTGGTGGCCGAACTGTTAACGTTGCAGATGTTTTTTTTTTTTTTCACACTTTATTTTCCTACTTTTACTCATGCCTCCGGGTTTGATCCTTCCTACTTACCTACCATAACATTTTTTACAACTCCCCCTCCCCGTCCCGGAAACAAACACTCGGGCAACGCCGGGTACCCCCGCTAGTATATATATATATATATATATATATATATATATATATATATATATATATATATATATATATATACTGTCCTATAAATTTGGGTTTTTTGGGTATTAATATTCATATGAACACCCTTTTTCTGTTTATTTAAAAAGAAAATACAACTTTTGTTATATATTGGTCGTGGAATTTCATTAATCTGCAAAACAAAACTAATTTGCATATTCTTTTAAACATTTTTTTAAAGTAATTCCCCATCAGTTTTTGTCGGTATTCTTATAGAACGACTATCTTTAGTTAAATATTACGTGTAATTATATTAGTGCAGATATCTTACATGATTCGTACTTGCATAATATTTGCGTATATATGTTATAGTAAACACAAACCTCTTTCTATATATATTTATGTACGCGTGTATGTATTTGTTTAAAGAAATTTGCCTACCAAACTTCTCTGCCAGTTTTTGGTCTACAGACATAAAACGTAATGAATAGGTTATTCGAATCCATGCAAAACTTTATATTTTGCTTGTACCCAGGGAAAATCGGTGCAAAATTGTGAGAAGTAAAAAATGGAATTTGCCAGAAGGTTCAACGACAGCATTAGACATATGCACGCGTAACGTAACAGCTATCGGTTCATGTTTTATTTTAAACCTTGCAGCTAACGTGTCTTCATAGCTCAGGCATTAACGTAAAAAGAAACACTAATAGCTATAATAAAATTAAAAATAGAAGATAAAGAAATATAATCCAGTATACGGCGCCACTAAATCAAATGTTAAAAACAAAAAGAAATTTCTAGATCTCATCAAAAAGAAATTCCCCGTAACAAATCCTTTACAAAAAATGTTCAATAACAATAACCTAAAGTTATCATACAACTGCTGTGAAAATTTAGAGATCATAATTAAAGCACATAATAACAAAATATTAAATAAAAGCAATGAAAACAACAACAAAGTTGGTCATCATGACAAAAATAAAACTAACTCAAAGAACATACATGTAACTAGTAGAAATAATAATAATAATAATAATAATAATATAATAATAATAATAATAATAATAATAATAATAATAATAATAATAATAATAATAATAATAATAATAATAATAAATCAACTCCGGACAACGACAACCATACTAGAAATAAAAATAAAAATACTAATAATGAACAAGATAAATACAAATGTAGATCTCGCACATATTACCCACTTCAAAATAAATATCTAACCAAAAGAATAGTTTACCAGGCCACAGTATTTGCGAAAGAAACCCCGAATAATAAGAAATATTACGTAAGTATGACTTCCTTAGATATCAAACCCCGATATTATGACCACAAAATACGTTCAAAATTTAAAACACAGGATGAAAATAATACTGGGAAATCAAAGAAAGCGGACGTTCGCCGGTAGTCGCTGGAAAATAGTAAGACAAGCAAACACATGTAGAGACCTAGACGATCCATGTAGATTATGCCTTCATGAAAATTTGCTATCCTATAATTTAAAGAACCTACACATCTATTAAAATGTAGGAAAGAAATAGCGAACAACTGTGTACACAGACTAAACTTTACTCTAGGATAGCGATACAAGATGGTTTTAAAATTAACAATAATATATATGTATATATAAACTAACATAATAAAAAAACAAATTTACCTCCACCTTGGGTTAAAAAGAGTTATCTACGCTTCTCGCTAAAAAGCACACACAAAGAAAGGGGTGAACTCAAGGTCAACTGAGTCTTTGTCCTGTAAGTGCCTACCCATTGGCTGGTTAGGAAGGGAGCGGTGGAAACTAGGAATCTGATTGGCTAACTAAAAACTCAATAGAATGTGCGTATATAAAAACGCGAGACAACCAGAACTCTTCGCATAAGTCCGAGGAATCCTTGCGTTGATGAAACGTGGAATATTCTGTGTAGCTTAATTTCCACATATATTTTATAACTTACTACTACTATATATATATATATATAGAGAGAGAGAGAGAGATACATAGATAGATGAATATATATATATATAGATAGATAGATAGATAGATAGATAGATAGATAGATAGATATATGACAATGACTTATTTCGTAGCTTATATATTTATATAAGCCAACATTTCTATTTGTAAAATTATCGAATCGGCTCCTTAATATACTAAGTAATGCATAGGAAGATTAAATAATTTGCAAATTATATTTATACATCATTTCCGTATTCTGCATAATGGCGAAGAAGTTCGAACGAAAACGTTCTAGAACACGGATATATATAAAGAGCATTTGACCCTCTATCTTGCTAAAGTTTTGGATTTTAGCCGGCAACATTTGTTGCTAAAGTTTTGAATTTTAGCCGGCAACATTTGTTGCTGAAGTTTTGGATTTTAGCCGGCAACATTTGTCGCTGAAGTTTTGGATTTTAGCCGGCAACATTTGTTGCTAAAGTTTTGGATTTTAGCCGGTAATATTTGTTGCTAAAGTTTTGGATTTTAGCCGGCAACATTTGTTGCTAAAGTTTTGGATTTTAGCCGGCAACATTTGTCGCTAAGGTTAAAAAACCCTCTAACTCGGAAAAAATTTACTCATGTTGTTAGTTTTGAATGTGTGAATTATTAAACATTTACGAGGGGTAGGCAATAAGTAATGTCCCTAACCCACTTCCATTTGTCTAATCCAGCTTAAATTTTGCATGTGTAATGATTTATATCTCTACGTGTTATGTGGCACATTACAGCTCTGAACTAATTGTGGTTTCTATTTTGCAGGTGTTTGAACTGAGTCAGGTGTGAAATGGAGCCTGTTGAATGTCGAGCAGTGATCCGGTTTTTGTATTTGAAAGGACGCACAGCACAGGAGACTTTTGATGAAATGAAAGAAACTTATGGTGATAATGCCCCATTATATATCCTTGTAAAACGCTGGCATCGTGAATTCAAACATGGCCGGAAGTCTGTGGAAACAGCTGCCAGACCTGGTTCCCCCCTCCTTCTGCCATTGATGAGGCATCTGTCCGTCAAGTTGAGGCTGCCATTTTGGAAGATCGGCGCATTACTATTCGACAAATAGCCCAAGATGTCAAGATTAGTACAGGGTCTGTGGAAACTATTATTCATGACCATTTGCATATGCATAAGGTGTCTGTCAGATGGATTCCCATGTTGATCACACCATTCCAGATGCGAGAACGCGTCGAATGCTCGAGAATGAATTTGGAGATGTACCAAGAAGATGAGTCAAAGTTTTTCAAAGACTGATTACACAGGATGAAACCTGGGTCCATCACTATGATCCATAGACCAAAGTCCAGTCAATGCAGTGGAAGCACTTGGACTCACCACCTCCAAAGAAGGAAAGGGTGCAGCCCTCCGCTGGCAAATTCATGTTCACAGTCTTCTCGGACCAGGACGGAGTAGTGATGACAGATTTCCTGGCAAAGGGTACTACAATTACAGGAGCCTATTATGCGTCATTTTTGAGGAAATTAAGGCAGGCTATCAAAACCAAGAGGCGGGGCAAGATCAGGTACCCTCCTCCTGCAGGACAACGCTCCGGTCCACAACTCGCATGTCGCTAGATCAGAAGCACGGGCGTGTGATTATGAAATCCGCCCCCATCCCCCTACTCTCATGAACTTGCATCCTCTGACTTTCCCCCTTTCCCACCCATGAAGTTGTTTTTGAAAGGAAAGCGTTTCCCAGAAGATGCAGCCTTTATTTCTGAAGTTACGTCGTGGTTGGCGGACCATCTGGGATTTTCTACAAAAACGGTCTGCGACGCTGCATCAAACGATGGGAGAAAGGCATAACTCTGGGTGATTCCCATGTAGAGAAAGACTAATAACTGTGCCAATTTTCGTTGCTCTACTGCTTTGGGAAGTGGGTCAGGGGCATTATTTATTGCACGCATCTCGTATAGCTCAAAGTCGCTTAATTTTCAACGTGTTGTATCAATCTGTCGGTAATAATTACGGATGCTCAAAGGATAAGAAACGACTAAGTTTGGAGCGCTAAACGTTATGATTTCGAATCTGGCGGATATTACCCAAGTCATTTTTTTTAATAACTTTTGAAATCTTTACTATATATTGTATATGTCGATAGGAAATTGGATCCATAATACTAAATCATCTAATAATAAAATATAATATTTATGCTTATTAAACGACACATTGTTTATTGAGTTGACAAAAAAGTTCTTGTGTTCTTTTAATTTAAAGTATGATGACCATATCTCGGCTCAAACAAAAATTTAGTGTTCAAAATCAAAATCGCAACGCAAAACAAGTGCATTTAGGTCAGTAATGTAAACATCTTACGTTCTGGTATTGATGAACCTGCTGAAGGAGTTTTTTTTAGATCGATTATTTTTTTTAGCCATTTCTCACGTAGAAAATTGTCGAGATTCTTAAAAAAAAGTGGTATTCAGTAAGTGAGGGGTCTGGAAAGTATCAATGTAGAGGCTAAATGTTGTAGCCCAATTTGTTCAATTTTTACATGATCAGGTTGGTTGGGCATTTTTGTGGAGGGGAATTGGAACTTTTTGTTGACTAATGCTGAGTGTTGTTTTCGAAGTTTCTGATACATTTCATATATTGTTTACAGTCATGCTCTTCCGTTATGGTTTCGCCTTCAATCAAAATACTGTAATGGATGAAACTGGTTGCAGACCACCAATAAGTCAGCATTATCATTTTTTGTACTGTTTCTGGCGTTGGAAGTGTCATGGAGCTTCGTCGGTGTCTAACCACTGAGCTGCGCGTCGTCGTTTTTAGTGAAGAGCCCACTTTGCATCACAAGTCTCAACCGGTTGAGAAACAGCTTTACTTTAGGTTGTCGTGAAATGAATGAGACACCCATTTATCACGACTCTTGTCTTTCTCATTCCTCTCAAGTAGTTGGAAATCGTCGTATACATTACGTCCAATTCAGACACAAGTTCTTTAATAGTTGTGTGTGAATAGGCTTCAACTAAGACTCAATTGGTCTGTTGTCAACATCGGATGAACAAACAATTATGCTTTCTTTTTAATAGTAAAAAAAAAGGAAATTCACACAATTTTTTATTTCAATTCAAGCTCGGCGGAAAAGCTGCCAAAATAGCTCGCAATATGAACGAAACGTTTACACTTATCCTCTTCAAGACTACTGCCGCCGACACTAAATTCCTTAAACCACCAATTGTGCTGTGCGTTCAGTAGTGGTTCCTTGGCTAAACGTTTCGTTCATATTGCGAGCTGTTTTGGCAGCTTTTCCGCCGAGCTTGAATTGAAATAAAAAATTGTGTGAATTTCCTTTTTTTTATTAAAAAGAAAGCATAATTGTTTTAAAACTTGTCATTTAGACGATTAAATAAAACGATAAACGCCATTTAAAATGATCTATAAAGTAAAGTAAAGGTATTATAACGAAAACTGTTTTGAAAATACATCTATTGAATCAAAATTAAAAATTCTGCAGGACTATCTTGTCTACGTAATAGCATGTGTTTCTCACAATTGTCTTATCCATTTTGTTGTTGTTGCTACTCGTTTGAGTTGTTGGTATCAATTCGCTGTTTTATCATCTCATTAATTCTACTTCGTATTCGAATAGCTGAAAATTTTAGCAACTCTCTTGCTATTCACTGTTTTGGTTCTACTTACAGCGTTGTTTTTTTTTTCAAGACTAAAGTAACGAAGCATGTAATATTCTTGTTAGCTTCTTATATATTGTGGCTTCATACCATGTCGTGTACGATTTCCATAAAAATATATATACTAGAAAAAATAGTAGGAAATATAAAATGAAATATGTATTAGATACGTATAAAGCCAGAAGGACGCATTATTACAAAATAAAAAGATATTTATTTCGTTTGAAATTAATATCGGAATTTATAAATATATTTCGAAGCTAAACTTTATCTTCAGTATGTCTTTTTTATATATTTATGAATTTCAATATAAATTTCAAACAAATATCTCTTTATTTTGTAATAATGCCTTGTTTCGGCTTCAAACATATCTAATAGGTATTTCATTTTATTCAAACTCAACCAACGCTTCTACTGAGAAACACAAACTCTAAGTATAAAATGTATTATACATCATTTATTATAACTATGCAACACCTACAACTACGTACGAAAAAAAGTAATCATACCTGACAGTGATATAAGAAAAAGAACTAACCTTAGTATATGTTCCCAATGAATCTGGATTAAGCAAAGCTGAGAAGGAAACGATACCGAAATATCAAGGTTTTAAGTACAACAAAAACCAAACTGGAATTTTAGAAATATATACATTATTTCAGTAATTATAGAAGCAACAAAACCCATGAAATATAATATCGGAAATATCTGACAAATATACGTGGTTATCTATTTGCAAGAAATGTTCAAACAAATGCGCTTTAAAGGGCGGTTAAAAATTTGAAATGATCTCAAAATTCATGAAATAACCGAAGAATGTATGGCATTCGGTAGATAATCTAGATCAAAGCAATAAGAACTTGAAAGAAATGTATGTTTGTTGTGCATGTATGTACATATATATATATATATATATATATATATATATATATATATATATATATGTATATATATATTTACACACACATACACACACATACATATATATATATATATATATGGGGAGAGCTTGAATGCCTACTAGACATTATTATCGAGTGTCTAAGGTCACTCTGTACAGCGGTTTGTCAGAAAGATCTGGCATGAGGATACTTTTTCCATAGAAGTAAACCCTGACCAAATATTCAAAATCACATAGTATTCGCAGCCCAAATAAGATCTCCTCACTACGGCTACCCCACAGCTTTCCGAGGAATGGTGCACCTTCTCCAAGTGATATTACCTCAAGTAATAGCACGAAGCTGGATACTCCACCAGACTAGACAAATTCTTGTCCTGGAATCCAGTAAGACCAAGAGACCAACATGAAAGATACACTACAACGTATAAAAAATGGTTAATTGGGGAGAGGAAAATTATGTTCTCAATTTCTTTACTAATTCAGTGCTTGAGAGATAAAGAACTTTAATGGAACATTCGAATCTCTATGTATCTCATATAGACTTCAAGTGTTAGCCCCAGGTCGTGGGCCCCTTGATTTCTGAGAACTTCGACTGAAGTAAAATAAAACAAAAAAGTGAAAAATATATACTATATATATATATATATATATATATATATATATATATATCCACATACATATATATACTTGCTGTCAGTCAACACAGTTTATATATTATAAGACGTCATCTGCTATGACGTTATATATTACGCTATGTTTGCAGTGATGCATGGCGTCATATACGTCCTAATCTATGATGCCATATATATAAATATATATATATATATATATATATATATATATATATATATATATATATATATATATATATATATACTAAAATGCTTTATTTTTGCTTGGGATTGGGTTTCTACCGGATGATAGACATTTACCCACTATTTTAAAAACTCTAATCGCGAGATCATTTTGTCTTTCTTTTTTAGTGCAATTATTTGTATCTGGGCTGTATTTGATTAACACGTGTATATTCAGCAAGTTGTTTTTGAAATTGTTTTTCATTATTTTCATTGCTCATATGATTGCAGGAATGATCTTCCTACAATTCCAGTTTCTTTTCACGTTGTTCTTAATACCTTTGTACTTAGATATATTCTTTTTTTTCTTGGCTGCTTTTATAATAGCAAAATTTAGGATAATAACTTTAACTGGGATTCTTACTTAGCCCCTCTTTTCCCATATAACTATTTCAAGTTTACCTGCTAGGTTTTCTAGGGATTGCATCGTCATAGTCGATGTTGTATGATTTATTGCCAAAGATTCTTTTCTGATATTGTTTTTCAGATGGTTTTTCTACATAGGATATTCTGTTCCTGAATTAATCTTGAGATGGTTTACTCGGATGTTGTATCCTTGCATAACTCTCCGCCGAGAGAGAATACGACTAAAATTTATAAAGACTTTTTAAAAAAATTTTTTATTACATTTTCACCCCAAACAAGGCGCATTGCCACTTTGGTGTAGGGGGATACCATCAGGGGCAGCAACTACTGGGGCACTATGTTGGGATTTGGGCAGTAAGATGTCGGTTAACGTTGCACTTGAACTTCTGCATGTCAGTACAGTTAGGGAAGCAGGAACCTGGAATGGAATTCCAGAGTCCAGCGGTTCTGGGGAAGAAACTACTGGAGTAGAAAGATCTTTTACATCTAGAGATCTCTACTGTGTGGGGGTGGGATTTAGCTGCCTGTCGGGTTTGTCGAGGGTGTCTACTGTGTGGGGGCACAAGTGTCTGCAATTCGTCAGAGCATTCACCATTAAAATACTTGTAGAACAGGCAGAGGGATGCAACGTTTCGTCGATAGGACAGACGCTGAAGCTTAGATGCCAGTTCAGGGCCTATCAGATTGGCGACTCTTTTTTAACCTTGTCTAGGAGCGAGAGACTAGTAGCAGATGCACCAGCCAAAATGTGACAGAAATACCCGATACATGGGCGAATGGTGGCCTTATAGAAGCACAGGATACTTTCAGGTGTCAGTAGTTTTCTAGCACGGTATTATTATTTCTTTTATATTGATGTGCATATATATATATATATATATATATATATATATATATATATATATATATAAGGGTGACCCAAAACGAACGGGCCCCAACTCTGATTAGGCCCGTTTCTTAGTCTTTAGTCCGAAGGAAATGAAACTTTGGTCATAACTACTTCATTATATTAAAACATCACATCAAAACACTGGGGTATTTGGACGTTTTTCTCCGTTGATTGCAAAATTCTCAGAAAAACCGATGAATGTCCTCTGTTTTTTTTTTGGTCACCCTGTATATATACGCATATAGTTGGAACAAAGAAAAAACTAGCAAAAATCTTCAGAAATATCAATAAAAGTAGAAACGAACTAAACGTTAAAGGAACATAATTTTATTTAATATTTTCCAGTATAAAATGAAATGGAATCTCACTTTCATCGTTAGGTCTATTTATAATGATATATACCTGCAAACATCTATTTCATATATATGGTTATTATATGCAGGCTATATATATATATATATATATATATATATATATATATATATATATATATATATGTGTGTGTGTGTGTGTGTGTGTGTGTGTGTGTGTGCGCGCGCGCGTTTATGTACTTTTTCATTTATGTGCGCATCAGGGGTAAGTGATGATGTAGTTGGGTGTAAATAGAGTGATTAACTACGAGGTACGAGAGTCAAATAAGAGAAAACGAAGTTTTCGTTATTCTAATTTCTACATGACGTCATTTTAGATAGTGCGTTGCGTGGAGTAAAGAACATCGGTAAGAGAAGGAATAGGGGAGCGAGCGACTGGAGTTGCAGAAGCGATAAGCCAACTATATCTTCAGCTCACACTATGCAAAACGACGACGAGGAAAGACTAATAAAAAAATATAGTCAATCACCTTCAAGTGTTTGCTATCGATCGGACATAGTCTGAATTTAATCGGAGTTGTTATTTCCAAATAATAATAATAATAAGAAGAAGAAGAAGAAGAAGAAGAAGAATAGTGACATCTCCTATATATGAACAAATAAAAGCTAAAGGTTTTTTTAAGAAAAACTAAATATGTGTTGTAGATAATCTGCGCATTTTCATTCTTGCCAAAAGGTTAGCCACAAGGTCAAGATTTTTTTCAGAAGCCTACAAACTAACGTAAACGCATTCTGGCCAATAAAATATGCTTCGACAGTTATGTTGACATTCTCGGTATAGGAGCCACAGATGATTTATAATAAACTGATTTCTTCTCAAGGAAAGAAGGCAAGACCTAGGTTGTAAATAGTCTAGAACCCCATGCAACCATTCCTTATCTCAAGAGTAACAAGGTCAGCTCCACCATAATCTCATATTAGTCATTCCGAGACCTGTGGTTAGTGAAACTAGACGGACTAGTGCTTTCAGCCGGGATTGAAACTCGGCGAATGAGTTGGCAGCCAGCTTAAACCATTAGTACGCCAATCACTGGCAATAATGAAACAAAATATCAGTGTTCATATAAACACAGTAAATTAATAAAAATCGCTTCATTCCTTTTTTATAAAGAGTTTTGCACTATCGGAAATATTAGTCTTGGATTTCAATTATTGAAGTGGAAACTTAATGAAAAGACACATATAGCCGGTCATAGACAAACTATGTCGCTTTATCACAGTACTTTAGTGCTAAACATGCAAAAGCTGGAAGTATCATTAATATATGTGCAGACACCCAACATCGTAGTCACTTCCAACTCCTACTATTCACTAAATTATTTTCATAAAATTAATGGAATTTGCTTGTCGGGAATCGTAAGTGGATAATATTTTTGTAGGTTTACTGAAGATAGACTGTTATGTACTGTTCAATAATCAGACGTTTAGATTTGATTGTTCAACAATGAAACGGAGGCACACGCATTTTATGTCCTTCAATAACATACTTCCATCCCTCAAATTTACTTTACATAAGGAAGCTAATTCTTTTCTGTAATTTTTTAATGTGCTACTTTGTAAAGTTCGCCCTGGTTTTCGCATTTCAGTGTATCAGAAACTAGCTTTGGGACTCATTTTATTGGAAAACCTTACTAGATGATTAAATTAAATGACAGATGGTAAAAGTCTTTTTGCAATAATAGCTATCGTAAAGATACTGTTAAATCCACTATTAAAATAGGATTTCAAACTTTATATAGCAATATTAAGGTTTTATACTATGTTCTCTCTCTCTCTCTCTCTCTCTCTCTCTCTCTCTCTCTGTATATATATATATATATATATATAATCATCCACATACGGTGCTGTTTCGCTGCTCATCAGTGCGACCAGAGAGGCAACTGCATCAAGCTAGGATCGAAACCCGACCGCCCAAGTGACAGTCAAGGCTTCTCACCATTACGCTATACGGCTGATGCTGTGTGGGTAATGAATTAACGATGTGGTAGGACGAGTCCAGTATTTCTCGATTCCAGAACAATTACGGATTCTTTGCTAAATTCCTGATTCCGATACAATTACCGATGTCAATTCCGATTCTTAAGAAATCTTTAACTATTTAACTATTAAGTTTGTATCTTGTCTTGATTACCGTAAAAACAAATGCCCATATATTTTCGCTAACGTAAAAACTCACTTTTAAACTCAATACATATTTATTTTATTATTACTACTAGTAGTAGAAGATTTTGTTTTAAGCAAAATTAAAAGATTCTGATTCCGATCATCCAAACACTATGCCTAATTTAAAACAAAAACTCTTAACACACATTAAAAAGTCAAATCTGCCCAAAAATCTCTTTCCTAATTAAGCCCCCCCCCCAAATTACAATTGCAATAACAAACTAAATTGACAAATCAATAATGGTTGCATCCATAGAGATGGTATATATTCTAGTACGATCCCAGAGCTATCCTGTAATTCCCGCAAACTCTAATATGCTGTTAACAACGTCTTTCTCTTCTTATTATCCATCTGATAGAATCACTGATCCAATAAGCGAACAGTCAGTATATCAACTATTTCATTACTACTACTACTACTACTACTACTACTACTACTACTACTACTACTACTACTACTACTAACTAACTAACTAACTAACTAACTAATTAACTAAAATAATAATAATAATAATAATAATAATAACTAGCTGGACCTGTGAAAATTCCACAGCAGCATTTTTCATATGTAATATATTTTTGCTGGGGATTCTGTGGGCGTTCTGTTCAGCATGAATGAAGGCATAATTATATAATTCCAGCCCTTGTATTAAAACTGTATCGCCTCCTTACTAAAATAATAACTCTGATATATTCCTGGGTTGATTATCTCATTACAAACACATCGGTCAATTGACTCACATTTCATCATTTTTCATAAGTATTTAATATGTTACTATATTCGAAAATAATTTTTCATTATTTTGACTAACATAATCACAACTCGCCTGACTAAAATAATAAATTTGATATATTGTATGGGCTGATTATTTCATAAAAAAACACAACTAACAATTAACTCGCATTTCATCATTTTTCATAATTCTGGGACATGATACTAATTTCGACAATATTTTTTTTTATTTTTCAATTCACCATATCGCATACCTTTCTAAAATAATAACTTTAATATATTGTCTAGGCTGATTATTTCATTACAAACACCAATCAATGAACTCACATTTCATCATTTTTAATTATTCTTGGATATGTTACTAATTTCGACAATATTTTTTCTATATTTTTAACCAACATTATCGCCCAACCTTAATAAAATAATAACTTTGATTTATTTGCTGGGCTGCTTATTTCATTACGAACACACCAATCAATTAACCTCCATTTCATCATTTTTCATATATTTTAGACATGTTACTAATTTCGACAACCATTTTTTATAATTTGCACCCATATTATCGTCCCTTCTTAATAAATTAATAACTTTGATGTATTATCTGGGACGGTTATTTCATTACAAACACGCTAATGCATTAAATCACATTTTATCATTTTTCATAATTCTTTGATATGTTGCTAATTTCAACAATCATTTTACATAATTTTAACCCACATTTTTGCACCTTCCCTTTTACTAAATAATAACTTTTATTTATTGTCTAGGCTCATTTATTACAAACACACCAATCAATGAAGTCACATTTCATCATTTTCATAATACTTGAATATGTTACCAATTTCGACAATCATTTTTATCATTTTAACCGGCATCATCTTACTAAAATAATGGCGTTGATATATTCTCTGGTCTGATTATTTCATTGCAAACGGACTAATGCATTAAATCACATATTATAATTTTTCATATTTCTTGGATATGTTACTACATTCGACAATCATTTTTCATAAATAAAACCATCCTTATCCCCCTCTCTTACTAATATAATAACTTTGACATATTGTCTGAGCTGATTAGTTTATTATAAACACATCAATTAACTCACATTTTATCATTTTTCGAAATTTATGGACATGTTACTCATTTCGATCATAATTTTTGAAAATAAAACCATCCCTCTCGCCCTCTCTAACTAAAATAATAACTTTGATATATTTCCTGGGTTGGTTATTTCATTACAAACACATCAATCAATTAACTAACTTTTTTTCATTTTTCGTAATTATTGGATATGTTACTAATTTAGAGACTAGTTTTTCATAATTTAAGCCTTCCTTATCGCATACTCCCTTACATAATAACTTTGTTATATTGTCTGGGCTGATTATTTTATCATAAACACTAATCAATTTACTCACATTTCATCATTTTTAGCATCTCTTGGATATGTTACTAATTTCGACAATATTTTTTTAAAATTCCAACTATCCTCATCGCTCTCTCTTACAAAGAGAGAGCTTTAATATATTGTCTGGACTGATTATTTCATTAAAAAATCAAATATCAATTACCTCACCATTCATAATTTTTCATAATTATTGTAATTTTGACAATCACTTTTTATATTTTGAACCGATATCAACCCACACTACTAAAATAATAACTTTGATATATTATCTGGGCTGATTATTTAATTACAAACACACCAATCAATGAACTCACATTTAGTCATTTTTTCATAATTCTTGGATATGTTACCAATTTCGACAATTATTTTTAACATTTTAACCGACATCATCGCCCCCTTACTAAAATAATAGCTTTGATATACAGTCTGATCTGGTTTTTTCATTGCAAACACACTAATGCATTAAATCACATATTATCGTCTTCCATAATTTTTGCATATGTTACTAATTTCGATAATCGTTTTTTTTTATAATTTAAACCATCATTATCGCCCTCTCTTACCAACATGATAACTTTTTGTTATATCGTAGATTATATGAATAACAAGTCATTACTGGGGTTGTACAGAAAGGGTTTATTTAGGTAAAAAGGTACACACGTTTCTAAGCGTCCACTGACAGCTTAGTACTAAATTCTGTCTCCCACGTGAGGAGAGTTTGCTTGTCTTTTTATAGACGTAACAGTCCATTCATTTGAGGGGTGTTGGATCAGTCAATTATATCACCTTCCTCCCAAGCTAAATTCTTCCCTAGAATTTCGCTTCACCATTTTTTTTCTTTTTGGACTTTGTCTAAAAAAATCAGTTCTTTTTCTTTTTCTTTCACTTCTCCTTAAAATTTGCGTTTGCGAATTTTTTGATTTTGGAGAGTGACTTGTATTTTCAGTTACTGGTCCTTCCTTTTTTGGAGGCTCTATGTGAAAAATGGCATACAGTACTTCCATCGGTACTTCATTGTTTTTAACTATTTCAATATATCGGGGTCTGAGTTGGTTTATATGTTTTTTGTGAGAAAATGTCTGACCTTTTATAATGTGGACCATTCTTCCAATTCTTTTTGAGATTATGCCATCTTCCCAAAAACTCTTCCATGCCCGATAATTGTTGAAAAAAACTTTATCCCCGTCCTTTTATATCTTGTATCGTACATTATCTTTTACACTTTCTTTTACTTTTTTACTCGGAATTAACCGGTCGAACACAGAGCGCACTTTTCTGGCAAACATTATTTACGCTGGGGATAAATTTGCATTTGTATTCGGATTAGGCGTTATCCTGTACACTGCTAAAAATTTCTGAAGACTTTTTTCTTCAGTGTCGATGTTATCGTTCTTTTTTAACGCTCGTTTAAAAGTATCGACAAATCTTTCAGCTTGTCCGTTAGATCGAGGGCTACTAAAAGTTGGTGTTGTGATATGCTCTATGGCCAGTGACTCACAGTAGATCTTAAATTTTTGACCTTTGAACATGGTGCCATTATCACTAACAATTGTTTTTGGTACGCCAAAACGCCCAAATACCTCGTCCAACGCCTTTATTGTGTTTGCCGCTGTAGGATGTTTGAATTTAAAAATTTCTGGCCATTTCGACATGCTATCTACTATTACCAGGTAATAATATCCTTTTAGAGGTCCTGCGTAATCTATATGGATCCGCATCCATGGTATATCTGTTTTAGGCCAAGGTTGCGTCTTAGTGGGCGGCGCTTTTGCTGCTAGTTGGTAACCCTTTCATAATTTTATCATTTTTCTATGTCCTGGTCCATTACAGGCCAGTACGTATATGCTCTCATTAGTGCTTTCATTCTGGAGATTCCAGGATGTCCCATGTGGAATTCTTTTAAAATTCTCTTCTGTAATACTTGAGGTATTACCACTCTATCTGCGTACATTAGAGTGTCATCGCACTTTGAAAATGGAAAAACTGTTAATCCTTTCCTCTTCTTTTCTGTTTGTCCCACTTGTGTTTTTATCTTGTTAATGTATTCATCTGTTCTTGCTGCTTTCTTTATTTCCTCAAGTGTTACCGGAAGTTCCCTAACAGTATTTATTAATATATCTGTTAGTTAATTTTCTTCTTTTAGTGCAGCTATAACAGTTTCTTCAAGTAATTAAGTTTTATTTGGGATCAACCTGGACAAACCATCTGCGTGTGCAATTTTGCTGGATGCTAGGTGTTTCATTTTAAAAGTGTAATTTAACAGAATCATGCTCCATCTTTGTAACCTATTAGCCGTATGAGTAGGAACTCCTTTTTTGGAACCAAAAATCGATAACAAAGTTTTGTGGTCCGTTTCCAATATAAAAAATCTTCCATGGATGAACCTATGAAATTTCCTCATGGCGTATACAATTGCCAGACCTTCTTTTTCTATCTGACTATAATTTTTTTTTCTGCGGGTAGCAAAACCCTTGAGGCATGAATAATTGGTTTAGTCGATCCATCTTTGAGTCTGTGTAGTACCACAGCACCTAAACCGTATTCGCTCGCATCTGCTGCTACAATTGATTATTTTTTCGGGTCGTAGTGAGCTAGTGCTAAATCCGATAACAGACATTTTTTAATCTTTAGGAATGCTTCATCACATTCTTTTGTCCAGAGCCATTTTTTATTCTTTTTCCAATAATTCGTTTAAAGGTGCTCTTAGTTCATGCATATTTGGGATATAAGAATTATAATAATTTGCTAGTCCCAAAAATGACTGTAGCTGCACTATATTTTCTGGTCTAGGCATGTTTTTGATTGCTTCAGTCCTATTAGGATTAGGTTTTCTACCATTTCGATCAATCACTTGTGCCAAATATTCAATTTTGTCCATCCCAAAATTAGATTTTTCGAGAGCCACTTTCAATCCATAGTTTGATATTCTCTCGAATACTTTGCCAATGTGGATTTTATGCTCTTCCACATTTTTACTTCTTATAAGTATGTCATCTAGATAAGCCATAGTAAAATCCAAACCTGCTAGCATTGTATCCATAATTTGCTGGAACAAATTTGGGGCTATTTTTAAACCAAAAGGCAAACGTTTTAGTGAAAATAGTCCTTTATGGGTATTTAATGTCAGGTACTTAGCACAATCTTCCTGGACTTTTACTTGCCAATACGCTTCAGACAAATCAGTTTTTGTAAAAAATTTTCCTCCGCTTAACTTCGAAAAAATTTCCTCTGGGTAGGAAGCGGGTAGTTATGCTCCTTGAGACAATCATTTAGACCTGTCGAAAAGTCCGCGCATACCCTGATTTTATTATTTTTCTTCTTAACGTAAACCGTGGGTGAAGCCCATTCAGAGTAGTCCACTTTTTCTATTACTTCAATATCTTGAAGTCTCTTTAATTCTTTCTCTATAGTTTCTAATGCTGAATATGGAACCTTTATTTTGGGTTTGAAAACTGGTTTAGCTTCGTCCTTTAGTTCAAATTTCACCTCCGTTTTCGTGCAGCAACCCAAACCTTCAGAGAATACTTCTTTAAAGTCTTTTTTTAATTCGTCAATAAACTTTCCTGGTAGTTTAGACTTTTCTAAACCCGCCAGACTTACTTTATTGCAAAATGAGCTTATGGGTTTTCCCCATAAATTTAAAACAATTATTAAGTCTATACCGAACAAATTAGAATTTTTCCCCGGTACGACATATAACTTGGTTTTCACAGCATTCTCCTTTAGAGACACATTGGTAAAAAAATTCACCCTTAAACTTTAGTTTATTTCCAGACACACTTCTGGCAATTTTTTTTGTATTTTGTAACTTTGGAAACCCAATTTTTTTCCAAGTTACTTCGTCAATTATACTTATGTCGCTTCCCGTATCTAGAAGACAGTTCACATTACAGCCATTAATTTTAATTTCAATATATTTTCTTTTATCACACCTAGACTCATTTTTAGAACCAATGGTCTTTATATCTGCTTTTCGGTATTTTCCTTTCCTGCATACCGTTGATTTATGGCCCTTTTTATTACATTTGTTACATATTTTGTATTTAAACTAACAATCTTTAGTGAAGTGGTTTTTCCCCCACATATCTTACAGGATGTTTCGTGTGCACATTTCATCACCCTTTCCATTTTTTTTCCATATTTTTTCTTCAAAATTTTTCCTTCGATGCTTGTATTTTCCTGCTTTAAATTTAACAGTTTCTAACACTCTTCCGTAACTTTTTGCAACGTTATTTCTGTGTCTTGGTTCATAATGGATAATATCCTTGAACGAATATCCTTATCTTTAGAGGCTGTTAAACCTTGCGCAAAGATTAGACTTTTAAACATATCCTCTTTGAGGTCTTTTAATTACAAGGATTCACAATGTGCATTCACTTTCCCTGCATAAGTAATAAAATATTCGTCTTCCTGCTTCGTGATATTTAAACATTTATAACGTGTATAGACTAGACTATCTCGTTCACTGAAAATGTTTGACAATATTTTTATTGTTTCACTAAAAGAAATCTCTTCAGGTTTCTTTGGCAGGATAAAATTCGTATACTTTGTATTTTCCTGAGATCCAAGTTTTTGAAGAAGAAGGATAATCTTCTCTTCGTCTGTCCAAGACTGACATCTCTTAGCAAAAATATTTTCGTATCTCCGAAAATATGCCGGAAAAGTTAACCCATTTGTCGGCTCGTATACAAATTCGGATAAAGAATTTGCTATTCCTTCAGGAGTGAAACGACAGTCTTTCTGCTGCGTTAAAATACTCTGTAGTATTTCGCTTTGCTTCAATTGTTGTTGCTGAAGTAATTCCATTTGCTTTTGTTGTGCAAACAATGCCGATTGTATAGTTCTAGTGAATTCCGCTAATTGCTCCATGTTAAAAAAATTTTTTTTACAAAACCACACAATTAAACAAAAGATTAACTCAAATGTCCTATAAATTCAATGAATTAAAAGCACAATTTCCTTCCGAAGAGAAAAAATACTTCCAGCCGAATAAAACTTGAAATGGACACTTCTTTTTTTTAATGTTCTTTTAAAAAAAATGTTCGCTTCAAAATGTCAATTTCTCTTCTTTTTTTTTAGGACCGTAACAGACTGAAACACTTACTTTTTAAATGTTGGCTCTGTCGAAGTTTTTTCTCTTCTTCCTTCTTTGGATTTCTTTTGTTTTCTGCTCGTTAATCTTCTTGTGTGCTTTTTCCTTCGCTTTGTTTTTTTTTAGTGAGTTTCGTTCGAATTCTTCGTCGCCAGTTGTTATATCGTAGATTATATGAATAAAAAGTCATTACTGGGGTTGTACAGAGAGGGTTTATTTAGGTAAAAAGGTATACACATTTCTAAGCGTCCATTGACAGCTTAGTACTAAATTCTGTCTCCCACGTGAGGAGAGTTTGCTTGTCTTTTTATAGATGTAACAGTCCATTCATTTGAGGGGTGTTGGATCAGTCCATTATATCACTTTTATATATTGTCTGGGATGATTATTTTATTATAAACACACCAATCAATTAACTCACATTTCATCATTTTTCGTAATTCTTTGAAATGTTACTAATTTCGACAAACAATTTTTTCATAATTTAAACACAACTCTTCGCCTTCTCTTACTAAAATAATGAATTTTATATATTTCCTGGGCTGATTATTTCATCACAAACACATCAATCAATTAACTCACATTTAATCATTTTTCACAATTCTTGGATATGTTACTAATTTCGACAATTATTTTTCATAAGTTTAACACACCTTATAGCCTTCTCCTTATTAAAATAATAACTTTGATATATTGCCTGGGAAGATTATTTTATTTTCAACACACCAAACAATGTACTCACATTTCATCATTTTTTGTAATTCTTGGATATGTTACTAATTTCCACAATTATTTTTTTATAATTAAAAACTCACATTATGCCCCCTTTCTACTAATATAAGAACTGTGATATATTGTCTAGGCTTATTATTTCATTACAAACACACAAATCAAGTAATTCACATTTTATCATTTTTCATAATTCTTGGATATGTTACTAATTTCCCCAATAATTTTCATAACTTCGATCCACTATTTCGCCCCCCCTTACTAACATAATAACTTTGATATATTGACTGGGCTGATTATTTCATTACAAACACATACATTAATTTCGGGTATTCTTATAGTATATGTTCCACCTATCTTATCCAATCCCGTGTGACGCCGCATATTTTGCTAGTATATATCTTCCACCTATCTCATTTGATACCGGGCGATGCCGGGTATTCTGCTACTATATGTTTTCCACCTATCTCATTTAATACTGGGCGGCGCTTTCAACTAGTATATATTTGTACTCATCTCATTCAATCCCGGGCCTGATTAATCTCTGCCACCCCAATGTATAAAATATACATGAAATAACGTAATGTTTAAATCATAAAATGTTTTAGCCATTTCCGGGACTGACTTCATATCCCTCACCTCACCGTTAAAAATATGCATGAAATAAAGTAATTTTTAAATCGTAAACTTTTTAGCCATTTCCGGGGCTGACTTCTTATCTCCCATCCTACTGTTAAAAATATACATTAAATAAAGTAATGACTAAAACGAGAATGGTTGCAGCCATTTCCGGGACCGACTTTATATTCCACACCCCACTGTTAACATGATATATTAAATAAAGTAATGTTTAATGCCTAAACGGTTTCAGCCATTTCTGGGACTGATTTCATATCCTCCCAACCCATTGTCTAAAATATACATGAAATAAAGTAATGTTTAAATCATAAACTGTTTCCGCAGCTTCTCGAAATTAATACGTAAAAAATTAACACGGTTTGAAGTTAGGCAACCATTGCTGAAACATTCTGAGTGCCTCAGCATTCCAGTGACTTAAATCCCCCTTTTTTGGTATTGGTTAATGGAGGATAAATCGTTCATTACTGATCCAATTTTTTTATTTTTGTTACTAACCCGAATGCCCTTTTTGGGGAGCTGGTCCCCCCCCCAAAAAAAAAATTTTAATCTACCTGATGTCCAACTCTGCCCTTGTGAAGAGGCAAGTAAACAAAAAATCAGAAGGGACATTTCCAGTGCATTTTATAATTAATCAGAAGGGACATTTCCAGGGTACTTTGTAATTAGATCAGAAATTACTTTTCCATTAACTTTAGTAATATTAAAACTTTGTTATATTAAATATAGTACCTATTTACAATTCCTCCCCACGGAACAAATTTAGACACCAGGGCCGTTTTTTAACGTGGATAAAAGGTACAAAAAATTATCTCAGTCGTGAAGGATGTCTCCTTCACTGAGAGAGAAGAAATTGAAATGTAGCATTTGGAGAACAGATGCTACACTTTGATCTTGGTCAAGAAGAATAAATCATTTTTATAAGCTTTACCTCAACAGCGTCACCATTTTTTTGGTTTGTTTCATTAGAAATAGGAATTTTCCACTTTCCTCTTAAGGGGCGACAAGGTTTATTTGGAATATTCCACTTTCCTTTTTTAGGGATGCACAGCATGATAACGGCCGAAGCGAATTACGATATTAATATGAAGATAAGAAATGGAATTTCATAACAGTTAAACGACCCGGATGTAAGCGTGACACACAAAAGAACACACACGCTACCCTATTTATATATAGATAATAATAATGATACTAATCCTAACACTAATAACACTCATAACCCCCTAAGTAATATTCTTGCACTTAATTATCAGACTTACACTCACATTGATGGACAAAATTAAAGCCATTACGTACCTGAAACACTTGACTGAACCCGAGCATTTTATAAAATATACACTAATATCGGTGCTACCTTAACTCTAATAAAGACCAAAATATCTAACAACACACCTTCTTTCAACAACAAAACCATTATAATAAGCAATGGATTTCTTTAACTACTTCAATTAAAAAAAACACTTAAATCTATGTACTTCTTTTTCAATTAAATAGGCTATACTAGAAAAAGTTGAGCCTTATACTCTAGTCTCTAAGTCATGTCACCTTTGCACATCTGAAGCTATAACAATAATTACTTCCACAAACACTCTAAAAGCTGACTATTCTGTTATTGCAAACATAAGACTAAATTTAAATATGGTCAATTTAAAATTACTAAACTTTAAAACTATCAATGCAATAAATTATAGGTCTCTTTCATTTACTTTCTTAGCACTTTATATTACTTAATTAATTTATAATTTTCCTATTTTATTCTTTCCTCCTCGGTTAGCTGGGCATCCTCCTACGGACTCTGCTAGAAAGCATATGCATTTATAGATGTACTTCCCTCCCGTGTATGTGTATACTTAGGCATTTATGACTTGGCGTGTAAATGCGCTATCATGTTTCTATTTAGGTGTGAATATGATTGTTCTTATATATAGCTATGTATGCATTGGTGCAGGCATTCGAGTGTAGTTCTTTTTGGCGTTTGTACTATGGCTGTGTCTGCGTGTGCCAGCCCTCCTCTTTATCCTCCTCTAATTCCCTCTTAATTATTTCTCAACCCTTATAATCCACTACAACTTTCAATAATTTTTCCAGGTTTTCAGATAGTTTTTTTTTTTCTCACAAACAGCTTTCAGCCTCCCATTTTTTTAAAATGCATTTGCTTTAACCTCGTCAACTCCTTCTCGTAATTTCAGCAAACGGAATTCGCTGACCCATTCCATTTCGCTCTCTACTACCCCAACTGCTATATTTGCAGTGATAAGTTGTCATGAAAACCATGTCATCATCCATTGAACTGTTTTGGTCATTTGGTCAATGCCCTTCCGTGCCCTAAAAAGAACTCTGCTCACTGATTGTTAAATCTCTCTACTTTCCGAATTTTCCTCAAATCATACTCTCTGGGTAAACATTGCAGAGGGATGTTTCTCCCTGAAATTCATATGCGTCTAATTACTCTAATTAGAAACAACTTTTCTGTTTGGACCATACTCATATACTTTTATATATATATATATATATATATATATATATATATATATATATATATATATATATATATATATTCAAGTTTAAGTTCGGATATATGCAATTATTGACTCCGTAGGTTCGTGAAAATTAACGAAAACTTATATTCTTGATTGAATTTAAATGCGTAAATTTTCTGATTGTGTGAGTTTTATTTTTTGTTGTTGTTGTTGTTATTTTCTCATTATAATGACCACGATTGTGGTATATTTCTTTAAATGAATTTTACTCGTAGGAAAGCCAGGATTTATCAAATTTATCCCTATTGTCTAAGTTATCAAGAAAGCGGATTGGCAAGAAAAGATCTCTTACGGGAATCTTAAATTTTTATTTTTATTCATACGTGCGCTGGAGTTAAAACACATTTATTGAGCGTTAATGTAAAAATGAGCTACAAAAGAAAAATGTTTAGTAAACCTGATTTTTTTCTTTTGCTTCAGTCGAAGTTCCCAGAAGTCAAGAGGCCCACAACCTGGAGCTAACACTTGAAATCTATGAGATACATAGATATTCGAATGTTCCATTTAAGTTCTTTATCTCTCAAACAGTGAGTTAGTAAAGAAATTGAGAACATAATTTTCCCCTCCCCGATTGACCATTGTTATACGTTGTAGTATATCTTTCATTTTTGTCTCTTGGTCTCACTGGATTCCAGGAAAAGAATTTATTTAGTCTGGTGGAGTATCCAGCTTCGTGCTATTATTTGAAGTACCATCACTTGAAGAAAGTGCACCATTCCTCGGAAAAGTTTATGTGGGTTAGCCATTGTGAGGAGATCTTATTTGGGCAGCGAATACTATGTGACTTTGAATATTTCGTCAAGATTTACTTCTATGGAAAAAATTATCCTCAAGCCAGGTTGTTCTGACAAACCGCTGTACAGAGAGACCTTAGACACTCGAGGATCGTGTCTAGTAGGCATTCAAGTTCTCCCCTCAGTGTACTTCAATTAGTGTATATTTAATAGAATAGTCCGTATAGTGGGAATTACACCCCCTTTCTGTAAAAAAATGTTGCTAGTTCCTCTATTCTATCGTTCTTTTTAATGCAGATGTTCGATTAATCTGATATATATATGTGTGTGTGTGTGTATGTGTGTGTGTGTGTGTGTAAAACATTCAAAAGTAAAACTCGTCTAGCTTGTTACTGCATTTCTAAAACTCAACCTGTTTACGTAAAAATAGTCGGAACTTACACAAGCAAAATTTATTTGCTAAAATTATCCAATTGTGAACCCCAACACCACGGGTTTGCTTCTTAGCTAATTTCCACATGGTTGTTTTCAAGTTCACTGTTAAAAGATCTTTGTTTAGTGTTAAATAATCAACTTTTGCCAAATTTTAACGATCGTTACGAGCGTAAATATGACAAAACCATTAACGCTGATCATCAAGTAGTCTGTGTACCTTGATAAACTATGACTTGTGAAAATAAAACGAATAATCTTCCTTACGTTTCTATGTCTCATTTCCAACGGATTAAATAAAAGTATCGAATCAAGAAATTGTTTTCCCTATAAACTCTTAGAGTGTTAGTCTCTTTTCAAGGAAGATCTATTACTTCGCAAGATATGCTGAGGTAGTGCCCATAGAACCCACTCAACCCTTCTGATAGAGAACGCTCTCAACGAGTAAAATAAAAAGCGGACGGATTGTGCATCTGCCACCTTTAGAACAGTAATCTCGTTTTATTTTTTCAGACACGTTATTTATCTGCGCCCCCACCTTGCATCATTGGTCTCAGCTGCCGATAAATTTCAACCAGACAAGAGCTAGAAAAAAATAATCATTCAACAACGGGTCGGTAGCTTCCTGATAAAGGATGTGTTTCCAAATCAGGTTAGAGGAGCTATTTGACTGCGGTCGACGACGACGTCTTTCTGGACAACGGCCAAATGAATGAGAAGAAATAAAAAACATCTGATAAATAATAGAAAAATACAAAAACTAAGATTAAAAAAAGAAAATCAAAGAAAAAAATGTGTAAAATCGCACAAATACAGTACAAACATCGGGACAGAAAAGAATTGATAGGATTCCAATGACAGTCTGACAAATTTTGCCAGACAAGCATGTTGATGCATTCAACACCTGTCCGACAGTATTTCGAGGACGATCTCTCTCTCTCCCTCTTTCTCTTCCCCCACCTCTCTCTCTCTCTCTCTCTGTGAGTATATATATATATATATATATATATATATATATACTATTTATCTCATTCTCTTTCTTTCTATTTCTTTGTATTAATCTGTCTGTCTTTATATATATATATATATATATATATATATATATATATATATATATATATATATATATATATATTAAAGGGATTTAGAACAACTGTCAAAAGAGCAGAGTATATTTTAATGTATTCGTAAATTCATTAGTACAATTAAAAGAAAAGAAAAGAAAACAGTGCTCGTTGTAATGTAGATATATAATAAACTCAATAGGTATATATATATATATATATATATATATATATATATATATATATATATATATATATATATATATCCTAGAGCTATTTTAATATTGAGTAAGATGATTGATAATTTGTAATTAAAATTAAAAATTAAAAATCGGTTTCACAAGGAAGAACAAACAAATCAATAAATTGTACGATCGTTTCGGAAAAAGATGTTTTTATTGAGATAAACAATAAGTCTTGGACAATAATTTTATCATATAGTTTTTTGAAACAAAGTCTCCTCATCAGCAAAAATATTGGGTGTTTTTTTAAGACACCAAAAATAATCCTTGCATTTTCTTAGGTAAGGCAGGTGTATCTGGAAAATATTTAAAATATAAAGGAAAATAGTTACTTTTTTGATGTTGATAAACAAAGTAAGGTAAAATAAAAATAGAATAGAATAAAATCGGGTGAAAAGGTAAGGTTAAGAGAGGATATTTTTAATATTTCTAATAAAAATATATATACCTTTTAATAATTCGCCTTCTAAAGCTCGTAAGTATCATCGTAAATGATGGGATGTTAAATGTAGTTTGTTAATGCTTGAAAATGTTGATGTATACAAACTTTCAAAGGAAACGCCAATAGAATAATATTACCAGTTTAAAATCGTAAGTAACGCTATATATGAAATCAACTTAGATATTTCAATAACAAACGAAGATAATTATAGTCAAATAGAAAAATAATGAATTTTACTGTTGAAAGGAATATAGCCACTAATTAGTTATAAGTTGAATTTTTTATATAATGCTTTAGATATATTAATAGCAATAAAATCAATTATAGTAATAAATGAACCTTATTGGTAGTAATTAAATAATAATAATAATAATAATAATATTTTTAATATTAATTATTTGTAATAATTTGTAGATATTAAGCCCTTAAGATTTTTAAATATAATAAAAATAAAGCCATTCTCTTAAACTTAAAAGACGGAATTTTTAGGGATGCATTCATAAACGTTGGTTTAGGTTCGATAACATTTTCTTATCACTAATCTATTTTAAAATTTATATTTTATAAATTAATAACTATTATCATTATAGTGTTATTTAATTATTATTATTATCTTATCTGATATTTTACCATTATTTTCTATTTTATTTTATTATATATTTCACTTTGAATTTATATGTACTATTTTTATTAATATAAGTTCTATAAATATTATAATTTTAATTATAAATTATCAATCATCTTACTCAATATATATATATATATATATATATATATATATATATATATATATATTGTATTAAGGCAGCATGTTCTCATTCATAAAGTATCATTAAATAGCACGGAGTGTTCTTGCTTAACAAGCTTTCTTTGTAGTTTTTCAATTTGTTTCTCAGTTGTGTAAGAAAGTTCCATTGTGACACTATCAGCCGGTCACTGGTGTGTGATCGACGTCCGCGTTACAATAAAAGTCTTAGAAACAGTCACATGATGATGGGCCAATCATTAAGGTCTGAGTATAAAGGGGAAAAGCATACCTGAGATGTTGGCTGTAAGTGTGTGGCTCTTTCTTCTCCCAGGAATAGGTCTTGATTTCTGATGGCATTATATATATATATATATATATATATATATATATATATATATATATATATATATATATATATATATATATATATATATATATACACGTTTTTTTTACGTGGCTAAAATAAGTGTAAAATGGTTTTAAATATGTGACTTACAATATGGTATGGATTTTATAGGGATTTTTTTAGTATTATTATTTATAACTTAACATTACAATATATATATATATATATATATATATATATATATATATATATATCACATACCAAGGCTCTTCAGAATGTTACTACTATTTTCAAAATTTACCTAATTGTGCTTCCAATAGTTTTAATCTTTCAACGTTTGAATCCATATGGAGGATTTTTGTATTATCCTCTGTGACCTTTCAGAATGTAGGCAGCCATGTCTTAGGTGTTGGGAAATTTAGCTTATGTCGGCAAGGTGTAGGGTAAATCATCTGGACAATGTATTAGTCGTGTGTAACTATTGGTGTTGGAGATTCATTCTCCCAAGGGGCATTTGAATTGATAGACTATATTGGTTTCATCGATTGATTTTGTTGTCCACGAAGTGTTGGTTTTAATTATAAGATTAGCAGTTGTTAATTTCTAATAGTAAATGATAAATCGGATCTTATTATTTACTGGGATATATATCTATGTATTATATTTCTTAGTACCTTTTCATCTGATTTAAAGTTGTGGTGTAGTTGGTTGCGATAAAATATTTTGATGGGGTGGGGATTACTAATTGGGTTATTATTAGTTTGGTTTGAGTTTCTAATTGTTAGTTTCATTTGTTTATCTACTAAGAAATTGGGGAATTGGTTAATAATCAAGACTTGTTTGATATTCTTTAATTCCCTGTAGAATATATTTTTTTATTTGAGGAGATCAATTTGGCTCGATTAATAAGATTTTTTATAATTGCGGTCTTGTATCGGTAGGGACATTCACTTTTGTAAAGTGTAAGATACAGGAATTGGTTGCAACAGTCTTTTTATATGGCGAAGTTATAAATTCATTTTTGCTGGAGTCTATGAGAACGTCTTGAAATGGAATGCTATTATTTGAGTTCAATTCATTAGTGAGGATTAGTACGGAGTTTGTTTGAAAATGATCCTTTAGTTCATCTATTTCGTTATTATTGTCAACTAGAATAAAGATATCGTCGACGTACCTAACGTGAATAGACGGTTTTTTAATAGTATTAAATATTTTATTCTCCAAGTTGAACATATTAAAGTTACTAAAGGTGGGTCCTAATATGGATCCCATTGCTACCCTATCCATTTGCGTGTAAATGTTGCCTTTATGATAGGACCTCGGTTTTACATATAAGTAATATTTTTTTAGAATTGTAGGATTTTCAGTGGAGGGAAAGATGGATTATTGTATACATTGTCCATGATGATATCAATAGTTTCGTGAACTGGGACGTTGGTAAAGAGGCTTTCTACATTTAGTGAGGGATTGATTTTGTTATTACCTTTTGTTGTTTGGAGAATTTGCATAAGTTCTTCGGTAGATTTTACCTGTATTTGTGTTGTAGGTTATGAGTTCATTGATTGATTTGGTTAATTTATAAATAGAAGTTGTGAAATAATGGGAGGGAGTAGAGAGTTAGGTTTATGGGTGTATTACCATACAAGTATCTGGGTTTATAATCACCAATTATTTTAGAGATTTTTGTTTATCTATTATAGCAGTGTTCGCAGTTATGAGTTTATTGACTATTGAATTTTTAATTGATCTATTGGATTTCTATCATTTTTCTTTTAATTTTGTGTTGTCACCTAAAATGGTTTCTCGTTTTTTTTTAAATAATCAGCTTTGTTAAGTATTACATATATGTTAGCTTTGTCGATTTTTCTAATGACAATGTTTGGGTCCGTTTTAAGTTCATTACCTGCTTTTTTCAGATTACTAGTTACGATGATCTTTTGTTTTTATTAAACCTGATTTTAATGGATTCTAATTTGAGTGTGTCTTTTATTTCTGGGTACGTAGTTGTTTTTGTTCGTTTTTAATGTAATAATATTTTCATATAGACGTTCTATTTAAGATATTTTAATTTGGTGATTCAATGCGGAAAATATGTGACAATTGGGTCCTAGGTTTAGAAATTCAATTTGGTATTCGGTAAGTAAATCACACTTTTAATACCATTGTACATTTATTCTAGCCTCGTTTTTAACACGTTAAAAAATTCATATATATATATATATATATATATATATATATATATATATATATATATATATATATATATATCAGTTCAAGAAGTTAAAATATAATTTTAGCTGAAGCATATAACAGAATCTTGATTTTAAACGAGCAATAATTAAAACTGCATGAAAACGACTGTTGAAAGCCCAGTCGAAAGAACTTGGAAAGAACTAAAGGTAAATTGGACTAGGACGACTACGGAGCCTTTTTACACAGATTCAACCGAGAAACAAGAAATACAATTGAAAAAATTTGAAAAACTACAAAGAAAGCTTATTAAGCAATAATACTTCGGGCTATTTAACAATACTCGTCTGAATATATATATATATATATATATATATATATATATATATATATATATATATATATATATATATATATATATATATATATATATAATGTGGTTCTTCTGCCAAAAATCACCGAAAAAGCTTACGATTTCCTTCATTCTCGTTGTGTTATACAATATAACGACTCCATCGATAAATAAATAAGAAACGGTTTCAAAAGAAAACGTTCATTCATATATATATATATATATATATATATATATATATATATATATATATATATATATATATATATATATATACTACAATAGAAAAATGCAAGCATGAAAAGTAATATGGTTAAGCCTGAACCTGGAAAAATAAAAAAAAACTAGTTGTTAAAACTGGAAAAGAAAAAAACAAGATATTCTAGTAAAATTTAATAAATTAATAACTGAAAATATTGCAGCATTAACAATTGATTGTATAATGTTATAAATTGAATTGAAAAATAAAATTCTGAATGCTGTAATATTTTAAGTTATAAATTTATTATATTTTTACTAGAATACCTTGTCTTTTGCTTTTCCAGTTTAAGCAACTAGTTTTTTTATGTTTAAGCTTAAGCATAATTACTTTTTATGCTTGCATTTTCCTTTTGTAATCTATGATTTTTCCAGTATTCCAATTAATTTACTTGTACTTTGTTTAATTTTAGTCTATTTTTCCCCATAAACACATATGTAATAACAATGTAGGGCACTCATCTGCTGCCAATGAATTCCCCAATTATTCTCCTTTCATGCTTTCATTCTCTCTGTTTTACTTGTTACTTCTCTTTTCGAATTAGTAGCAAGAGTAGTCGCAGAAGCGATGTGGTTGCTATGGAAACCAGTTATAATAACGTCGCTCAGCTCCTTACATATTTTAATGTTTTATAACATCAAAAAAAGTATCATAACTTTTGTTTTACTGAACGAAAATGGGATTTTGCACAATATAGCTGAGAATATGATATATACACTATAATAATTGTTTGAAATTTTGTCGAAAACTGAGTGAGCGTTGAAGCTTTAAAGCAGTTCTAAATGACTAAAACTGCCACTTTACCATATATTCAAACACTGCCGTGTTTGAATGATATATCTATATCTATATCTATATCTATATATATATATATATATATATATATATATATATATATATATATATTGTGTGTATGTGTATGTGTGCGTGGATGCGTTTATAGTCCATTAGCGCAACTGATGTTTTGATATAAGTTTTTACGCGTTTTGTTGCAGTTTGGAGAATTTCTCATTTCAGTACTTCCTCATTGTTCTTCCGAGATGAATTATACTATTCAAAAAGAATGTCACAAATAATTGTACTATTCACAAAGAATGCCACAAGAATTGTACTATTTACAAAGAATGTCACAAAGAACTGTACTATTCACAAAGAATGTCACAGGGTTTTTTCTCTGAATATCACAATGTTTGTACGCCACTATGACAGTAAGTCGTAATCGTTTTAGCCTTTCACTTTTTTGTCTTTGATGGAGTCAGCTAACGTAAATTGTATTGGAATATTCCACATTGTACGGAAGTTGATGCTACATGACTACTTGAAAACACAATCTGCTACGTGAAGATCACCACCAAAATATTCGATCCGGCTTTGAGCAGCACTGCCCCACTCATCCCCTCTGGTTTTGCAATGGAAGAATTTGGTTTGAACAAATGTATTTGTCTTCACATAGAAAATCCTTGAGTCACTTTTTCGTTTTGGATCTTTTTTCGAAACAAATGTTCCACAAAATAAGCTATGTGTGCTATGTGGTCCCAGAGAAACTCGAGCGCTCATTTTCACTGATCGAACAGAATCGCCCTTGCTGGAGGCAATAATAATGTTCTGTTTGTTGATGTGGTTTTCCTAATACATTTTATGAACACAAGTTCCCGCTTCCGCCCGGACTTTCACATTTCTTTCATTGCCTGCTTAGTTGATGCCTTTTCTTCGAACCACCACGCTCTCTTCACTGTTCAAGGCTTATTCACATAAAAGGATGAATTCATGTTTTACCATAAAAAATATATTCATTGTTTTAGCAAAGGCATGTGGATCAAGTTGAGTGCAACACTACGGGGGTGGGGGAGCAAAAATTAGAATATATTCCTCTTATCTCGAAAGGACGAAGTTTTAATAGAAATGCAGATCATATAACCTGGGACCCATACCGAAAGTGTGTATTTTTGGCTCGCTCAGTAGTAGACGGGGAAGGGTAGGCGTGACGTTAGATATGATACAAAAATTGCTCCAAGATTGCTGGCAACCATTTCATGTGGAAGATTGACCCAGAAAACATGGGTAAAAATGCAAAATTTATTGGTGTATCATGAAAACTGACTGAGTTAGTATTTTAAAACGTAATGAAAAATGACTTGTAAATAAAAATGGTAAACCTCAAAATTTCAAACATTTCCAAAACTTGTCCAACTTTTAGTATGAGATAGCGTAGACCACACCTAATATAAAACTTTCAAAATGTTTCATTTTTTGTGTTAGGGCAGTTTGGCTTTATATTAACTAGTCTATAAAGAATAATTTAATATATTCTTACCAATGTTTGCTTTCCTCTTAAGGTCATATATATAATTATCAAGAGCAAACAATGGAAGTAGTTCAAAATCTTTAAGTTATACGTAAATGTTTTAGAATTAGTAACTAAAATATATTCATATTTTTATAAAATTAATTACATATGTAAAAACTTCTCTGGAAAAAAACAATGGAAGTAGTCCCGAATCATTACGTAACTTTTTCGGTGCTGAATACCTATTTGTACCCACCTTTTTATGACCGACGGAGACAGAAATTACTTCAAACTGTTAATATACATATATCATATTGCTTTTATAATGTTGTTTTGAAAGCTGTGCCCGTAAATAGATCCAAATTTAAGACTCAAACAAGAGCATTGAGAGAATAACAAATTTATAAACATGAATGACCTCTGAAAGTATCAGGCTGTAAAAATTGTGCGGCTTTTTTAAATTGAAAGAAAATTCAAACATAATTAAGTGTATATTAACAATTTTGATAATCCTGTTTTAAATAATCCGGCGTTAGCAATCTTTGTGAGGGCACAGTTGGCAAAGATGATTGGAGTCGGCTCAGGTAGTTTCGTTGATACTGTTTAAAGTACAATAACACGCAAATACATATAATTTTGTTTTTTTTACGAGAATATAAAACCTAAACTTTATTTTCGATGAATTGTATCCTTTTCATAACCAATGCAAGAATAATTTTTACTGATATTTTTGTTTTTTGAGTAGGTCTTTGAAACTGCAGATTAAAACAAGTAGGTTTTTGTAAGCTTAAATTTGGTTTAGAGTTATTTTAGGGTAAGCATTCGTTTAGGGTTAGAATTTATATATGTTCGCTTGTGTCTGGGTTATTTATCTGCCAGGAATGTTAAGATTTACTTAACTTACAGGTAAAATAGTTTTCGCGATGTTTTCTGGTTTTAAGCGGTGCAGGTTTCGTTTTCCTTCATATTTCCTTACGTATTTTCTATCTAACTTCTTTTATGCATTTTATTCTTTCGATTATTTAGTTTATTTTTCGTTAATAATTTTATAGTAATAATAATAATGCAACTATCAAGCCAAAATGTCACTTTAACAAAATAGAAAATAGGTCAGATGATTAATACTAGTATTAAACAGTGAATAAAATTTAACAAAATGTAATAATCTAAAGAGTACAGCTCGACAAGTATTTGTTGACATTGTAGTTGCAGACCAGCATGTTGATTGATTAGAATCTATTACATTGGTTTGAAGAAGAACTTAAAAGAAATAACATTCATGGAATCTTACTTTATAGGTATCTAATACGATTAGTCATTTGAAAGTTTAAATGTTTCAGATTTGCCTTGCATATAATTCATATTCATAAAATATGATTTAGATGAGAGCCCCTTGATTGATTTTTATTATTTTTAATAACTAGCTTAAGCCTTGAATTTAACACAATGTTTAACATCAAAATAATGTAATGGATTTTGACCAACATTAGAATTAGGAGTTAAAACATCATTTATCATTTTATTTAACTTTAAAACTACTGTTAAAGGTCAGATTAATCTGTTGTAAATTTTACACACCATAAGATTAGTATCCTTCTGGAATCTCTCTCTCTCTCTCTCTCTCTCTCTCTCTCTCTCTCTCTCTCTCTCTTTATATATATATATATATATATATATATATTGGCAAAAAATTCCAGAAGAGTGCTTTATTATGAGGAAAAATTCCGAAAATAAGAGCGTAATGTTTAAAATAGAGACATCAGTATCGGCTGAACAGAGCTTGATATAGGTATCTAAAACGGTCCCCTAATATCAGGTTCGAAACCGATGATACCGACGACATAGCATCTAAACCTTCCGTAAATAATATATATATATATATATATATATATATATATATATATATATATATATATATATATTGTTGCTTACAATTAACGGTGACTCAACATCTACATATAACACAATGCACTAACAACATTTTATAAACCTGCAGCTAATCTGGACTTCTTCAGATCTAAAAAAACATGGTGATATTTCACCGCTTAATGGTAATTAAAACGCGTTCTGCTCTCCATAGTACGTTAAACCGTCATTAGCAGACTAACTTCGTTTTGATTACCTATGTGTCACCGTTACCATCACTACCGATCTCGGTCACATGCTTTGCACCCAATGCCAATCATGAACACGTATTTCTATCTCCTAACTTTCTTCTCACAACTCTTCACGAAGCCAAAGTAGCTGTTGCTCTTATATTTGAGAGCTGATGTCTTCTTAGTCGATCGGCACTAATTAATAAAAAACTTTTCTGTTGGAAGAAACGAAGGTAGCGATTTACATTTAAATGAACATATCTAATAAAGCTTTAAAAATATTCTTAAATTTGTTGACTAATGAGGTATTACTTCTTAAACGACATATTTGATGGGGGGGTCAAAGATAAGGGTTTATCAGTTGAACTATGAAGAATATAATGAGAAGATTAAAATGAGCAATAAAATGAATACACATTCATGTAGGGTCGGTTTATCATAATTGATAGCTGGCAATTGATTTTAAGACGACCATGTTGTACTTTGCAGCAATAAAATCCCGGGTTTATGCTCCTCACAGACGGGAAGTTATTCGAAGGAAAACCAGTCTGGGAAAAATTCGTCCGGTGCGACAGAAAAGAGAGTATAAAAATGAAATAAGTTTAGAAAAAGATTGGTGTCATTCGAATTATGCATCATGCCCATCTTTTTTCATTGGTTCAAGAGAAACCTAATTGTTACTAAAATAAAGTGACCTCTAATTAAGGGATATTTCGTGTATTTTAATAAGTTATAGAACTTTATTCTAATATAACCCTGCAAATCATCTGGATTATTAATATTTTAATACCCTTGAATTGTTAGGGTGTCATTTTGGCAGACATGATCAATCAAATCGTTATCGATATTTTAATCTTAATTGAATATTTTGTGTGCAATTGTGGCAGATACGGAAAGCCAGAATCTGGATGAAGTGGTAAGAATAGTTTGGACTTACCTTACCGTCAATATATATCTTGTACAACATCAGATTTTAAAAATAACAATTATACGCTGAAATTGATACTTATAGACGACGGATGGGCGGGGTGGTTTATGGTTGTGTCCTTTATAAAAGCGGAATAAACGGTAGTCGATAGAAGGCGAGTTAGTCCGCGAAAGGTCAAGAAAGCTGAACAATTAAGTATAAAATAGAAAATAATGAATTCGGTTAAAAAAATACACAATATGACAAAATTTCAGTGATGGTTGTGTGGAATGTATCTTGGTCCTTATTCGTCCTGCTTCAAAAGTATTGATATTTATCTGACACTTACGCCTGCATATGTCAATATCAAGTACTAAGTCCTCAAAATATTTAATTGCAATATTGAGAGCTCAATTGATGTAAGTTTTTCCTGCTAGTCTATCATTTTAAGCTCCTTATAGAATTTTTGGTGTGCGTTCATCACACATTCTGGCAATGTGGTCAGGCTATTTACGTCGTGCCTGGAATGGGACGTTTCGATACTCTAAATATTCAGGTATTCAAAAATTTCATAATTTGGGATTTTATCTTCAAGTGTGTAGCCAAATGAAGACATTATTAGTATGTTTTATCTGTGTCCGTAAATGAAGACATTATTAGTATGTTTTAGCTGTGCCCGTAAATAGATCCAAGTTTAAGACCCAAACAAGAGCATTGAGAGAATAGCAAATTTATAAACCTGGATTTTTATGCCTAATCTGATATATATGTCATTCCACAAGCAATGGCATCATTTACCAAATCTATTAAATGTCGTGACTATCCAGTTGGCAATTTTATCATACTGCAGTGCATGTAAGTATTCTGCACTTTCCAAATATGCAAACGTTTTGACAGAGTTAAGATAAGACTGTTATTGAAACAGTTGGAAATTGATGAAAATTAGGAGTTTGCTTGACGCCTTTGACCTGCTTTGGTATCAAACTAGGTTGATGCACAATTCTAGATTTCTTTAATTCGTGTTTATTTCCTTGTTTTTCCCTCGCTTTTCCGGAACAAAGATGGTATTCCATTGATGGTCCACTGTCAGTGCCGGAGGTTCAGCATGCCATTTATTGAGCCGATTCCTGATAAATATAATCACTCCAATTATAGGCATATCTCTCTCGTACATCAAGAAGTCAGCTCACTACTGGAAATACTCAACAATGCTCACATTCATTCCAACCAAATTGTAAGTCTAGATGTACTGACTTTGTTCACAAAAGTACCGAACGATGAGACTCTAACGCTGACTTTGGATACTTCACTTAAGAAACGCGCTTGCATCCCAATTGAGCAAGATAATAAGCGAGATGTTGACCCTATGTGTAGAAACTACATACTTCGTGATAGATTATATATATATATATATATACATATACATATATATATAATTCGTTGAATTGAATAGACGTTTTTAGTCTATTAATTTAACATTGAATTCACATACGAATTAAGCACTAACTTGATAATCCATTTCCTTATCGATGCCTATAATAGGGAACTTTCCATGTAAAAATATTCAAAAATTTCCATATGAAAAACTGACCAATAAAACCCCTTCTTCTCTAAAGTATTTTAGTGAATGGCGTTTCCAATATAAACTACTATATTTAACAATTTACTAACCCGAGCCTACTTAATATCCTCTTCCTCGACTATTTTTCAAGAAATCAATAACATTAAACAAACCTTAGTTTACAATGAATTTTCTAACCATTTTATCGATCAACAAATAACGAAATTTAAAACTGTTAATCAGAATAAGATAGATTTAACACTAATAGCCTCTGAATATGATAAACTATTCTATAAAAATGAAATGCATCATAATTACAGGATAGATGAAAAAGCTCTGAAAAGTATTATTAATAATAATGTACACTGTATTGACACTTATAAATAAATTTAATTTAATTTAAACGTTGTAACATTAAAATAAGAAACAATTCCCCCTTTTCGACAAAGTCACTTGGTAAGACGTAACTTGCATATGAATCCAAATGCTCATTTGGAAACTCTGACTCTGACAGAAACATATACATAGGTATGACTACCACGACATTGTCTAAGAGACTAACATTATATCGCTCTGAACAAAGTGCCAGCTTTAAACACCTGACAAACCAGCTTTCCGTTCCTTGTCCCAATTTAGAAAGCTCCTAGTTGATAACATTAGCATTCTAGTACAATGTAACAATAAACGTAAACTTTAAATAATCGAAGTTATTCTAATAAAAACTAAAAAATACTAACATTAACAATATAAACTTTACTATTAGTCTTAACCTTACTTACTATATAAATAGTAAAAATACAAGCAGTTTAATTAATCACTGAAGATGAATCCATAAGGATTTAAAAATACGTGGACAAATAAAAGTTATGGTAATTACATCAGCCAGTTCCCACCTGAAGTAAAGACTACAATACGAAAAATGGAAATTATCCAATATAAAAATAATAGACTAAAAACGCCTATTCAATTTAACGAATTATGCATAAGATACAAAATGCTGCCCAAACTCTCACACACACACACACACACACACACACATACACACTCACACACATATATATATATAATTATAAAAATCAAATTACCTTGTAACGAGTGTTGTAACCCAACATCCGGTTTAAAATTTCGGTTATGCGTACGTACATGAACAAATAATCAACGCGACAATAAAACGTATCGTTTTACTGTGTACGTTTTCAGCGTCCCAATTGTTTCATTTTTTCGCGTTTAAATTATCCAAATAAACAATTGTTATACTTTCTGAAGTTTTAACATCGTTCATTTCCGTATTACGTTTAAGTTATTTTAACGCAATTTTCTTACAAATAAATCTACTTTAACCCGTTGACAACCATGAGAGCATTTTACAACGGCGATTTACCCATCGCCTTCATTTTTTTATATTTATTCTCCATTTTTAATACACTCTTCTTAAAAGCATTCATACATTTTCTTATACACAACCAACATAAATAAATAACACCGAAAATATGTTGTTTTCTTTTTAATTTGCGTTACAAATAAATAATCAACGCGACAATAAAACGCATTGTTTTACTGTGTACGTTTTCAGCGCTCCAATTATTTTTTTTCGTGTTAAAATTAAAAGATATATCAAAATTTGAATTTAACTGTGAGTATTATTACCCATTGCCTACACCACTAAGCAAAAGCAATATATATAGTAAAAGCAATATATAGTAAAAGCAATATATATAGTAAAAGCAATATATAGTAAAAGCAATATATAGTAAAAGCAATGCCTATCAAAAGGAGATGAACAGTCTAATGAAACAACTATCTAGAGTGCATAACATCGACATCAAGAAATCTGGAGCAGACACAAAAAGACACCACTCGAAAACTCACCACAGTTTGTATACCATACAAGAGGGGCTTGTCGGAAAATCTTCAAAAAATATGTAACACACATGACATCAAGCGGTATTCAGGAGCGATTTGACGCTCTGGAAACATCTTAGGCGAGTCAAGTCAACTATAAAAAACATAATTAACGAATGTGGGTGTGAAATTCAATGGTAATGTGAAAAGCTATATAACGGTGAGGCATGTCACTAAAACTAAGGCTAGAATATTGAAATGCCGTAAGATGTGAAGAGATGAAATAAATCGAGTACGGTTGACTTAATATGGGAGAAAAAGAAACCAATATACCCTTATGGGACAGAGTATAAATTATAGACAGAGAAGAACGGCCGAGAGTAAAGCGACTTAAAGAAGCTGCGCATATGTTGGGTACGATCAATTATTAAGTAGACTTCGTATAGAATCTACCTTGATATGAGAACCGTTAATTATAAATTATATACACACAAACACATATATATGTGTATATATGCATGTGTATTAGTTAAGAGTAGATAGTAATATACACACACATATATGCACATATAGTAATAATACGTAGTAATAAATATTGATACTTACATAGAGAAATAACACATGTTAAGGCATCTTAAATTCGTACTAAAATTGATCGCAAGTACGTGTGGCACAGTGGTTGGAGTACTTGGAAAAATTCAGTTGTAAAATGACGATTTCGAAGGTTTAATTATCGATGTGGTTGACTCCAAATATACTGGCGAATTATTTAGGATATTTCTCCAATTATAACTGGCAAAACGAGAGCATACTCCGTCCATGAATTAAAGAAAAGGTTCCGTTGAAAATGCTATGCGTATTGCCGAGTTCGATAGAAGGATTTTGGAGTTCAACAAGATCCGTTGTGAAAATGACACTGAAGGTCATAACGATAGTTCGAAGAATCCAAATGATACGAATAATGAATCCTACTAAAAAAAAAATCAGAAACGTTATATTCATTTTTTTGTTTCTAGAGAAGAATAATATCGATTGTGGCCTATATTCGTACGAGCAACGTTAATTAGAACGAAGGCGATATAATAAATAATCTGCACTTCTTCTTCCCCCTAAATAGAAAAAGAAATAATTTCATAAACAATTAATTACGTTTTGCGTTCCTTCCTTTTATGTGTCAAAAAAGTTAAATGCAATTTTCACTTGCTGATGGATAAACCTTTTGTACATCTCTGTTATTGTTGTGAACAATCTATGGTTTATTAGTATATAAGAAGAATTATTGATGTAGAAAATTGGTCCATTCATAAAGAAGGGAGGATAACAAGATATTAATATGCAGATCGTCGAGAGAGGGAGAGAAAGAGAGAGAAAGCAAGAGAGACAGACAGACACAGAAACAGAGAGAAAAACAGAGAAAGCTATAGACAAGCAGATTGCTTATCCCGTTACAATATGTTACACTGTACAAAAACGCATTTACCCTCAATTGGACCCTGGAAAGAGGACACGTTCTCTGATTTCTTAAGTTGTCAGCCAAGGGAGACAATTTTTCTATTGAACACAATTAAATATATATTTCCAGCATCTCCTGGATTTCATGTGTATTTTCGAATCTGAAATCACATTTTAATTAGCTCTATTAATATATCCTATAATTACGATGTTAATATGAAAGAATGTATGTCATTTTAAGCTTTACAATGTTAATACACAAGTACTTCGATACTCGACCATAATTGGCTCCAAAGGTTTGTTCAAACAGATGTCGGATGACATTCCACCTTTAAATTAAGAGTAATAGAATTAATAATCCCTTTTTATCTTCAAACTTTGACGAGTTTATACATTTAATTAAATATATCACCAAGAAAAACATGTTCAGATGATTATAATAATATGCTGTATACCTGCACTAAGAGAATAAAATGTAATTTCAATTAAAATTATTTTATTTCTTATCTTTCAATGATAAGGTGATGGTTCAAGTGCATGGCTGTAGAGGCAGGGAGGAATAAGGGGTTCACTGCTTGTGCGGAGGATCAGCTTTTATCAAAACAGAAGGCAAATCGTAATCTTTTTTTAATGTTTCGCGCAATTAATGGGTTTTGTCTCGTAACAAGTCCATTTCGTTCATGCCGTGTCGAAGTACTGGTTTTTTCTTAACTTTTGGGGGATTTTCTGGTTTTCTGTCGTCTCACGAGGTTGACCGACATAAGAGGTTGACGTCTCACGACATAAGGGGTTGACCGATCGAATTGTAGAGTTCTGTTTCTACGCTGGTGTGCCAAAAATAATTCAGATACCGTCTAAGTTCCACTCGTATGGCGACGTCGTTGGAGTGTGGGTGAATTATCGCACTACACTTAAAAAATATTACGCACCAAACCGCCCGATCTGATCAGTACGAATCACAAAGGTTCGACTGGGGAAAAGTATTGCTTTTTGCATTCAGAGTCGGTGATTCGAACTTCGGAAGTTCGTTCGACCGCCAAGGCAAGAAAATCTCTAACTATTGGTTCGAACACCGACTTGTTTGGCCAACGAAAATGTTCGACGACCGGGGTAGTACTGTATTAAGAAAAGCACTTTTTAATGAAAGCTTGTTAATAAAATAAAACCGAATATACACAAGTTCTGACCATGTATTTAGCGTTGAAAATGTTGTTTGAAACCAAATGGTGACAACTAATTTACAAAAAGAATATATTATCAATCTGTGTTTAGACATAAAAAACTTAAACATGGCATACCAATTGAAAAACATCAAGCTTAACTCAGGGTCAACCTGATATTACACGTACTTGGGTTTTCTCTCTAAACTTAAAGATACGTCTTAAACAGTCAGTTCGACGCACTCTCGGTTATTGGATTTAGGTACAGTTCTAGGAGATCAACACCTTCAGGTTTTATCTTCCCTTATAAAAAATGTTAGTTTATTACTACTTGATTGAAGAGCCGCTACTTAGGTATTGACACCGGGAAGTCTCATGCGTTTTTGTAAGTGTGCTCTTCTTCGAGGCTAGCTTATTTTACGACCGTATGTTACATATTCCTGCGATAGAGTGATTTCTTATGTGTACTAGAAATTAGTTAACGTATCTAGAACAGTCGTTTCGTGAAATTGACTATATGTAGGGTATATAATGTTATGAATAAGAAAAATATATTTACAAAGATGAAAACGCACCGACCGATACTGTCACCATCCTCGTTGATATCGTCATTGTTGTTGATTGTTGTTGAAAAAAGACGAGTGAAATGAGCACAAGGTAAAAGGAGAGGACGGGGAGTGAATCGGACTTCTGAACGGAGCCCATAAATATCGTGTCTCGGGGTTGTCGCTATTTACTTGCCTCCATATAAGGGTAAGGTGAGAAATAAGGTCGGTTTTCAACGTGGGGCAAATCTTGTACGCGAAAAATGGGAAATATGGATTGTGAAACTAACAGCAATTTCTTAGTCGAGAAGGATCTCTTTTTCGTTAATCAAGAACAGAAAAGATGAACTTTAATATCAGAACATATACTACGCTTTACTCCTAGTTAAAACAAATGCTTGCAATAAACGCAAAAATAAAGATCGAATGCTGCAGTTTCACAGCACTTCCAGCTGAGCCGCGACTATTGTCGCTAAAATCTTAACTCATTATGCCAGTCGAAAATTAATAATTCGTTTACTGGTGATTTATAAACATTCAATAAATTGTTTTAGCGTTATCTCCCTTCTTCCGTTCACACATTTTTAAAAATATATTTTTATTATCCGTCATTTTGAAATGATTTATTTTCGTTTGTGATCTTCGCTTTTGTTTCAGAATGATTCATCCCTTCTCTTTTCATCGACGAATCCAATTCATCATTTTTGACTTCCGTCGTCGCCACTTTTCCAAATTTCGCAGCCGATACTTTGTGAACGGACCATTTATCAAAGCTGACATTAACTCAAAAGTGAACATTGTTTGCTTCATTTCCACCTCTTTTTTAAAGATTAATTACCACAAGTCTATATAAACAAGCAATAAAATCAATTAAAAGTGCTAATCTACGTTTTCTTTTTTAATTATGTGTTATTATTTGTTAAGAGAATGGATTCGTTCAACATCTATTTATATAAAGTTAGGTATGTGAATATATTTTTTATATTTGTGTGCAGACGATTCAATCATGAACTAAATAGCTAACTGTAATTAATCTTGGAACACAACTGCTTTCTTTACAAAGTTGTACTATGGGTCGTATTTATTTTAATTCACTTTAATGAGAGGAAATTTTATAAAAATTAAATCTCTACCTGAAAACTCTGGTGATGCTGATTTTTGTGAATGTTTAACAATACGGAGTAGATATAAATCAACAAATATTCCTACAATTCCACGTTCTTTAATTTCGTATTTCAAACGCATTTTAGATAGGCATAATGTGGGTACAACCTCCCAATTTAAATTCCAATATTTCACATTTACATTGGGTCTATAAGTATATAGATATAAAACAGCAAGTAAGCAAAATTCCCTGAATCATATTTTTTTCTTAAAGTCAAGCTATAAATCTTAGAGATTTTCTACAATCAAAATCATGTAATGGGGTTGGTAATTAATTTTCCAGACAACAGGTTTAGTATCATTATATCTTGATTTTAATTTTCGTAGAAGAGACACAAAAGTAGCGCGAAACTGCAAGGGAAATAAATTGTACCGGTTATAGGATGGGTATTTTGCTAGTTATATAGTAATCCATAATTCATTAAAGTTGGCTGGGTTAGCAACATGTTCAACCGGCTTCATTTGACAGCATTAAATCATCCGTCGAATAACTGTTCCGTTTCAATCGCTTGCCATAAATAATTATATCTTTGTAAGCTGCTTGCTTCTTACGTGACGCACTGGGTCATTTCAGACTGAGAAAATGATATCTAAAGATAAGAACGACTAAGTCAAGAAAACAGTTGAAGACGTCGAGATATATTCGTCTTGACCTTTCTTTCAAATCACTGAGGAATGCCGGCATGAAAGAAAGAAAGCAATATTTCCTAAGTCAGACTTTTTCTACAACATGTTTACATAGGTAGTGGTCCAGATCAGCTGTCGTCTTTTTTCAATCACCTTCCCCTTGAACCATGTTTCTGTCAATCCCAACTGCTCCCAAAAGTTTAACCTTGGAGTTCACCTAGTTGATTTGAATTAAATTTGTTATATTATACTTCCTTTATTAGCACCTACTATTATAACATATGTATCTACCTTCTATATACTATTATAAATATTGAAAAACACTCTGACTACAAAATGCTTACAGACTAACTCATTAAAGCAATAACATTAAATACAATAATAATTTACAAAAAAGGAAAACTAATAATATTATTTAAACCGTCCTAGTAAATATGGAAGGAGCAAACAACTTTAATATCTATAATTTTAGACGTACATCATGGAAACACTGAACAAATCGTAGCAGACGAACTACAGCATAGAAAAAAAGAGGCGCCGTATGAACAAAATTGTAGAGTGCGAAAACAACTATACAGAAACAGAAAAAATTTACAATAAAATAAAATTCGACCTCAAAACAGCGTAGGACGAACATAACTTATATATATATATATATATATATATATATATATATATATATATATATATATATAAATGCTATAATATGGCACACTCAATCTAAAAGTAAAGCAAGAACAGAACATGTAATAACACAACAATTTGTTATGACAGAAATGACCATGCATATCCTGGGGGTGATAGAAAGACAAGTAAAGATACATAATGTAATGAGGGGATTATTGCTACTCAAATCTAGATAAGGCGACTTGCAGTTGTTAGTAAAATCAATCATTAGTAAAAGGAAGAACAAGAGAATTGGAATGCAGATAGAAATTAGAAAGACTGGGAAATCATAGTCAGGTACACCTTGGGATTCTTATGTACAGCCACACAGGTGTATGATTTTTTGACGAAAGATTAACAAGCTTTTATCATTACTTGACCTTGGACGTATTAAATTAATTATTTGAACAGAACAGTTTCACTTTACTTTTATGTCTCGTTTTACAAAAATGAAGATGTAACGATACTAAACATGGTCTCGCATCATTATTCCAATTTTAATAAAACTCCATTGTATGATGTATAGTTAAGCCAATGCTTCAAAGTTATAGCGTAAAGAGTCTTAATAAAACTTGTTTTATTGGTTTCCAATAAAAAAAAACACCTTGTATGAATCCTTGATATTTAAATTTTCAGATGGGAAATCGTGCTCCTTTAAACACACTAAAAAGCAACTCAAAATTAGGGAATATTTATCAGGTGCAATCTTATGCTTATTGTAAGAGTTCTCAAAGTTAGCAATATGTGAATTTTCCAAATGTCCTCTGCTCCTGTTTACCCATCATAAAATGGAATTAAACTTAATACAACCCACATGACACCATCTTGTCTTAAACTATGTTCTAAAGTGCATAAGGTCCGTAGATAAGTTTACCAATAAGGCCTGCAGACACACACACACATACACACACACACACATATATATATGCATAAATGCACATTATTTGAGTTTAAAACGTTCGAAATACTGTGTGTTTGAATATGCATAGTCATAAATACTCACTAAAAAAATCACACATTTTCAAAAGTACAAAGTATGTTTAAAGGTTTGAAACTTCAATAATTTAAGCAAACTGAAAATGTTTGTTTCAATTACCCGTATATCTGTTATATATTTATCGTTTAAGTATTACACGGATTGAGAAAGCATTATGATTTTAAAAGTTTCAAAAGAAGTGACATTATAATTCGTGTTCAAGAGTCAACCACTCGATATTCTATTTTCCACTGTAACTAGAATGTTTGTCTAATTTATCTGACGTTTAACCATAAATAATTTACATTAAATGCTTTTTTAATATCTAAACATCTATTATATTGCATAGTTTAAGAATAAAAGAAACAGTAGAATTGTCGAGGTTGCATTATAGTTTAATACCATAGGTCAAATCAAAATCTCGAGATTCAACTTTCTACATTTAATCAAATAATTATATTTATTGGCGAGGGTAAATAACCGATATTGTTTTGATCCATTAGAAATCCTTTAATAGTAATCGAAATTAATAGTGATTATGAGTGACCCCCTATGTAGACCTATTCTAAAAACAGGAACAAATTACAGAATGGAACATGAAGTTAACACAGAAACATACGTTTTGGTTTTATAAAATCCCTTTCAAATGAAGCAAGTGCCAAATGTTTCGTCGCCATCACAATCGAATTCGCTTCTAGACTTTTCATAAAAAAGAGAAATGCAACGGAAAATGAAATTAACGCATAAACTAATATTTTTTGTTAAATATATACTTGTCGAGGCAAATATATGAAAAATGTATGAGTTTAATTTTTTTGTCATCATCGCAAAATGCTTTCTAGGATTATTCGAAAAAGAGCAATTGCAAACGGAACGAAAATCGAATCAATATAATCACAAAATAAAAATTCAAAGTAAAAATAATATCGGTTTCCATACTGAACATATTTTAAATTTAATATTTAATGTTACAAAATAAGTAAAACACATAACAGTTTAATAAAACGAAATAAAATTTATAGTTCCTTAGAAACTGATTTGTATCTATGTAATAAATAATTTTTGTCCATATTTTGAAAGACAAAATCTTCGCCCAAAATCAAATTAAAAAGTTTGTTGCATGACTAAATACTCTTTATCCAAAATTTCAAATGTTTGGACCTAAAATTGGCTTAATAGTTTATTAGATACAGCAACGGTCAAATCTTTTTAATTTTGACCCCTTGAAAACATAATTTTCGGCCAAAAACCGATTAAAAAGCTTGCTTTATGTAAAATTTCAAATGTTTAGACCAAGAATTGGCTAAGTAATTTGATAGAGATCGTAGAGGTCATTTTTTTCTAGATTTGCCCTCAATTTTGACGCCTTAAAATTTATTGTTTTGGACTCAAATAAAATTTTAAAAAAAGTTGACCCGTGTCCACGTAACCTACATCTAAAATTCTAAGTGTTTAGACCCAAAATTGATGGAGGAGTTTGGTAGAGTTTTCAATGTAAAATGGTTGAACTTTGACCCCTTGACAGCCAAATTTCTGGCCGAAAACCGTGTAAAATGTTTCCCCCACATCTCAATATCTATGTCAAATCTCGAGTTTGTAGACTGAAAATTGTCGAATTAGTTTAGTAGGGAAATGTACACACACACAGAAATACACAAAGACAATCTGGATATATATATTACGTTGAGTATGATGGGATATATAAACAATAACAAATGAAATTCTTGTTGCAACAGGCAGTTTTTGAAAAAGAAAGTTAATATGTTTAGATCATAGTCGAAGCTTTGCATTAGGAATACATGTAATGCCAATTAAGGTGAAATAGAATAGTTTCTAAAAGTTTCATATCTTTTGTACGTTTGTTTTATTCAAGAGTAATAGTGTACATTGTTTGACTTATTTGTTTGTATTAAACGGAAAATGTTTATTTTCTTCATTTACATTTATTTTTTATATTTTCAGTTGAAGTTAAATATGGCGGTCATTATAATCTACAGTTAATCATGACAACAGAAGTTGATTACGCATGGAAGACATTCTGTGTATTTTAAATACATTAAACACAAAATTAAAGCTACTTTCAACTAAGTAAATAGCTTGTCAGCAACAGATATTCATTTTTAGGACAACAGATATGGATAACAAAAGTCGATAAATAGACGGACTTTACTAAGAAAATAATTTTATAATAATAGTGTTTACTTTGATTAAATTTCTTAATTTATATGTTATAATTCTAGCACATTCAAAAGGGAATTTTATTCACGAACAATTGTTCCTGTCCATAGTTTTAAATATACACATTTCTACAAAATGGATCAACTATCGCTGTGGATGTTTGGTAATTCTTGTAAAGCTTATGCGTGTATATTCAACAATTTTAGTGAAAAGTACTCAGTGAATTAAATGTATTTGAAACAAGTAGTATTATAGTATGTGTTATATAATGTATCATGTTATGTATATTTGATAAGGATGCTGCACCTTATAACAGAATGCATTGCTTGGTTATGCACTACATATGTTTTATATTTTCTAAATGATAATCTGAATTGTCAAAATCAAAACGATTGACGTGATTCTTCGTTAAGTAATGTTCAAGTCACAAAAAATGAGAAAAATACTTGTGGAAAAATTAAAAATATACAAAATGGCGTATGTGAAGTGTTTTATGACTAGAAAAACGCGTCGGTGTATTTGCAGAAAATTGCTTTGCAGTTTATATTCCATTAAAAACTTGTTATTGATTCCATATATAATACTGTTTATTTTAGGTTGCGGGATTGAAATAAGGATAGCTTACAGCACTTTTATTTGATAGCTTACAGCACTTTTATTTATAGTTTCGAAATTTAATATTACCGTAATGTTAATTAAAATTTGATAAATTTTATCATTTCAGATATTGAATTGAATATAAATTTATTATGTGCAAAATAACTTACGAAAAAAATGTAGTTATAACAACACCAATGTATCTATTATGATCTTTTTTCTGTTCCCCCCTCTTCTTCATCTTATTCTTATAATTATTATTATAGCGGTTATGTTCTTTCAAACTGAATTGGAACATATAAGATGTCTTTCTTAAAGTTTCAAGCAGTGTGCAGTAATTGTTTATTACTACAACATTTTAGGTGTTTAATGTCTGGTCTGAAATTAGTAAAATCATATATTATTTTGTTACACAATACGTTTGTTTTGATTTTAATACAGGTTAATATTTTAATACATATAACGTTAGATTAATGGTGTTTACCATATAAGAAGGATTTTATTATATTTGGACAGATATATGACGTTATTAAAGATTATTAGTAGCGTTCTGTTTTTTTATACATTTTTCCTCTCGGAGTGTTTCATTAAACAGCATATGGATTTTATCTATATAGATGATTCAAATCGTATCAAATCTGTAAAAGTTTTGAATCAACGGCAATTATCGAAAATGAAATAAATACATGTATTTCTTTCACAGCATAATAGCATATGTTAGAGAATGGACCAAGAAAGAGAGAGAGAAAGAGAGAGAGGGGGGTGTTTAAATCATATAGTTAGACACGTAGACCGGAAGTCAAGATCAGCTGATTGGATTGCGTGTGAGTCACGTGATCAGGTTGGCTGAATCGTGGAGATTTGATTTGGACTTTAAAGAGAACGGACGGCTTCCCGTTGTCTCCTCCCCTTCACTGGGGGGACGAATGGTGACGTGTGTAGAAGAAGAACCCACACTGGCCGGATTCACTTTCCACCTTCTGCAAGACATCTGGGAAAGTGAAATAAACTATAGAACCAATTCCTTGTCTTGGAGTGATTGAATCTTCATCCAAAAACAGGTATCAAGTATCCCTCCAGGACGAGAAATTCCAAATGGTCCAACATCGAAGAAGCAGAGGTAGGGTCTGGAAATAAATGTCACTCACACACGACATTAACTCTGACTAGCGATCACATACGATTTCCCTTTACGATACAACATAAATATATAATAAAACACTTCATCTCTTCTAATCCATTATTAGACATAACGCAACAAACACTCATCTCCTTTATGATAGGACAATACAACACATATACGTAATGCAAAAAGTATTACTTGTGACAATATTGCTACGCTATCGCCATAAAACATTTTAATTCCATTTCAAATATTGACTGATTACTGGGTAAGAGTTGTTGAAATGTGTTAAAAAAGTTGAATAAGTCAATTTCTCACACACTATCTGGCATTACGAGAAAAGTATACCATAGAGTTGCATTCGGCATATTCAAATAATAAAAACAACTTTTCTGCTTCCTGACTTTCTGGCAGCGAGATACACGTGTAATATTGCTTATGAAACTAACAAAAAAATAATTTTTTTAAATCTTTTACGTAAATTCAATTGGTTTGATTAAGCTTTATCTGACGCTCTACAGTCCTTGTAGTAATATTACTTTATTGTTGGCTTTTAACAATCTTTTATGAGGGGCCACAGAATTGGTTATAAATCTCATTTACAGATTTAACATGGATTCACAGAGTTTAATTTATTTTATTCATTGGTCGTTTATTAAGAGATAACTTGCCTATTCCCTTTCTAAACTTTTCGCATTTATTCGCTAAATGTCTAGACGCCACCATTCTCTGGACGGAGCTTTTAAATTTAGTTGGCACCATCTGTATATTGACGGTGTCTGTCATCAGCTTCTTCTGAAATAAATAAAGTTTTATGACGGTTCTCTTTAGACGCAAGTGAAAAATATAGATGAAAAGCTCCGAGGAGTTTATCAAAACTTTGAATGATACATAAAAGACTCATCTGCGGAAAACTAATCCATGGAAAACTCGTACATGGAAAACTCGTTCATGAAAAATTTTTCGATGGAAAACTCGTCTATTTTTGCTAGGTAGGAAAACTAATCAATTATTAAATAAATATCGATTTAAAACACATTTTATGACCGTTCTTTAAGGAGATATTGCGTTTAAAAGACACTACACCCCATAATATTTTTAAATATTTCTATCTTTCTACTGTTCTTTTAAAAAAGATCAAATCGATTGTTAGTTTTCTATCTAGCTGGCTAAGTTTTTAGTAGTTTAACTAATTTAACAAAAATGTCGATAGGTAGAGCTACTTATAGAGATTAAACTCAAGAGTGACATATCATAGGAAATTAGGTTCAAAACAAACAGAGGAAACTTATATTTCAAAATTGAACGTGATACACCAATGGAATGCCAGACAAAGAGTCTCGTATAGTAGAACTAGACGCATCAAATATAGCATGGCGTCGATTAAAACGAGGCAAAGAGCATAAGGAAAGGCGAAAATGTGCTTACGAGAGAGAGAGAGAGAGAGAGAGAGAGAGAGAGAGAGAGATAGTAATAGAGAAAGCATAAATGAGAGAGGTGCGTGCAAGAGAGAGAAAAACTTCGTACTGGAGAGAGAATTCGAGAGAAGGAAAGCGCGCGAATAAGATATATATATATAGAGAGAGAGAGAGAGAGAGAGAGAGAGAGAAAGAGAGAGAGAAAGGGAGAGGGAGAGAGAGAGGGAGAGGGAAGAAGAGATAGTTAGATATACTGAGAGGGAGAGGGAGACAGAAAGAGAGAGAGAGACAAAGTGTTAAAGTGAGAAATGGAGAGCGCGGTCAATAGCGCATGCACAATAAAGAAAGGAGAGGGATATATAAATGGGAGATGGGAAAGGGGAAGGCGCACACGGAAAAGCGGACGCATATGAACGATTAAGAGAAATGTCGCGAAGAGAAAGTAAGCGAAAGAGATTAAGATAGATAGAGTGAGAAAGCCAGACAGGCAGAGACAAAGACAAAGAGAACTCAAAAGTGAGAGAGAGGAAAAACGAGTGAAGCAGTCGTCGCAAGAAAAAAAAAATGAGTGAGTGAGAGCGAATAAGAAAAATGGTACAGAGAAGATAGAGCAGGGAAGAGGGTGAGTGCGAGTGAGTAAACTCAATATTTAAGTATTAACCGAACAGGCGATCATTTTATCGTGTTTCCGACTTTTGCTTTCAAAGGTTTTAATAAAGATATCCTCGTTGATCGTCTATGGCCAAGCATAACCGCGCCGCCGCTACCAACGATTATAGACGAAATGGCCGGCGCTACTGAAACGTGGCCTCAAAAAGTAACGGCTTCAAAGAGAATCTAATTTATAACAGACTTATGTCTCCAAAAAAGGCCATGAAAATCTCAGCATGGATGCTTTTTGCTTCTCTTGTACATGAAAGGTAAAATTTGGCTGGGAAAAGCAACCAGTTTCTTCCATTCATTGGCAGGGGGTGATGAATTAATCAAATCCGATAGAGCTGTGGTCGTCCAACATCGGATTTAGCAATCGACGCCATGTTTTTCCAATAACATCTCATATTGTAATGCAATCATCTGAAACGAAATTGGTTGTTACTTTTATTGGATATTCAAGGAACTTCCTTCATCTCAATCGCTTCTTCGGCTGTTTTTTTAGAAACGCCGAAAGATTTCATGAGAGGTCCTGCTCGCCAGTCGGTCATTCCATCACGTTTCAGCTTTGTCCGTCCCACTTATGTGTAAAAAAAATAATAATTGGTATTTTGCAATGTCGAATATATTTCTGAGGACGGCGTGCGGAGAAAAGCTCACTCGGAAATGTCATGGTGAACCTGCAGCTTCTCAGGTTGGACGTGAATCTAATGAACTCAGTCCCATCGTATCCAGATGCCTGAACATCAGTTTGATACTGGCAATCAGATTATGATTGGTGCTGCATGCGTTACGTCTGGTGTCTTTTCAAACCGCTCCCTACATATAAAAATTTATTGGGATGCAATAAAGTGAATTAGATTTATATCGTATGACTGATGAAGTAGTAATTTCCAAACAGCCAATTTCAGATTTTCCCGGAGGTTTGACCGGAAACGGAGTTTTGCTGATACACTCATTCTCTTCCAAAGGAAACCTTTATACCTAACGTTTTACAGCAGTAGATAGCAGTTCAGTATTGTAATCATATTGAGTCTGAATCTATTAAGTATGTTTTGTAGGAAACACACTTTAATGCCGATCAACTATGAGTTTGGGAAAATTTTTTGTGCATTGTGCAACTGATCCTGAAAACAGTAAAGCCTTCTCCAGACTAGGTATTTGAACGTATCGAATTCTTTGGCTTTTTAAAAACAGCACTTATAGGAATTATTGATAAATAGTTTCCCCTTGCAATTTGCTCGGTGCCCGGAAAACTCGTCCCGGGAAAACTCGTCTCCGGAAAACTCGTACCCGGAAAACTCGTACCCGGAAAACTCGTACCCGGAAAACTCGACCCTGGAAAACTCGTCCCCTTTCGCTAGGTAGGAAAACGGGTCCCTTATTGAATACATATCGATATACAACACATTTTATGATCGTTCTTGAAGGAGATATTGTTTTTTAAAATAGACTATAGCCTCCCATAATATTTTTTTAAAATACTTTTACTTGTTTAATGTTTTTTTTTAAATAAAATCGATTTTCTGAGTGTCCGTTTTCTACCTAACTGGCTAAGTTCTTAGTGGTTTCACTTATTTTAAAGCGTTTATTATGTTCATAAATGAGACCGTATATTTTTTTTAATATTAATATAAAAAGAATTTACTTACTGCTGTTTATAAAAGGGTAAAATCGATTTTTCTACCTCGCCGACTATGTTGTTTGTTATTTAATTTATTTGGAATCGTTTATTCGGTAAAGAAAAAAAAACACAGAAAACAAACAAGTCTCGACAAACTTTTTTTTACATTGCACAAACATTTTTTATAAAAGAATTTTTAATATTACTTAATATAAAATATTTGTTGATAATAATAACTAATGAATAGAAACTTGAATTAGATTGTGATATTTAAATGAAGATTTACACTCAACGGAATACTTAAAACTTATTTCTCTTATACTTCAAGTCCAACATAAACAAATTCCTTATGAACCGCCCCCTTAAGTAAGACATATCAAATCACTGTATTAGTTTATATAGAGATCTTACGTTTGCTGTTATATGGAATCTAAGCAAGTGTGGGAGTGAAATCTTCAATGAAATTTGAAAATTAGTCTTAACAAGATCATATTAGACACGAATAAATAAATATTCACATTTTTTTGATCATTTTAAAAGTGACATCATATTGACAGCTTCGTCCATTTGAAATTTAAATATTTCAGATTTGCATCAAATTAGATACGAATTAAGCAAGATGTTTTTCTTTTGAATTCTTTTTATGATTAATTTAAATATTTAAGATTCAAATTCATTCAATAGATTTCGAACACAATATTCTAGACACGGATATTAGTAGCATCATATTTTGATTTTAACCTTTGTAAAGTAAGATAAAAGTGGTGCAAACGCTTTTCTGTTCAGGTAATTAGTTTTACCTGTAATGCAACGGGTTATTATTCTTACATCAAATAGAAGGCAAATGCAGAATAGTGAAAAATATTTCTTGTTCTTAGAAACTATAGACAGTAACATTCATATTACTTAAAATGTGAAACAAGTCCAACGTGTATAAAAATGTTGAATTGACATTAACTAAGACAACACCACACTTTTAACAACCATAAAAAAACCTTTTACACCATCGACCAACATTTAACTTCATCGACCTAGCATTCACTGATAATATGAATTGGAATAAAAACATAGAAGATAGTATTAAGCGTGTTGCAAAGAAGGAACCCTCTACCAGAATTGAAAATTTATCTCACCTGCCAGTAACATATTTCTTTAAAGCCACCATTTAACCATGCACATGGCACTGTTGTCGCATCTGGGCTGGTGCAAATAAAGGGTTCGAAAAGCGCCACAAGTCAAATGTCTAATAAGATCAAGCCTGTGTCCCATCGACACAATATTGAGTTTCTGTGCTAATTTGGCAAGTACTTCAGTGGAATGTGCTCCGATGAACCTGCTGTTTTCCTGCCCCTTTAATGTAAATATCCCCATCCATACATATGCAAAATACCGACCCTGCTATTTTTTAAAGGATTTTCAAATTACGTTTACGTTTTACAGAATATTTAGTCTATTAATTGTTAGGTGTTAGTTCAGAATCGTTACAAAATGTCCCTTTCCCAAAGTAAAAATGAGTTTCTAAATAATAATATTATAATTTCAGAAGGATTTGTAATCTACATAATACGCTCTCGTCCAACTCGAGAATCAATTAAATTTTCCCCTTCATTATTACGGTCACTAGATCTCGGACGAAATGGGGTTTTCTTCGAAAAGCTTGCATTTGAAATTCCTCCTTGTTTTGTTTTTCCCCGACTTTATGAACACGGAAAAAATTAAAATGTAATGCGAACAAAGACCTCGCTGTAAAACCTTCCATTAAGCATGTTCGTACTATAAAACCGCAACACCATACCAAAAAAGAGCGAAATACAAAGATTTTTGGAGTCATCCAATTACACAAGAAATAAATTTCTATATGAAATCTCTAGATGTATTTAAAAGGCACTTTGTCTGTGTGTTTGCGCGTGAATTCATTCTCTATGGAATCCGAAACGGTTGGGCCGATTTTTCCGAAATTTTACACAAATGAACTTAATGTGTTCTAAGATAGGATTTGTATCGGAATGACTCCGATAATTATTGATCATAGACAAAATCTGATTAAAGAAGGAACAATGCGATGTTAACTAAAGTTAACACTCTTATACAGCCTAAAATCTCAAATATATTTGAGGAGTTTTATTACCACACACGCAAAAGGCTCTGGCATATAGAATCTACAGTTGGTTCATTAATAACTCAGGAATGCGTTCAAAATGAATGTTTCCTTTTAGAGCACAGTTGAACGATTATAGTTGACTTTTGCATTTTAAATTTGAATTCAAGTCATCATATTAAAATAATGTTATAAAATCAACAAAAGGTTCGCTACAATGAAATACAGACTAAAATGTATTGTGGAGAGGCTTACTTCCTCACAGTGCACCGCGATAAGCCACCAACTAAAGCAACCAATCAATTTGATAGAAAAATGGGTGTTTTCATCGATTTGATTACAATAAATGTATTCAAGGTGTTGAACATTTCTTTGATTCTCATTCAACAATGGAAAACGTATTAATAAAGAAGCCACAGGAATTCACATCCGGACAAAAGTTTCGTAGGTTTGCAACCAACAGATGCCACATAAAATTCAATACAGCAAGGCTAATGGATACTCTCCTATGTAACATTCAAACACAATTTCAGACAAATTCAGTTGTGATAATAAAATACTACATTAGATCCCACGAGCAACCCCATCACAATCGCAACATCGTAAGAGGAAAACCAATACTGAGTCCTACCAATACTACCAGGAGTCACCGAGAAGAATTCTACACGTTACACAGATTGTGTGAATACATCGAATATGACTGGCTCATACATTCGTAGAACTTACATAATCTTTAACATTTCTGATTCATAAATAATCAGGCCTCCCTCGCCAGCGTCCGTCAATTCTGATTGACTGGTTTCTGGTGCAAAAACAATATCTTTTTCTCACATATCTTAATTTTCTGAATCAATTCATATATATAAATATATATATATATATATATACATATATATATATATATATATATATAGCCATGGTTTACATCATATTGAAACGCGTTTTTTCTGTTCTATCGAATCGTGTTATTAACTCCGTTGTCAATCTTTTCATTCATATTTTGCAGGCTTTTCGACAGCATGGAAAAGTTCCAGTTCAAACTGAAAAGCTGACGAGACAGCTCGTAATATAAATGAGTCGTTTTGCTCAGAGACCACTGGCGAACGTGCGGCACAACAGTGGTTCAAGAAATTTCGCAATGGTGACAATAGCTTCGAAGATGAAGACGGCCGCGGTCGGCCGATTGCGGTTGATAACGAACACTTGAAAGCCTTAACTACACGAGACATTGCTGTTGAAAATCCAGGTCGACCAGTCAACAGTCGTTCAGTATTTAAAGCAAATAGGGAAGTAAAAAATCTTGGAAAAAATGGGTTCCGCAGGAATTGAACGATAATATTGAAAATTAAAACAAAAAAAAAACGTCGTTTTGAGGTTCCTTCTACGCTCTTTCTGTGCAACAGAAACTACTCATTTCTTGAGCGGATTGTGACGTGTGATGAGCAGTGGATCCTCTACGACAGCAGGCGACGTTCGGCACAGTGGTTTATGCCGGAAAAGCTCTACAACACTCCCCGAAGCCGAAATTGTATCAAACTGTTTATGGTGACTGTTGTGTTCTCTGCGGCTGGTCTCATACATCCCAATTTCTAAAATCCAGGCGAAACGATTGCGACGAAGAAGTACTGCCGACAAACTGACGAAATGCACTAGAAGCTTCAACGTATGTGCTCGAGATTGGTCAATATGAAGGGACCGATTCTCTTTCATGATAACGCTCGCACGCATGTTGCTGAACTGATCCTGCAGAAGATGAACGAATTATGTTACGAGACTCTGTCTCATCTGCCATATTCACTGGACCTCTCGCCCACCGATTATCACTTTTCAAGCATCTAGACAACTTCCAGCGCGAAAAATGCTTCAAAAGCCGAGATGATACCGAATCGGCCTTTAATGACTTTATCCCTTCAAGAACTTCGGAGTTTTATAATGATGGGAGAAATAAACCTGTTTCTCGTTGGCAAAAATCTGTCGACTTTAGTGGTTTTTATTTCGATTAATAAAGTTTATTATGATAGGAGTTATGATCTTTTGAGGTTGAACGTCAGAAAAACTGCATTAATTTTGCACCAACGTAGTAGTTCTCATAATCCGAAATCCAGTTCTTCACTTTATAAACGAAAGCTTACTAACATTACAATATGGCGTTACTAAGAGACATATTCTTCTGCTTGGCGTCAAGTTCATTTAATGCATAGGTCATTTCAGTCAGTTAAGATTAAAAAAATACAAGAGAGAGAAAATCATTAAACAAACATTCAATAACGGGTGTACTTGTTTTCTTTTACAAAGTTAAAACATGCTATCAACTATAAACACAATAACAACAAATTACACCGCCGTGGCATCACTGAGATATATTATTTCGCCCGTCGTCCATTTCAGTCAATACATCCATCATTCCACTCATGTAAGATCGAAAACACGTGTATCCAACATCTTTCTTTCTCCCCCTCTCTAACACACATATAATTTCTCGAACGTTTACTTCAATAGATAACAACATTAAATTAAATAAGGACAGATAAATATATAAATCACGTCACTTTTATAAACCCTGTTGCCTTTGTTTATAAACCTTTTCTTTTTAATTATTAGTGTTTTAAATCTATTTTATTTGTATAGTAATTTACGTTTTATAGCAGTTAATCTATTTTTAAAGTATACATAATATCCCCGACGTTGGCCTAGACCATGCATAATTGGGGACGTACACACATACACCAACATATTTAGATACTAATATAAACTAGTACTTTTGCTGAACAATTAAATAAACAAATCATGCCATAAGAACTGAATTTAATCGGAAAATCTTATCTAAAAATAATATCGCGATCCATCTTCTGTATAAGTCCCCAACACATATAAAATGTAATACAATGCACTTTGACACGTGTAGCCGCACTGAAGAACCGTGATACGCCGAAGAAGCTGCCTGCTGATAATACACACGCACATATACGGTATTTCTGTAATACGGACCTTACTATTTCTTTTAAGTAGGATTTCCAAGTACAATCAATTGTACGATACCTTTTGCTTACTAAATTTTTAGGTAAAAGTCAAGAATAGTTAACAAAGGCTCATTCCCCGTAATTAACAATGAGGTTCTAAATAATAACGTAATTATTGCAGCCCGATTTGTCCGCATACAATTTGAATGCGATCTTAACTAAAGCCAGGGTAAATTACACTATTACATCTTTTATATTTGTATTAATAAAATTCAAACAAAAACTATTTCAACAATCATTATCAATTTTGGAGCACAGCTACTAGGAGCAGGGAGAATGTCTAACTATGATCTATATTAAGTTTCTTTTAATCTCATGAGAAACTGGTGCTACCGGATCAGGTTGTCTGAAGATATTGGCGTCCTGAAACGAAATACACCTAACATTGATGTTTCTTTTTTTTGTTTTTCTACTTCCTTTTGCAAAACCAAAAACAAAAAAAAAACACCTTTTAACCCTTTTTCCTTCTTCCCATTTTTTTCTTTCTTTTTCTATCTCTCTCACTTCTTACTTGTTTCCTAACTCAAAACATAGCATACATTAATGCTATAACCCTTTTGTCTCTCCCATTGAAAAAACTCATTCATGTTCTGCAGGGCAGAGAACAAAAATGATAAAATCCACTATAAAACAGCAAAAGCAAACACTTCAAACTATCGATCGAAGATACAAAAAGCAGAACAGAAACCTTCTACAAACCAGGGTAGATATAATATATATTGTATATTACTTATTAGACATCAATTAATAAATATTCTAAACATTACAGCTTTATGACTATTGCAACAGGGATTTACGGAGCGTAATATGAGCAACTACCAAATTTTAAAATTAAAAACCATCAGATTTGTATTAATTTGATCTTAAAATTCCCACTTAAAAATATGAGTATGAAATAATTCCGTCTTTTAGTTTTTGAAATAATAGCTAATAGTATATATACACTTGTGCCCGATATTATTCATACCCCCCTTGAAAATTGAGTTTATTAGGTGTAACTTTTGTAAGAATTTATTGTTTACGTCCATATTGATACATATTCTTAATAAACCTCTTCTGATCATTTTCGCCATTTTAAAATCTCGGGATACTTGTAATAAAAGAAATATACAGCTATTTATAAAATCTGCAATGTTCAAAAATAATCATACCCCCTTATTTTTTCAGTATTAATCGAGTTTCTGACTGTTTGTTTTCTGTTTGATTCTTATTTTGAATGCTTTTATACAACCTTTGATTAATTTCATTTCGTTTTTTGCATTTTTCAGAAATTAAAATGATATCAACTGAAAACCAATAAAAGAATAAAAATTATTAGAATGGGGAAGAAAAAAGAGCTTAGTAATGATCTTAGGACTAAAATTGTGAATTCACATAAGGATGGTTTAGGTTACAAGTCAATTTCCAAGAAATTTGAGGTCCCTACAGCAACAGTACAGAGCATCATCAAAAAATTCCAGAGCCACCACACAACAAACAACTTGATTGGTAGAGGAAGGAAAAGGAAACTGTCTGCTAGAGCCACCAGGAATATTGTAAGAAGTGTTAATGCAAATCCAACCACCATTATAAGGACATTTTAGAAAATCTGGAGTCTTCTGGCATAAAAATATCAAGGCAAACATTGCAAAGGACTCTGCATGAAAATGGTCTGAAAGGAAGAAGACCAAGAAGGACTCCATTGAACACCGGAAAACACCTTGCAGCACGTCTAAAGTTTGCTAGGACCCATGTGAATTCTCCAGAGTCCGTTTTCTCAAGTATTTTGTGGACTGACGAAACAAAAATTGAATTGTTGGCCATATGGATGCTTCTTACGTTTGAAGGAAGAAAGGAGAAGCTTACAACCCAAAGAACACCATACCCACGGTGAAACATGGTGGTGGTAGCCTAATGTTTTGGGGCTCCTTTTCGGCTAGTGGTCCAGGTAGTTTGGTCAAGATAGATGGAACCATGAAGAAGGAGCAATATTTGGAGATACTCCAGAAAAACATTAGACAGGATGCGGAGAAGCTCCATTTAGGACCAAACTGGGTCCTTCAACAGGATAATGATCCAAAACATACTGCCAAAATAGTCAAGAAATGGTTTGAGGATAATCAAATTAATGTTTTGGAATGGCCTAGCCAGAGTCCCGACCTGAACCCTATCGAAAACCTCTGGCACATATTGAAAACTGAGGTTAAAAAGCGGAAACCTAGAAATTTGAGGGATTTGGAGAACTACTGCATTGAAGAATGGTCAAAAATCAGTGTTGATGCTTGTAAAAACCTTGTTGATAAATATCCCAAACGGTTACAGGCAGTTATTAAGAATAAAGGGCATGCTATTGACAATTAGTAAGAGAGGTATGAATAATTTTGAACTAGTGCCATTATTGTTTTTCATTGTATAATGTTTCAAACTTGCATAATTTATTTATTTGTTGAGTTTAAATTAAATGCTTATGCTTGATTTATTGTTTGAAATCCCTTTAATATTGTCTACCTTCTGGTTTGAGCAATATTCTTATAGAAATCTCAAAGATCCGAGGGGTATGAATAATATCGGGCACAAGTGTATATATATATATATATATATATATATATATATATATATATATATATAACTATTAGTTTACTCACATAAATTTATTTACGAAAGTATAAATTTATGCGTAAACTTTAAGTATTTACTTAAACAGGGCTCAATACGTATGTAGAGCTAGGTAGTAAGTTATAAAATATATATGGTAATTAAGCTACACAGAATATTCCGCGTTTCATCCACGCTAGGATTCATCAGACTTATGCGCGAATTTTGTGGTTGTCTCGCGTTTTTATAACAGCACCCCCCCCCGCTCGCGCCCCCAATGTACAAAGTAAAATCTTCGGAAAATGTTAAATAGTGTTCTAATTGGTAAATGTCGGTGCGTTACTTACGGAAAATTTGAAAATTCTATGTTCCAGGTAAAAAAAAAAACAAATAAATTACCCCCCCTACTCCAACTTGGTGTGCTTTCCTTTTCTTATCTCATTTCTTTTTCAGCTAATTTTAAATTTTCCACCCAAAAAGCGCTATAATGTATTTTTGAAAATTAGAAAATTCTATGTCCTGGAAAAAAAAAATCCCCTCCCCCCAACGTAGTTTGCTTGGTGAAGCCGTCGTTTATGCTACAGCGTGCATGCGCGTAGCATAAACGGAAGCTGCAAAATGGTGGAAAGAAGTTCGTGGGTTCAGGGGTAAATACCATGCGAACGGTAAATTTGCCCCAAGTTTGACTATCAGATTCGTTGTCAGCGACCTCAATTACCTATAAAAAAAACAAATTAGAGTGGTCGGTGTTCTGTAGTAGCGTATCTGGATATTTACCTTTTTTTTTGCTTAAAAAAATAGCATTAATACAGTAAGTTAGGTAAAATTTGCATAGAATGCTCTGCTTTACGGTTGTAAAAAATTTGAATTTCGTTCCCTTTTAAATTCGGTACATTTTTACATTACGTCCAACTCATCGTTCACATTCGACACGTCAACTTTTATAGCTTTTCGGGTATTCTGGCAAGATTAGGGGTGTCTATTCCGAAAGCCGTTCTTAACATGGGTAGATTGGTAGGTGTGTAAGAAATTTCGTGAAAAATAGTGAATAATTCCACCCCGTCTTTCCAAGCTTATAACTCAAGCCCTAATTTTTTTTCCAATTAAAGGAGCAAGGATCAAGGTTTCATTAAAAAAAAAAAACATATTTTTTTTTATAAAAAAAAAGGGTTTTAACTCCGGACTTTACAGGTAAATTTTTTAAAAACACTACTTTTTTGTTTTAAATATGAATATATTATTTATTGACCTTTTCTCTCCAATTTGTGATATATAACACTTTGGTGAATAAATTATTTACTTTTTAATAGACATTTCAAAATGGGAGGCGTGAATTATTCTACCCCCTGTCTTTCCAATCTTATAACTACTCGAAAAATGTAATTGAAGCCCTAATTTTGTTTTCAATTAAAGGAGCAAGGACCAAGGTTTCATAAAAAAAACAAAAGAAAAAACAAACAACGTGGTTTAAAAGAAAGGTTTTAAACTTCGAACTTTACAGGTAAATTTCTAAAAAAACACTACTTTTTTTGTTTTAAATTTGAATATATTACTTATTGACCTTTTCTCTTCAATTTGTGATATATAAAACTTTGGTGTGTAAATTAATTATTTACTTTTTACTAGACACTTGAAAATGGGGAACGGCGTGAATTAAAAACAACGTTTGTCTAAAATAATATATTCGGTTTATTGGAAAGAGCATAAAATTTCACATCGACCCTGAAAATATCGTAAAAATAGAATCGATAGAAAAATTCTGATAGATTTTTAAAGTTTAAAAATTGAAAAATATTAAGTTCGTAAAATTCATTACTGTTTTTTAAAAAATAAAAAAAATATTTCTATTACTTTTAAAACAACTTTAAGAGTTTATTTTGGAAGTATAATCCATAAAGAAAATAAACAACCCACTTTTAAAAGAGAAATTACGAGATTTTTATATTTTATTCGCAGTTTCGTGATAGGGGTGTAAAAAATTCCTACAAACATTCTGATACATCTACTAGATTGGAGTATTTATTCGTTGTAAACGTACCCGACAACCTATAAATGTAGACATTTCCAATGTGAATGGTAAGCTGGACTTATGTAAAAAATAACAAAAAGATATACCAAACTGACTTTTTCGTTTAAAAATGGAATTATTTCCCTTTCGTTATTAACTTTAAAAAAAATTTTTTTTTTAATAAATATTTTGTGTTTTATATACATAAAGTACAATTGTTGAATGTTACTGTTTTGATTATATTCGTTTGGGGGGGGCACAATTAAAAAATTAAGAAAGATTAAAACGAAGCGAAATTTAAGTTTCCGTTCCATTTTTACAACAACCGTAAAACAGTGCATACTCAGCAAGTTTTATCGTAATTTATAAGCATATTGAAACACTAAATCAATATTTTATTTATTTTTTTGCATGATTAATGATGGAAGTATTTTTCTGTTTATTTTCTTAACATCTGTTAAAAAAAATATATAATTTGTACATTCTCTTGAAAAAAAGAATCAAACTTTTCTCTACTTTCACATGTGTTCCATTTTAACAAACTGAGCCACAGCAACGCGTGGCCGGGTACAGCTATTATATATATACATATATATATATATATATATATATATATATATATATATATATATATATATATATAGTGATTTAAAGGTTATCAAGGTTTTTTGAAGCATGAAAAACGATGTTACTTTTTGTACTTAATATTTCTATTGTTATTTTTTTATATTTCAAGCGTACCCCGCTCTTGGTCACAAAAAGTATCGAAATGAAAAAGAAAAAAAAAAGCCGTTGTAAAAACTGAAAATGTGTAGTATGGACAGCGTTCATTTCTAACAATCTTGTTCGAAAAAGTTCACGTGGATTATTTCAGCCGTTTGTGGAAGAAGTTTGTATATTTTATTTATTTATTTTTTTTAAATGTTGCAACGTAATAGCGTTTAATTCAAACGGCAAAAATGAGATGCTATTGATTTCAATATGTATAATGAAATTGAAACAAAATTGGTAAACGGTAAAAGTAATGTAATTAATAGTTATGCTAATTATAGTACATTAAAGTATTAATAACAAAGGTGATAGTTTTAAATAATAATAATGAAACTCCCCACGAGGGCAGAGTTACAGACAATGTCGGCTTTTTAATGGGGGGAGTAAATTCCGTTCCTCCCTCTATAAAGAAGGCATACAGTATAGGGACGAAAATAAATAAACAAATAAATAAATAAATAAATAAATAATAATAATAATAATAATAATAATAATAATAATAATAATAATAATAATAATAATAATAATTAATGTTACTTAATAATTATATGAGAATATTTGTTAATAATTAAATGGGAATAAAATAGTCTCGGTCGTGAAGGAAAATTGTCTCGGCCCCAAAGGAATTCTCATACATAGACCGAGGATAATATCCGAGCAGGTACTTAAATGTATGTGCTTTTGACCCGAAACTCACTCTGAGCGTATTAATAATAATGACAATATTTATAAAATAATAACAATAGTATAAATAATAATATTTATATTAAAAGCATAGACCAATAGTTGCTTCTACATAAAAAATCCCGTGCATAAGTGTACAGATATATATATGCATACACAATTAACACCAACATATACGCATCAATGCATAGCCACATGCAACGAACATACATACATAATACAATCATTCCCGTATACATACATGTAAATAATTATATGCATAAAAAGATATACACTCATACATATCCATAAACGTGCACATGCGTGCACAGACATGTACAGATCCAGGCATGCATATATACATTCATACGCATGCACATACATGCATACACATACATGCATGACCATATACCCATATGCGCACATGCATGCACATGCCATATATACATACAAGCGCATACACATAAATACACATATACATACATGTACAAATATATTATACATACATGCACAAATATATTATACATACATGTAAAAAAATATAAGCTTACATCGAAATACAAGAGCATGTAAGGCAACACAAAGATGTGCACATCAACATTATTATGCATAACATGGACAGAAATGTACATATACACACTTACATAAATATATCATAGAGACATATACATATAACTTATACACAAAAATGCACATAAATATATAAATTTTGATATATATATATATATATATATATATATATATATTTATATATATATGCATATAAATTATAAATAATAAAAATAACATTAATAATGCATGCTTAATATTAAGGTCTACACTTAAAACTCTGTGTGCGTATTGATACCAGCATATACATATATGTACATACATGTACACACACATGTATAAATATATATACACATCTACATATTCACTCACAAACATGCATATACCCACATATCCACATACATATGCATACATACATATACATATAACCATACATATACATACGTAAATACGAATGATATTTGAAACGAATCAAGCAGGTAACTAGCCTAGTAGATATTAAATACATATATACATACCCGTATACACACATGTATACATATATACATATATATATACATACATACACATATATATACACAAACACACATCCAAATCCACACACACACACACACATATATATATATATATTACGACATATTCAAACAACACACGTACATATGTAAACAATATACAGATATATACAGATATATGCATATATATATACATATATACATATATATATATACCCATATAAACATACACATACATACATAGGCGTATATGCATATACTTATATCATCAAACAACAATATAAATCACTATTTAAAACATATATAAAATAAAGTGAGTGAATAAGTAGAGATATGAAGCCAACGATGTAAAAATAGCTATAAATATATATAGGAAAATGGTGCAGATAGAAGGTTAGGTATAACGAAATTAATATTAGTAATAATGATGATTATGATAATAATAATAATAATAATAATAATAATAATAATAATAATAATAATAGTAGTAATAGTAATAATAATAATAATAATAATAATAATAATAATAAATAAAGTTATAATAAGAATAGCATGTAAATAACGTGTGTTAGCTATAAAACGAAAAGATGTAATATACATATTGAAATCAATATAGAACAAGAACAAGTTAATACATACGTATAAGTATATATGTACGTGTAGGTGATTGTGTTACTTAAATATTTTTGAAGTATTTGTAGAATTTAAGCTGGCCGAGGTCCGTGTTTAGACCTTTTTAGTCGGATGATCCATTGTATTTCTTTTTGTTTTCGTATTTTTGTTGATAGGAAATTTGAGTCTATTAGGAGGCATCTAATATTGTTTATAGTGTGGCCAGGTAAATTGAAGTGGTTTGCTAGTGGAGTGGGAGATTTTTTGTCTGATTGTCGCTTTATGATTGTTTAGGCGGATTGGAAAACGTGTTAGTGTTTCTCCAATATATCCTCCATTGTTGCAAATGGAGCAATATATATATGACATTAGAACTGTCACATGTTAGATGCGGCGGTTTTATGTGTTATATATATATATATATATATATATATATATATATATATATATATATATTGTGGTTTATTTATTTTTTTTATTTATTAGTGATTCTGTAGTGTTTTTTCTTTTCGTTCCCTGAGCGATTTTTGAAGAAGAAAGTTATTTGCCCTTTGTTTACATTCTAGTCGCCCTCCATTTGGGAGATATTTATAATGTTTGTAATTGTTTATTTATTTATTTTCTATTAGCGCATCTGTGGTATTTTTTCGCTCCCTTAGCGATTTTTAAGGGAAAAGATTGCATTCTAGTTGCTCCCCATTCGTAGATACATATGTGAGCCTCACGCCGCAAGTCAGCAGATGTAGCCTCTGACCCTGTCGAAACTGGAATGGTCGTGATCGTCTTCTGGAAGTACTTCCCAGGATTTTCTCGTTTCGTAGACTTCGTTGTCCGCGTCCGCTGAAATTCAATTAGCTTCTCATGCAGATCAAAAGAAAACAAACTCAGAGGGTTCTAGTCTCCTAAAAGTTAATTCAGGAAAATTGCAGGTGTTTTTACATATATACAATGTTCAGTTCGATTATATCAGAAAACAGTCCGAAATCTTATTCTTCGATCTCCACGGTGACGAGATGGAAAAGTGGGGTGGGTGGCGTTTTCTTGGGTGGATGTTTTTTCTCTCGAGATTCGGCTTCGATCTGATAATTTAATCTCGGGCATTCGCTTATATTCCAAGGGAAAGAGTTAGTTGGGGTAATCTGCTAAACCAATCAGGATTCAGCACTTCAATCGGGGAATTCCCGAATCTTGCGTGAGTGCAAACCCAACAGAGCTTTCATAGCCCTGCGAAACTGGGATCAAAACTCAAATTTATTCACACGCCAAGAAAGGTAACACTTTGACCTCTCGCACTCAGAAAGCCAGACATCCTGAGCACAGGTTCGTCAGGCCAAGAACGAATATATCATTTCATTCTAACTATAATCTGACATCTCTTGTTACTTTTCTCAAACCATAAAATATATGTCTATTTTACAAAAACACAATAAATTCAACCCTTCAGATAGGTTACCGGCCGCTGTCCGCGCATCCAATTTACGCTTAATTATCAGCATAATTATCTGGCCTTACTCAGTTTTCGGGGGTCTTAATCTCCTCAATTGGGAGCGATATCGCTCCCCTAGGCGATCATGCCACACATACACACACAGACTTGAGAAATATATAAATACATCGATATCTGTAACATATTCGTCAAAAACATATCAAAATGAGAAAAAATGGATGATATACCAAGTAAAACCTTGATATTCTCACATTATATGGTCTTCCACAAACGCATTAACCGGATATCCGCATGAACCGATGAATATCTGTAGTACCACGCATAATAGTTATACCATCACCACTATCCAGTTGAAATTTTTGGTGACTAATTTTTTTTTTTAAATATTGGCATACTAAACAAAACCATACACGACTACACATAATTTTCTCGTGTACCAATGTCCGCATCAAAAAATGGTTAAACTTAAACACATTTAAAAATAATCACTATGTGTTTGCTATTCCTTTCCAGCACTCCTATGCATATAAATATACAATATGTTTCTTGTGATGTACCGCTGACATGACTTATTTCTAACTTGTAAAATGTTTCTACGAATAAAAAGAGAAGTACCAGCCGGTTAATTTATATAAGGATTAGAATTTACTCTATTAAATTTCAGATTACTCTCAAATATAGAATATTTCAGAATCATTGACGACATCCTGCTTTTTAAACACTGATGGAAAAACATAAGAACAAACAAAAGGCACATATATATATATGTGTGTGTGTGTGTGTGTGTTTTTGTGTGGGTGTCCGTGTCTTTGTGTGCGCGCGTATTCATTAAAATAAGGATGGTAGTTATCTTACTATGAAAGGCAACACCCATTGTCTGTTTTTTTTTTTTTGTTTTCCATATTTATGTGTATGAAAAATCGACTACAGATGAAATTATCCTTAAAAGTCACTTATGGAAAAAGCACTTTAAAACATTTACTTTGCAACGGGTCTCTCTCTCTCTCTCTTTCAAACGGGGGGCCATACCAATTTCATGATTTTCATTGCCAAAAATACATTAGGCTTTAACGGAAGTAAATGATGTTTTATGTACACATTTTTGAGTCAAAACATTTATTATAACTTATAGCTGCTCGACGTTCCGTTTCCATGTACCGCATGACCTTAATAAAGTCAAATAAAACATACGACTCAAATCGATTTATAATGGAATGCACTTAACATAAGAAATGCAATAAAACGACGTTGTTAATGTTGGGACCAAAAAAAATCATCGCAGAAATCAATCTTATTGTTTTTACAAAGCAAATGACATACAATTCTTTAATTTTAAGCTTGTGTCTTTATTTAATTGATTTTGTTTCATTTTTGAAACTGATAAATGGCAGCTTACATGCAGTATATCTTTTATATGTATAAGGTAATTAGGAAAATTTTTGTGTAACAAAATGCTTTGCTAATTCATAGCGCTTTATATGTTTATAAAAAACAGTTTTACATACGGAATATGCCACTTTTGTCGAAGTAGCATGACCTCTTATATAAATTTCTCTATTTTTATTATGTAGTCCCCGTTCACTGACTGTCTGATAAAGGGAGAAGAGATAATTGGTTGTCGAAAAAAGGTCACGTTTACATAACTGTTTAAGCAGATTCTTGTGAAAGAAATAGACATAGCATGTGTTTATTTTTTTTCTTTTCTATTGTACATAATTGTTAGCACAACATTATTTCCTTTATCAGAATTATTTAATAATTAATCTATACAAATGGAACGCAAGATTAGAATTTGTAATTAATTTGCAAATGAATGATACCAAGTAATTTCTTTGAGCAGACAGCAAGCAAGAGGAGAGGATGGAAACTTTGAATTCTGTACTTTGGACTTTCTGAATGTTTTTCCATATATTTTTTATGCTTTTGTTCTTTACCTGCGAGTAAAGTTGAGTAAAGAATACAGGAATCTCACACCAACTCCGTCAGCGTAAAACCTACCAAGACTAATCTATTGAGCTTCAATAGATTTTCGAATCAAGGCCACCTAGAACGGCACTCATGTATTGGTGAACACTACGGTCTTCACTGTGTTATACTATTGTAAATAGCAATGATTATATGGCCGCGTCCAGCTCAGCTTTGTTTATGAATAAAGGCTCATGTCGCTTTCCTTTCTTCATTACGTCCAACGACTGCTGTGATAAGCGCGTCAATTTGTTGTCTAATTTTACATTGCTTCAGCTAACGTCAACAAGAGTTCATACTCTTTCATCTACTTTGAGTGAACTCAACCCTCCCCTAATGTGCATGTCACTGGCTGGCTTATTGTGAACTCGCACTTTCCTACTTACAATGTTCGATGCCAAGTGGTGCACGTGTAACGTTGACGTTAGAAACGAAGGCAAGGAAGAAATAAATAAAAATGTTGGTAATATTTTTTTCGTTTTTTAAATATTTTGTATTACCATTATTAATGTTACCACTTGAAAAGCATTCTTGCTGCCATATGTCCAATTAAGCCTGGCGCACGTTTCTACTTCTCACGGCACGCCGATAACAGCCGACTGATTTTAATCTGCGACTTAACAAGTCCATTTCCTTCGATGGTCGTCTTTCTTCTTTCTCGAGTTCATATTGCATTTTTCTCCTATTTTCCTTCCTCTTCTCGCACACACTGCCTAATTTGCATATTCTCTATTTTCTGCTGCGGCTGCTGCTAATTTCGCCGCATGTCGGCCATCTTTCGCTGCTGCTGATACTTTGCACGCGCTCGCGCGCACTATGTTACAAACCTTCTTTTCCAACAAAATGTTCTTTACAAGAATTTTGTCTGAGCGAATAAAAGGAAGCAAGAAAAAACTCAAAATTTCACACAATAAAACATAAATAATTAAATTCAAATAAACTATCTTAGTTCATATTCTGTTCGATATTCCCGTTATATAACTTTTTTCCGTCAAAAGTTATTTTCCTTATTTATTCTTTCTCTTCATTTGTGAATATTTAAAGGCAATGTTTTAATACGCTTGTAAATATTTAAAGGCAATTCTTTAATACGCTTTAAGGGGGAAAATCAGAAAATTGCTTATGTAGAAAGAATGTTTGTTTATTTTTGTATTTTCAGAAATTTCACCGAAGCAGTGTCGCAATGTTTCAGCTTGATTATACAAGAATACATTTTCAAATGTTAACAATATTTTATAAAAAACAGTCAAATCATTGCAAGACCAAATCAGAGTGTGCATGCTTGTTGTCCTGTTTAGAAAAGTCATCAAACTGAAACGTTATATTTTTATTTTAGTAACAAAGTAAGTTTATTTGCTTTTTGGCAGTCTTCATAACATATATTATAATGTTAATTGTGTTTCAAGACACATTTATACATTTTTTTTCGTGTGAGGTTTTTTCTCGTACAGCTTTTTATTCTCTTACATAACCCCCCGATTCCCCTTCAATACCCTATCAGTCATAGCATTTATATCTCTCCTTGCTCATTAATAGATATTGACGCCGATTGTCCAAATATTTTAATTTGGTTAAAACTTATTCTTGAGACCCTTGACTAAACTTGTTATAATATTGTTCCAAGTCCTATGACTCATCTCTTTATTGCTCATTTTCTTTAAACGAGATCATTTGAGAAAGCACGAGTTATTCTAACCCTTTTATCTTTTAACGACCCAGCCCCTGTCTAGATTATTCAACCTATTTTGTCTCTGGCGTGCTCAGTAACTTTTTACGAGATTATTCGATACAATTACGTTTGACACTGACCCACCGGACCAGAGGCATTATCCGTACCCCCGAGTCAGTCGCATATCAACATTATACGACAAATATTGCATTTCCCCCCTTTTCGTGTCACAATAAACTTTAACCTTATCATTAAGCATCGAGCACTGTTTTTTCACTTAATACTCTCTAATTCTTACTCACTATTCTCTAATTCTGACTCACTAATTTTCATTCACAGCCCTCTACTTTTTACTATCTGTTTAACCGTGCAACCAAATTCCAGTCAAAAACCTCAAATAGCTAGGTTACGTGCATATCATGGAAATTTGATTCATTGCCCGAATTTTGTTGACAACTTTCGGACACTTTACAGAAACAAATCCGTCGCTATTTATATCCTCAATCTGCATAACTGCGGACTGCGAGCACCCAAAATGCTTATATTTCTACACCAGTTTTAATGCAAAGTGATGCGCCTTATCGTCATGAAGAGTTTCAGTTATAAAAAATATTTTCATGTGATTTTTCTATTGCTTTGTTTGCTTTTTTTCAAGATTAGAACGATTTAACATTTTAACATTTCAGTATTCCGTATTTATCTGAATCCAGGAAGCAAAATACCTACAAACAAAAACACGAGATAAACTTCACGAATAAAAGGAAAATTATTTATAAGCTGCTTAGTATAGTCCGTGCTTAAATTAAGCATGTCTTTTTTCAGTGTCAAATGAAGGAAAAATATAATATAATCATATTTAATAATAATTTTTCACAATGTCAGGAAATTAATCCAAAATAAACGACCCATAAGCTTAGGACGAAATTACTACTCTTTAGAGAAAAAGGTCTAATTTATTTTTTATTTCATATTTAGTACTTATTTTAAGTACTTATTTTAGTACGTATTTGTACTTTTACACACCAATTGTTTAAACATTTTATCCATTCTTCCAAAATGTCCAGCTACGTTTTTCAAATTTAAAACTTTAGTTATTCATAACAATAAAACTATAGATACTACATAAAAAGTCCAAACACAAACTTATAAAAAATATCTTCAACTGAAAATGGTTTATTCCAAATTTCTCTCTAAAATAAAACAAGCTATTTACAACGGTAAAACTAGTATGAAACAATATTATTTATGTAAAACTAGTATGAAACAATATTACTTATGTAAAACATGTATGAAACAATATTACTTATGTAAAACATGTATGAAACAATATTACTTATGTTAATACAAGACTAGAACATTTGTCTTTAACATATGACTTACAGGAACAGACGAAAATTCAAAAGTGAGCAGACAAGAAAAGTAAACAAATTCATTCACTGAATGATGCAATATCTTTTTGAAGTTTTCGATTCTTGAGCGGGTTGATTTTTAAGTCTTTTTTTTGCGACTGCATTATTTTCGCCCCGCTTTTGTGACTGTATTTTCCGTGTTAATGTTTTTCTCTTTCTTTTTTTTTGTCCCATTTTTGATAAGAGGCAAGTTCACGCCACCCAAAATAAATATAATGCAAAGTTGCCGTTATATACAAACAAAGGCAAAAAATACATAAATAAAAATCTGGGTCGGCATTTTTTTCTTTTATAATTTATAATTTACGGCACCACTTAAAAAATCTCTCGCTGTCACGTGCCTATTTTAGCCTCGTTGGCGTTTCTACTTCTTCCAACCACACGCCAGGCACAGCTGGCATATTCTCGTCTACAAATTCACACCTTTATTTCCTTCGGCATCGTCTTTTCTCCTCCCAAACTTGTGTTGCATTTTTCTCCTTTGTCTCCTTCCTCTTCTTTTTAATTTGCATATGCGCGATTGTACGCTTCTGCTACTGCTGCTAATCTTTTCAAATGCCCGCCATTTTTCGCTGGTGCTGATACTTTGCACGTGCTCCCACGTACTGTGTTACAGACACGTAGATTTATAGTTGGTTCAATATAGTTTTGTGCAAAAGGGAAAGCCTTTTTCGAAAATTTAGATAACTCTGATTTTTGTGAAACTGCAATAATAATTATTAAAATATATTATTTAAAGGAAATAAGGCAGTGCAATATGGAAACAAGTTAATTTTTCGAAATTAAAATATTAGAGATGCGTATTGAATTTTATTGATAGTCATTAAGCAACATAAATGCAATTACTTTAAAATTTAAGACCATTTTAGTAATAGTTGGATTAAAATTAGATTTCGTATTTCAAGCATGACGTTTAATATCAGTGTTTCTTTAATTATCATAAAAAGGGATGAAAGTGGTGCAAATCTGTTTCTTTCGGTGAATAAATTTTACCCGTTCTAGCAAATGTACTCTTCGGATTTCATAAGAAAAGTTTACGTTTTTAGAAATAACAAAAAAAAAGATTCACGGCGTTGTTTAATATCGAATAATTATATTTTACAAGTGGGTCTTGCAAAGTGAAGTTTCCTTACATACGTGGAGAGGTGATTATTGATTTTGTCAGCATCGATCAATTGTGTCCCGATCACCAGTGAGAGTTTCATTTTCTACACAAGACGATAAAGAAATCTGTCAAGCTGGTGTCTCATGCGTCAACGAAGTTAACGTCTGTCGAGTCGAATAGAGACATGAACTATTTCCCAATTGTATCGTCAGATTCTTTAAAATAGAAGAGCTTCGAGCCAAACCTACACACTTTTTATTTCAGCTTAAATTGCGTCCTTGTATTCTAATAAGAGGCTCTATTTGTCGGTTCGTCGGTCGGTCGGTCACATATGTTTCAAACAAGATTTGCAAATTTATTAGTGACATATTTTAGATCATCGCAACAAATATTGTTTCACGCTTGATTGTGCAACGCAATTCATGCTAATTTGTTATGCTAGATTTTAACACAGCATTTATGTTGGTGTGATATGATTGATTTTAACATAGCATTTATGTTGGTATGTCATGATTGATTTTAACGTAGCATTTATGTTGGTATGTTATGATTGATTTTAACATAGCATTTATGTTGGTGTGTTATGATTGATTTTAACATAGCATTTATGTTGGTGTGTTATGATTGATTTAAACATAGCATTAATGTTGGTATGTTATGATTGATTTTAACATAGCATTTATGTTGGTGTGTTATGATTGATTTTAACATAGCATTAATGTTGGTGTGTGATGATTGATTTTAACATAGCATTTATGTTGGTGTGTTATGCTTGATTTTAACATAGCATTTATGTTGGTGTGTTATGCTTGATTTTAACATAGCATTTATGTAGGTATGTTATGATTGATTTTAACATAGCATTTATGTTGGTTTGTCATGATTGATTTTAACGTAGCATTTATGTTGGTATGTCATGATTGATTTTAACATAGCATTTATGTTGGTATGTTATGATTGATTTTAACATAGCATTTATGTTGGTATGTTATCATTGATTTTAACATATCATTTATGTTGGTGTGTTATGATTGATTTTAACATAGCATTTATGTTGGTGTGTGACGATTGATTTTAACATAGCATTTATGTTGGTGTGTTATGCTTAATTTTAACATAGCATTTATGTTGGTATGTCATGATTGATTTTAACGTAGCATTTATGTTGGTATGTTATGATTGATTTTAACATAGCATTTATGTTGGTGTGTTATGATTGATTTTAACATAGCATTTATGTTGGTGTGTTATGATTGATTTTAACGTAGCATTTATGTTGGTATTTTATGCTTGATTTTAACATAGCATTTATGTTGGTGTGTGAACTGATTTTAACATAGCATTTATGTTGGTATGTTATGATGGATTTTTAAATAGCATTTATGTTGGTATTTTATGTTTGATTTTAACATAGCATTTATGTTGGTATGTTATGATTGATTTTAACATAGCATTTATGTTGGTATTTTATGCTTGATTTTAACATAGCATTTATGTTTGTATGTTATTCTTGATTTTAACATAACATTTATGTTGGTATGTTATGCTTGATTTTAACATAGCATTTATGTTGGTATTTTATGCTTGATTTTAACATAGCATTTATGTTGGTATGTTATGATTGATTTTAACATAGCATTTATGTTGGTGTGATATGATTGATTTTAACATAGCATTTATGTTGGTATGTCATGATTGATTTTAACATAGCATTTATGTTGGTATGTCATGATTGATTTTAACATAGCATTTATGTTGGTGTGTGATGATTGATTTTAACATAGCATTTATGTTGGTATGTTATCATTGATTTTCACATAGCATTTATGTTGGTGTGTTATGCTTGATTTTAACATAGCATTTATGTAGGTATGTTATGATTGATTTTAACATAGCATTTATGTTGGTGTGTTATGATTGATTTTAAAATAGCATTTATGTTGGTGTGTTATGATTGATTTTAACGTAGCATTTATGTTGGTATGTTATGATTGATTTTAACATAGCATTTATGTTGGTGTGTGAACTGCTTTTAACATAGCATTTATGTTGGTATGTTATGATGGATTTTAAAATAGCATTTATGTTGGTATTTTATGTTTGATTTTAACATAGCATTTATGTTGGTATTTTATGCTTGATTTTAACATAACATTTATGTTTGTATGTTATTCTTTATTTTAACATAACATTTATGTTGGTATGTTATGCTTGATTTTTACATAGCATTTATGTGGGTATTTTATGCTTGATTTTAACATAGCATTTATGTTGGTATTTTATGCTTGGTTTTAACATAGCATTTATGTTGGTATGTTATGCTTGATTTTAACATAGCATTTATGTTGGTATTTTATGCTTGATTTTAACATAGCATTTATGTTTGTATGTTATGCTTGATTTTAACATAGCATTTATGTTGGTATTTTATGCTTGATTTTTACATAGTATTTATATGGGTATTTTATGCTTGATTTTAACATAGCATTTATGTTGGTGTGTTATGCTTGATTTTATGCTTGATTTTAACATAGCATTTATATTGGTATTTTATGCTTGATTTTTACATAGCATTTATGTTGGTATTTTATGCTTGATTTTAACATAGCATTTATGTTGGTGTGTTATGCTTGATTTTAACATAACATTTATGTAGATATGTTATGCTTGATTTTAACATAGCATTTAAGTTGGTGTGTTATGCTTGATTTTTACATAACATTTATGTTGGTATGTTATGCTTGATTTTAACATAGCATTTATATTGATATTTTATGCTTGATTTTAACATAGCATTTATGTTGGTATGTTCTGCTTGATTTTAACATAGCATTTATGTTTGTATGTTATGCTTGATTTTAACATAGCATTTATGTTGGTATTTTATGCTTGATTTTAACATATCATTTATGTTGGTATGTTATGCTTGAGTTTGAAATATAATTTTTCTTAGTCTGTCACGGTTAACTTTGACATAGTACTTTTAAAATCAATGGTTAAGATAAAAATAGCATTCATGTCATCTGGCACTGGTAAATTTGAAATAAAATGTATTTCTATGTTCACTAGTTAAGATATAAATTGCATATATGTAGGATTTTCGTTGTTCTGTCACGGATTTATCTACCATGGGTAGTTTTAATTTTAAAATAGCGTTTCCGTTGGTTGATCACAGTAAGATTAAAGATTTGCTTTGTCGTAGTTATATTAATAAGTTATGTTGATCTGTCAAGCTAACGTTTGAAATGACAGACATGTTTTTCTGTCAGGATTAAGTTTCAAACAGAATTTATGTCTCTTAATCGCGCATATGTGCGAAATATCGTTGGTTTGTCACAGTTATATTCGAAATTGGTCTGTCACGGTTAAGTTTGAAATTTGGTCTGTCACGGTTATACTTGAAATTTGGTTTTTCACGGTTAAGCTTTAATTTTGCTCTGTCATGATTAAGTTCTAAATAACATTTTTGTCGGTTGTGTTAGGTCAATTACACTAATGTTTGAAATATCGCTTAAATTTTTAAATAGCATACATTTCACTTTATGGCACATAAGTTTGAAATAGAATTTTCATTGTTTTGTAATGGTAACGTTTGAAATTTTAAATAGCATTTATGTTGATCTGTAACACCAAAGTTTTAAATAACATTTTCCTTAATATTAAATAGACGCTATGCCATTCTTTAATACAAATATCATTTTAGTCGTTATATAATAATTTTTATATCGTGTTAAAAATCGATATATGTGCAAACACGCAGACTGAATTAACGTAACTGAATTCTATCCGTTCATGAACTGCCAATGACGTCATCACTGCAACCGATCGTGCCGTTCGCCATACATCGTCATCACCTCCACCGGAAGTCCACTGACTTCAGCAATTGCTGCTGTATTCATCCAACTTCCTTTGAAGTGTTGTGCTTGTATGTATCCGCCAGACAATTTCACAGTCGTTAATATCGATCTGCGCCCGGACAGAACCACCTGTAATATTCAATAACGTTCACCAAATCTGATCGTGACATTCATGTCGAAATCAATAAAATTTATAAACTTTTCAATCGTTGATGTCGGTCAGCCATCTTTGCCAATGGCGTCCAAGCCTACTTTTTGTCGTCTCTCCGCGTGATCACTATGCATTTAGTTCTCCCACCTACCTAGAAACGGTCAGTCATTTCAATCCCAACTTACACAAATGTACGCCCCGGTAATTCAAATATTACTGCAAATCAACACGAGGCTTTGGTTTGTTTTCGTTTGCTTTTCAATTATGACTTATTTTTAAATGCACAGCACACACACACACACACACACACACACACACACACACACACACACACACACACACACATAATACATATATAAGGTATAAGGTAAAATAATTTAGGGAAAAAAACATTTAGTCTGCGACAAGAATTTTACATCATAAATCACACACACACACACACACACACACACATATATATATGTATATATATATATATATATATATATATATATATATATATATATATATATATATATATATAATTGATGGTTGCTATTTTTCAAAGGTAGGGTAACCAGTGAAATATAACGAGGTTTATACAAGAGTGCTCAATACAGCATTAGAGCAAGTTAATTTTAAATTTGTCTTTACATAAGCAATAGTTTGTTGCTACACAGTCATGAGCATGTTTCAGTCTACTAGTATTTACTAACTAGTGACCTCATCAGGCAACAACCCTTATTTTCGAAAATAAGGGTTGTTGCCTGAAGAGGTCTCTAGTTAGTAAATACTAGTAGACCGAAACATGCTCATGACTGTGTAGCAACAAACTATTGCTTATGTAAAGCAAATTTAATATATATATAAATTTGTGTCTGTGTGTGAGTTCCTTCCTTATAGACTCCGAAACGGCTGCACAGATTTTCTTTAAAATTTACAGAACTTTAGTGTTTTAGTCTGGATGTGATCTTGGTTAATTTTTGTCTCAGAATAACCGCGATAATTTCCGATAACTGATAGTCGAAACCGTTATTTGAATTCATCATCAGTAAAGCCATCTTTTTTATATCGTCGCCTTACAACAATAGAGAACAACGGGCCGTGAAAATTTTGCTGTGTGTAAGTTGATAGGGTGTTTTTTTTTTTTTTTTTTTTTTTTTTTTTTTTTGCATGGCGTGGTCTGTAGGTTCAAACTCCGCTCATAAATTTCTTCTTTTTTTTCATTAACTGCGAAGAATTTTATAAGACTTGAAAATTTACATGTTTTTTTTTCATTACGTGGTCTGTAGATTCCAACCCCGCACGTAAATTTCTTAATGTTTTTTTTTTTTTCGTTAACGGGAAAGAAATTTATTTCTTCTTTACTTATATATAAAAGGCACTTTGCCTCTGTGTGTGTGTGTGTGTGTGTGTGTGTGTGTGTGTGTGTGTGTGTGTGTGTGTGTGTTTGTGTGTTTGAGTTCGTTCCTATAGACTACAATGGTACTGGGACAGTTTTTTTTTTTAATTTCACACACATGTACCTTATGTGGCTGGGAGTATTTTTAGATATGTTTTGTATTGGAATACATCAGATAAGTTATCAAAAATCGATAATCGAAGAAATCTGATTAAAGGAGAAACAGTCCAATTTTGGTCAAAGTTAACACTTTTATGCAGTCTAACAAAATGATTGCATTCAAGACGTTTTATCACAACACAAGAAGAATAGCTCAGCCTATAAAATCTTTGATAAGACAGGGGCATGTTCAAAATGAGCGTTTCTGTTAAAAGTATAATTAGACCATTGTACTTGAATTTTACATTTTTAACTTAATTCAAGTCAATTTAGTTGATTGACGAATGAGCGATTTTACCGATTTCTATGACAATAAAGGTATTAGAAGTGTGGAACGTTTGTTAATTCTCTTTAAATCATTTGATATTATTCCGTTTTATTATCACAGAAACCAAATTCCAGATAAAAAATGAAGCACAACCTTTAAATAGTTATTTCAAATTTTTTAAAACAGCTATCATGAATCTACATTTCAAAGCTGCATAATATTATGATTCGTTATCACATGTTTGCAAGAGACTTGAAAAACAAGAGAAGATGTTTAAACGGTAAACAATCCTCTCATGGCCAGGTTATTGTTTTCAAATTAGAATCGGACACAAAGAAAGCGAAATTCGATGCATAAACTCTTTAAATGCACGTGAAAACGATGCCAATAGCAGCAGAAAACGATGGCGAAATAGAAAACACTTGTAAATGTTTTACTATTATTCATATTTGAATGTTTATAAAAATTGATTCTGCGCATTGGGAAATTTTCAGATGTTAATATAGCATTAAAATTTTTAGATGTTAATATAGCATTAAAATTTTCAGATGTTAATATAGCATTAAAATTAAAATAAGCGGAATATTAAAAGAAAACGCTTTTATTTGTCACTTGAAAACGGAAGTTCTCTTCAATTTGGTGGAGTTTTCAACTCAACATAATTCAAAAAGAACCTTGGCAACAAATTTAATAATTGAACAACTGACGATAGGGGTAGAAGGCAATAATAATTGCCCTTGTTGAATATATTTTAAAATGGATAAACGACAGAAATTAATGAGGTTTTGCATAAAATTTAAATAAATACACAAATATATATATATATATATGTATATATATATATATATATATATATATATCTGAATAAATAAAGAAATAAAAATATATTTTTTAAAGTATAAGTAAACATTAAAATTGTCACTGACAATAAAAAGCAATATCACATAACTTCAATATGTAAAATCTATACTCCTATAAGTGTTTGTGTTTATTGATATTCATATTAAAAACACTTTTTTCTTTTCATTTAGGTATCTATTTGCTTCCCTACGAAAGCAAATGTGACACAAGGTCGCTTATAATGTATAATTAATAGTAAGGGCAAAAATGGGAGCACTCTGGCAGTATAAAAAAAGTAATTGTCTCAATAGAAAGGGTTTCCCCTACATTGACCAAGGACCAATTAACTTCATTTAAGTCAAGCATTAGAACAGATACTACACGTTGAGCTATTAAATAGTTTATTCAGGTTAAACAAATAAAATATGAATTAAACCTGAACAAGATATTTAGGCACAAGGCCAACTAAAAAAGGTGGGGAAGAATGGGGGCCGTTGGTCATCCTTGTCACTCTAGAACTAAACAAGAAATTATCTTAGCTAGTATACCGCATTCACCAATTCGTACAGGGGGACTTCCTATTTTGAACCCAATCGTTTAAAACATTTTTTTATTGACGTGTAAACAATAAAAATAGTGAACTTTGATTCCAGCCTGAAGGCTAAGAAAAACAGAAAAAGACAGCTTTTTTCTATTTATTTCAAAATAAAATACACCCTTGTTTTTTATAATTTTAAAAATAAAATACACCCTTGTTTTTTTATGGATCATTAAATAGCATTCATCTGCAAAAGATCTAGCTAATTTGCATATTCTTTTAAACATTCATTTTAATTAATTCTCTATTAGTTTTTTTTTCGGTTTCTTATGGCATAATGATATTTAGTTAACTATTACGTGTAATTATGTCCATGCAGATATTCTATGTAAATTTATACTTGAATAATATTTGCGTAAAATGTCTATATTTAATACAAACCTCGTTTTATGTATTCTTATGTATGCGTATATATATATATATTTTTTTTAAGAAATGTTGCCTCCTCCTCTGTCGTTCATTGGTCTACAGACACGAAACAATATATAGCGTATTCAAACTCATGCGAAACTTTATATTTGGGTTTTATTCAGGTAAAATCAGTGCAAAAGAGTGAAAATTAAGAGAATGGAACCACTGTTTTATTCAATGATTTGTTTCTTACAAAACAAAATATACCCTCTCCGAAAAACAGGGAGAACTAAGAGATAAAAAGCGAAAGCCTTCTGGAGAGCTAACCGCTTCAATATAATTCCAGAAATATATACTGGGAAAACATGAAACATGTTGCATGTTGAATATACTATATTGACATGTTAAGTACGAAGTTAAAATACAGTTGTTGTTTTTTCTATTTGGAGATTTGTGTGTATGTGTGTGTGTGCGTGTGTGTGTGTGTGTGTGTGTGTGTGTGTGTGTGTGTGTGGGTGGGTGGGTGTGTGTGTGTGTGTGTGTGTGTGTGTGTGTGTGTGTGTGTGTGTGAATTAGCGGCTTTTGAAAATTTCAGGCGACAAAAATAAAAAATCTAGCGATTTTTTTTAGATTTCTTTTCCTGATCTAGCGGGTTTTTAAAATCTAATTTGGCAACACTGGCTGGGGATTGCTCGTTTTCCTAACAACACTACCTCTATCCAGCCGTTCTTGACATTCGATAATCGTTCTTTCCATGAGGAGTTGTGAATGTTTATTCCGAAAACCGTTCGTAACATGAGAAGGGGTTAGGCAGCAACAATAACACCACCAACAGCAAACTTTTTTCAAAGGGGAGGTGCACGCTTCCACCGAGCAACGCCAGTCAGCGGGTACCGCTAGTAGATAATAAATACGCAATTAGCATCAATCAAAATATATTTAAGCGTATTTTATGCTGATAATGATGATGGACTCTCCCGTCGATTTCGACGTATGAGCTTCCGCCACAACAATTAAGTTGCTCGGAAATCCACACAGATGATTTGTTTATAGTGGTGAAGGTTTTGTGTAGAACCAACCATGAGTTTTCATCTCCTAGATTCATGTCTTAACACTCCAAGTGAATTAATGCTCCCTCAGATACCAACCTGGAAATTTCTACGACTATATATGTATATATATTTATATACGGCGTATACATTCTACGACTCTCTCTCTCTCTCTCTCTCTCTCTCTCTATATATATATATATATATATATATATATATATGCTTCTATAATTTTTTGTGGGTATTGGTATTCATATGAGACCCCATTTTTTATTTATTTAAAAAAAAAATACACTCATCTATATATGAGTCGTGAAATTGCATTACTATGTAAAAGATCTAGGTATTTTTTTTATTTTTTATTCATTTTCATCACAAACACGACACAGTGCGACTTTAATGTAGGGTGCTACTAGCGGGGTCATAAGTTGCGGGGATGCTTGTACGGAGGTGAGTAGCAAGATGTATGTTAACACTATACTTGAACTTCTGCATGCCAGTGCAGTAGTGAAAGCAGAAAGTCTAGCAGTTCTAGGGAAGAAACTATTAGAGTATAAGGCTTACTTACATCTGGGAATCTCTACTTTGTAGGGGTGGGATTTTGCTGCTTGTCGGGTTTGTCGGGGGTATTTACGTCGAGGAGGTACAAGTGTTTGCAGTTCGTCGGAACATTCATCGCTATAGTACTTGTAGAACAGGCAGAGGGGTGCAACATTTCGTCGATGGGACAAAGGCTGAATCCAAGATGACAGTTCAGAACTTATCAGATTGGCGACTCTCTTTTGGAGTCTGTCCAGGAGTGAGAGACAAGTAGCGGATGCACCAGTTTAAATGTGACAACAATACTCCATACATGGGCGAATGGTGGCCTTGTAGTACGTGACTTTCAAGCAGGGAAGAGAGATCTCACCTTTCTCGCAGTGGCCCTGGCAATACTCTCAATGTATCTGTTCCAGCTCATGTTCCTTGTGAACGTTAAGCCGAGGAGTTTGAAAGAAGTACTTTCAGATAATGTATCATAAGGCAAAGCTATTAGTGGTTGAGAAGGTTTCTTGTAATTATTGAAGAAAACAAGCTTAGTCTTGGCAGCATTAAATGTGATCATCCATTTTTGTCCTCATTCCACCACAGATTGGAGGTCTTCCTCTCGTGTTTTTGCCATTTCTTTAGATATTCCCCTCTTGCCTGTTACAGAGCGTGGTATCAGCAAATATACCAATTTCAGAGACTATTTTATCCGAGAAGTCATTTATGAATATGAGCAATAATAAAGGTTCAAAGATAGACCTATGAGGTACACCGCATTTATATCAAAGTGTGTAAATGAACGACTGGATTATTCTCTTATTTAAGAAGGATTTAATTATGTTAAGTACTCGTCCAGTGACACCTTATGATCTTATTTTCCTGAGAAAATCGTGCCAAACCTTGTCAGTCAAAAGCCTTATATATATCTAGAGTAACCGCTCTACCCTCCTCTGCTTTGTTCAGTGTACGGTATATACGTTCAGAGATTACAGTTAGGATATCAGCTATAGAACGGGCTTTCCTTAATCCCTATTGTTGGTCAGTTAGAAGTTCAGCAGCTGTAAGGTGATGGAGTTAAACTTGGTTAATTATGGACTCAAATATGTTGGCAAAAAGAGGGAGGAGGCTAATGAGGCGATAATTTAAGAGGTAAGTTCTTTCGCCAGAATTGTTGTAATCTAGTACTAGAGAAGCATTTTTCCAGCAGTCAGGAAAGCAAGATTCGTTAAGGCATTTGTTGTAAAGCTTGGAGAGGACTGGAGAAACCCAAGCGGGGCATTTTCTAATAGCACACCCGAGATGAGATTTGGTTTTGAAATGTTTTGGGTTTTATATGATACCATGCACCTGAGAAGGGATGATTTGCAGATCATCCAGTATGGCGTCTGTCCGCAAAGGAAAGTCAGGGAACGAGTAATTTGCTGGCTCCAATGTGGAGTTGAAGCAAACTGACTGTTAGCCTTCTCGGTTGCCGTGCAAATAATCTTATGATCGTTGGATAGTGGGGAATTGGTGATTGCCCATTATTTACTACACTGTTGTAGATTTTCTAGAAATCACGTATTTCTAATTTATGTGCTTCGATACATTTTCTGCTGGTTTCGGTATATCCCCTTTTAGCTATCGTTATTTCTTTCTTACAATTACTTCTAGCTTCTATAAAGTGTTGTCTGTTTGTACCGGTTAAATCTGCAGTATTCATGCTGCCTTTGAGCAGCTGCACAAGTAGAAGTACACCATTGGGGAGAGTGGGGTTTGCTATAGAATGTACTCAAATTGTCGTTTTGAACCATTTAGTGGTTTCATTTGCGCACTGTTCAGCGGGAAGAGAACATATTTCCCCATGGGGCATCTCTAATGAGATCCTTGATGACTTCCCAGTCAGCCTTCCTATAATAACTTTTTGTTTTGAGCTATGTCTCTTCAGTTTCGGGTCGAGAATTTAGGGCGATTTCTATCATTATAACAGTGTGAGCAGCATTCCCGAGTGGGCATTGGATATTCGTTGCACAATTACTGGGAACTGTGGTCAGAAATAGATATAGAATTGAGACACGTTGATCTTGCTGATCTGGGAAACGTGTCGGAAACATAACAATCTGTGATAGGGAATTTAATATAGAGAAGCTGTGTCATGCTACCAGCTGCGGAAGTAGAGAATCTAAGCAAATTACTATGGTAGATAATGATGTCACCAAATGCATATATTGTGCGCTAGTATCGAGAGAGATAGATAGATAGAGAGTTTTGTATCTTTGCTGTCAGAAACGATGTTTATTAGGGTACAGACCTGGGTCGAGGGAGAGAGACAGAGAAAATATAAGTATCTTATATTATGTTGCATGTTAAGTCTAAAGCACATAAAGGCTTGTTCAGCTGATCCTAGTTTTGTTTCTCAAGTCAAAGGTAGGGTGTTTCGAATATCGACTCCAAGTCCGTGCATATGTCTGCCTGAGTCCATACGGCAAAGTGGAAGATTACCAGGCATGTTAACGTGGTTCGAGGGGATGAAGGAGTGTAGGTTAGGTTAGGGTTAGCTCTTAGATATCCGGGGCGTTTGCTAGAAGAAATGATTCAACGTCATCTAAATTAGTTCTAAGCCCGCGGATTCATGAATGCAAGCCTCAAGGGAGGAGGTAAATTGGTTTTTGTCTGAGTTGAAGCCTGGTTTAATGGTATTTTTTATTATTGAACTGCCATTTTATTTTATTTAAAAGTTTTAGTTTTTGGTTGAGAGGTGCCGAAAAAAGTGGACTGTGCAGAATACCAAACATGCAACACAAGTAGACTATCGGCCGACTCCTCATTTATAGGATTGTAAAAGATTCATTTTAATTAATTCTCTCTTAGTTTTTTTTGGCTTTCTTATAGGATGATCATATTTAGTTTACTATTACATGTAATTTTATCCATGCAGATATTCTACATGATTTATACTTGCGTAATATTTGCGAAAAAAGGTTATAGTAAACACAACTTTTTTTCTATGTATATTTATGTATGCATTTATATATTTGTTTAAAAGTTTTGCCTATCAAACGTCTTTGTCAGTTTTTGGTCTACAGACAGGAAGCTTAATATAAAGCGTATACGAACTCATGCGAAACTTTATATTTGGACTTTCGCCGAGTAAAATCAGTGCAAAATGTGAAAATTAAACAAATGTAATTTGCAAGGTGGAGGTCGAACGACGATATTATGAGTATGCATGCGTAACGTAATAGCTATAAGTTCATGATTTAATTTTTAGCCTTGCAGCAAGCATATCTCTGTAACTCAGGCATTAATGTTAAAGGAAAAATTAAATCGTAGGCTAAACGTTATCATTTCGATTCTCGGTGGTGGTGCACGAATCTTTTTTTTTTAATTTTAAATAATTACTAGATATTGAGGCCAATATAATCTTCTCTTCTATTCTATCTTCTTCTATTCTTCTTCTTCTCTTCTCTTCTTCTATTCTATCTTTTCTATCTTCTTATCTTATATATATATATATATCTTCTTCTTCTATTCTTCTATATAAATAAAATGAACTCATTTTTTCCCGCTGATTTTGACATTAATAGGATTAAAAATCAAGATATTTCATGCAAATATAATATGCACAAACGGCAGAACAATATCTGAGGTGTGTTATAGGCTTATTATTTCTCAAATTCCTCGATAATCTTAGATTTCTATACTTTTTCTGCTGAGAAGTCACGGCAAAAATCGGTTAAGATCAATGGAAGTCGTAAAATATTTTCTCTCTAATAAATTCCTCCTCCCCCTGCCACCACTTAACACCGTTTTGGGAATCGTTCACAAGAAACAGTTGAGAAGAGAACACCGGTTTGGCTTCGTAGTTCTTTCATGTCAAGTTATTTAAAATCACTAATCTAAGCTGCAGTGCTCTGTGGCGTAGTGGTAAGCGTGCTAGACAATTAACATTATGTTTTCACGTTCGCGCCGACCTACCGTAGTCGTTTTTTTTTTTTTTTTTTCCTAAACAACTGGAATGGACTTTTCTTGGTGGCCGAACTGTTAACGTTGCAGATGTTTTTTTTTGTTGTTTTTTTTTCACACTTTATTTTCTTACTTTTACTCATGACTCCGGGTTTGATCCTTCCTACTTACCCTTCATAACATTTTTTAAAAGTCCCCCCCCGTCCCGAAAACAAACACTCGGGCAACAAGGCCGGGTACCCCGCTAGTCTTCTTCTATTCTTTCTATATCTATATAAATAAAATGAACTCATTTTTTCCCGTCTGATTTTGACATTAATAGGATTAAAAATCAAGATATTTCATGCAAATATAATATGCACAAACGGCAGAACAATATCTGAGGTGTGTTATAGGCTTATTATTTCTCAAATTCCTCGATAATCTTAGATTTCTATACTTTTTCTGCTGAGAAGTAACGGCCAAAATCGGTTAAGATCAATGGAAGTGGTAAAATATTTTCTCTCTAATAAATTCCTCCCCCCCCCTGCCACCACTTAACACCGTTTGGGGATTATTCACAAGGAACAGTTGAGAAGAGAACACCGGTTTGGCTTCGTAGTTCTTTCATGTGAAGTTATTTAAAATCACTAAACGAAGTTGCAGTGCTCTGTCGCGTAGTGGTAAGCGTGCTGGACAATTAACATTATATTTTCACGTTCGCGCCGACCTACCGTAGTCGTTTTTTTTTTTTTTTTTCCTAAACAACTGGAATGGACTTTTCTTGGTGGCCGAACTGTTAACGTTGCAGATGTTTTTTTTTGTTGTTTTTTTTTCACACTTTATTTTCCTACTTTTACTCATGACTCCGGGTTTGATCCTTCCTACTTACCCACCATAACACTTTTTAAAACTCCCCCCGTCCCGAAAACAAACACTCGGGCAACAATGGCGGGTACCCCCGCTAGTATATATATCTACATAAATAAAATGAACTCATTTTTTCGCCTCTGATTTTGACCTTAATAGGATTAAAAATCAAGATATTTCATGCAAATACAATATGCACAAACGGCAGAACAATATCTGAGGTGTGTTATAGGCTTATTATTTCTCAAATTCCTTGATAATCTTAGATTTCTATACTTTTTCTGCTGAGAAGTCACGGCCAAAATCGGTTAAGATCAATGGAAGTGGTAAAATATTTTCTCTCTAATAAATTCCTCCCCCCCCCTGCCACCACTTAACACCGTTTGGGGATTGTTCACAAGGAACAGTTGAGAAGAGAACACCGGTTTGGCTTCGTAGTTCTTTCATGTCCAGTTATTTAAAATCACTAAACTAAGCTGCAGTGCTCTGTGGCGTAGTGGTAAACATGCTGGACAGTTAACATTATATTTTCACGTTCGCGCCGACCTACCGTAGTCGTTTTTTTTTTTTTTCCTAAACAACTGGAATGCACTTTTCTTGGTGGCCGAACTGTTAACGTTGCAGATGTTTTTTTTGTTGTTTTTTTTCACACTTTATTTTCCTACTTTTACTCATGACTCCGGGTTTGATCCTTCCTACTTACCCTTCATAACATTTTTTAAATGTCCCCCCCGTCCCGAAAACAAATACTCGGGCAACAATGCCGGGTACCCCCGCTAGTCTTCTTTTATTCTTTCTATATAAATAAAAGGAACTCATTTTTCCCGTCTGATTTTGACATTAATAGGATTAAAAATCAAGATATTTCATGCAAATACAATATGCACAAACGGCAGAACAATATCTGAGGTGTGTTATAGGCTTATTATTTCTCAAATTCCTCGAAAATCTTAGATTTCTATACTTTTTCTGCTGAGAAATCACGGCCAACATCGGTTAAGATCAATGGAAGTGGTAAAATATTTTCTCTCTAATAAATTCCTCCCCCCCCTGCCACCACTTAACACCGTTTGGGGATTGTTCACAAGGAACACTTGAGAAGAGAACACCGGTTTGGCTTCGTAGTTCTTTCATGTCAAGTTATTTAAAATCACTAAACTAAGCTGCAGTGCTCTGTGGCGTAGTGGTAAACGTGCTGGACAGTTAACATTATATTTTCACGTTCGCGCCGACCTACCGTAGTCGTTTTTTTTTTTTTTCCTAAACAACTGGAATGGACTTTTCTTGGTGGCTTAACTGTTAACGTTGCAGATGTTTTTTTTTGTTGTTTTTTTTCACACTTTATTTTCCTACTTTTACTCATGACTCCGGGTTTGATCCTTCCTACTTACCCTTCATAACATTTTTTAAAGTCCCCCCCGTCCCGAAAACAAACACTCGGGCAACAATGCCGGGTACCCCCGCTAGTCTTCTTCTATTCTTTCTATATAAATAAAAGGAACTCATTTTTTCCCGTCTGATTTTGACATTAATAGGATTAAAAATCAAGATATTTCATGCAAATATAATATGCACAAACGGCAGAACAATATCTGAGGTGTGTTATAGGCTTATTATTTCTCAAATTCCTCGAAAATCTTAGATTTCTATACTTTTTCTGCTGAGAAATCACGGCCAAAATCGGTTAAGATCAATGGAAATGGTAAAATATTTTCTCTCTAATAAATTCCTCCCCCCCCCTTCCACCACTTAACACCGTTTGGGGATTATTCACAAGGAACAGTTGAGAAGAGAACACCGGTTTGGCTTCGTAGTTTTTTCATGTGAAGTTATTTAAAATCACTAAACTAAGTTGCAGTGCTCTGTCGCGTAGTGGTAAGCGTGCTGGACAATTAACATTATATTTTCACGTTCGCGCCGACCTACCGTAGTCGTTTTTTTTTTTTTTCCTAAACAACTGGAATGGACTTTTCTTGGTGGCCGAACTGTTAACGTTGCAGATGTTTTTTTTTGTTGTTTTTTTTTTCACACTTTATTTTCCTACTTTTACTCATGACTCCGGGTTTGATCTTTCCTACTTACCCACCATAACATTTTTAAAACTCCCCCCCCCCGTCCCGAAAACAAACACTCGGGCAACAATGGCGGGTACCCCCGCTAGTATATATATCTACATAAATAAAATGAACTAATTGTTTCGCCTCTTTTCTTGACCTTAATAGGATTAAAAATCAAGATATTTCATGCAAATACAATATGCACAAACGGCAGAACAATATCTGAGGTGTGTTATAGGCTTATTATTTCTCAAATTCCTCGATAATCTTAGATTTCTATACTTTTTCTGCTGAGAAGTCACGGCCAAAATCGGTTAAGATCAATGGAAGTGGTAAAATATTTTCTCTCTAATAAATTCCTCCCCCCCTACCACCACTTAACACCGTTTGGGGATTGTTCACAAGGAACAGTTGAGAAGAGAACACCGGTTTGGCTTCGTAGTTCTTTCATGTGAAGTTATTTAAAATCACTAAACTAAGCTGCAGTGCTCTGTGGCGTAGTGGTAAGCGTGCTGGACAGTTAACATTATATTTTCACGTTCGCGCCGACCTACCGTAGTCGTTTTTTTTTTTTTTTCCTAAACAACTGGAATGGACTTTTCTTGGTGGCCGAACTGTTAACGTTGCAGATGTTTTTTTTGTTGTTTTTTTCACACTTTATTTTCCTACTTTTACTCATGACTCCGGGTTTGATCCTTCCTACTTACCCTTCATAACATTTTTTAAAAGTCCCCCCCGTCCCGAAAACAAACACTCGGGCAACAATGCCGGGTACCCCCGCTAGTCTTCTTCTATTCTTTCTATATAAATAAAATGAACTCATTTTTTCTCCGTCTGATTTTGACATTAATAGGATTAAAAATCAAGATATTTCATGCAAATACAATATGCACAAACGGCAGAACAATATCTGAGGTGTGTTATAGGCTTATTATTTCTCAAATTCCTCGAAAATCTTAGATTTCTATACTTTTTCTGCTGAGAAGTCACGGCCAAAATCGGTTAGGATCAATGGAAGTGGTAAAATATTTTCTCTCTAATAAATTCCTCCCCCCCCTGCCACCACTTAACACCGTTTGGGGATTATTCACAAGGAACAGTTGAGAAGAGAACACCGGTTTGGCTTCGTAGTTCTTTCATGTCAAGTTATTTAAAATCACTAATCTAAGCTGCAGTGCTCTGTGGCGTAGTGGTAAGCGTGCTGGACAATTAACATTATATTTTCACGTTCGCGCCGACCTACCGTAGTCGGTTTTTTTTTTTTTTTCCTAAACAACTGGAATGTACTTTTCTTGGTGGCCGAACTGTTAACGTTGCAGATGTTTTTTTTTTTTGTTGTTTTTTTCACACTTTATTTTCCTACTTTTACTCATGACTCCGGGTTTGATCCTTCCTACTTACCCACCATAACATTTTTTAAAACTCCCCCCCCCCCGTCCCGAAAACAAACACTCGGGCAACAATGCCGGGTACCCCCGCTAGAATATATATCTATATAAATAAAATGAACTCATTTTTTCGCGTTGATTTTGACCTTAATAGGATTAAAAATCAAGATATTTCATGCAAATACAATATGCACAAACGGCAGAACAATATCTGAGGTGTGTTATAGGCTTATTATTTCTCAAATTCCTCGATAATCTTAGATTTCTATACTTTTTCTGCTGAGAAGTCACGGCCAACATCGGTTAAGATCAATGGAAGTGGTAAAATATTTTCTCTCTAATAAATTCCTCTCCCTCCCCTGCCACCACTTAACACCGTTTGGGGATTGTTCACAAGGAACAGTTGAGAAGAGAACACCGGTTTGGCTTCGTAGTTCTTTCATGTAAAGTTATTTAAAATCACTAAACTAAGCTGCAGTGCTCTGTGGCGTAGTGGTAAGCGTGCTGGACAGTTAACATTATATTTTCACGTTCGCGCCGACCTACCGTAGTCGTTTTTTTTTTTTCCTAAACAACTGGAATGGACTTTTCTTGGTGGCCGAACTGTTAACGTTGCAGATGTTTTTTTTGTTGTTTTTTTTTCATACTTTATTTTCCTACTTTTACTCATGACTCCGGGTTTGATCCTTCCTACTTACCCTTCATAACATTTTTTAAAAGTCCCCCCCGTCCCGAAAACAAACACTCGGGCAACAATGCCGGGTACCCCCGCTAGTATATATATCTATATAAATAAAATGAACTCATTTTTTCCGTCTGATTTTGACCTTAATAGGATTAAAAATCAAGATATTTCATGCAAATACAATATGCACAAACGGCAGAACAATATCTGAGGTGTGTTATAGGCTTATTATTTCTCAAATTCCTCGATAATCTTAGATTTCTATACTTTTTCTGCTGAGAAGTCACGGCAAAAATCGGTTAAGATCAATGGAAGTGGTAAAATATTTTCTCTCTAATAAATTCCTCCTCCCCCTGCCACCACTTAACACCGTTTTGGGAATCGTTCACAAGAAACAGTTGAGAAGAGAACACCGGTTTGGCTTCGTAGTTCTTTCATTTCAAGTTATTTAAAATCACTAATCTAAGCTGCAGTGCTCTGTGGCGTAGTGGTAAGCGTGCTGGACAATTAACATTATGTTTTCACGTTCGCGCCGACCTACCGTAGTCGTTTTTTTTTTTTTTTCCTAAACAACTGGAATGGACTTTTCTTGGTGGCTTAACTGTTAACGTTGCAGATGTTTTTTTTGTTGTTTTTTTTTCACACTTTATTTTCTTACTTTTACTCATGACTCCGGGTTTGATCCTTCCTACTTACCCTTCATAACATTTTTTAAAAGTCCCCCCCGTCCCGAAAACAAACACTCGGGCAACAATGCCGGGTACCCCCGCTAGTCTTCTTCTATTCTTTCTATATAAATAAAATGAACTCGTTTTTTCCCGCTGATTTTGACATTAATAGGATTAAAAATCAAGATATTTCATGCAAATACAATATGCACAAACGGCAGAACAATATCTGGGGTGTGTTATAGGCTTATTATTTCTCAAATTCCTCGAAAATCTTAGATTTCTATACTTTTTCTGCTGAGAAGTCACGGCAAAAATCGGTTAAGATCAATGGAAGTGGTAAAATATTTTCTCTCTAATAAATTCCCCCCCCCTGCCACCACTTAACACCGTTTGGGGATTGTTCACAAGGAACAGTTGAGAAGAGAACACCGGTTTGGCTTCGTATTTCTTTCATGTGAAGTTATTTAAAATCACTAAACTAAGCTGCAGTGCTCTGTGGCGTAGTGGTAAGCGTGCTGGACAGTTAACATTATATTTTCACGTTCGCGCCGACCTACCGTAGTCGTTTTTTTTTTTTTTTTTTCCTAAACAACTGGAATGGACTTTTCTTGGTGGCTTAACTGTTAACGTTGCAGATGTTTTTTTTGTTGTTTTTTTTCACACTTTATTTTCTTACTTTTACTCATGACTCCGGGTTTGATCCTTCCTACTTACCCTTCATAACATTTTTTAAAAGTCCCCCCCGTCCCGAAAACAAACACTCGGGCAACAATGCCGGGTACCCCCGCTAGTCTTCTTCTATTCTTTCTATATCTATATAAATAAAATGAACTCATTTTTTCGCGTCTGATTTTGACCTTAATAGGATTAAAAATCAAGATATTTCATGCAAATAAATTATGCACAAACGGCAGAACAATATCTGAGGTGTGTTATAGGCTTATTATTTCTTAAATTCCTCGATAATCTTAGATTTCTATACTTTTTCTGCTGAGAAGTCACGGCAAAAAATCGGTTAAGATCAATGGAAGTGGTAAAATATTTTCTCTCTAATAAATCCCCCCCCTGCCACCACTTAACACCGTTTGGGGATTATTCACAAGGAACAGTTGAGAAGAGAACACCGGTTTGGCTTCGTAGTTCTTTCATGTCAAGTTATTTAAAATCACTAAACTAAGCTGCAGTGCTCTGTGGCGTAGTGGTAAGCGTGCTGGACAATTAACATTATATTTTCACGTTCGCTTCAGTGCTCTGTGGCGTAGTGGTTAGGGTGCTGGACAATTAACATTATATTTTCACGTTCGCGCCGACTTACCATAGTGGTTTGTTTTTTTTTTCCTAAACAACTGGAATGGACTTTTCTTCCATTGCAGATGGTTTTTTTTGTTTTTTTTTCACACTTTATTTTCCTAATTTTACTCATGACTCCGGGTTTGATCCTTCCTACTTACCCACCATAACATTTTTTAAAACTCCTCCCCCCGTCCCGGAAACAAACACTCTGCAACGCCGGGTACCCCCGCTAGTATAATAATAAATACGAAACCTGCATCCATCAAAATATCATATTAAAGCGTATTTACGACCGGGCAATGCCGGGTGATCTGCTGTACATTTTATTTATTAAGAGAAATCTTGCATATTTCTTTAAAACCGCTATTATTCATAAAAAATTGTTTAATCTCATTTCAACGATGTTTATGTTTACAGCATCCATATTAAATTGATAAAGGTCTTATATCATTAATAGATATTGATTACAATCGAAATTATATATATATATATATATATATATATATATATATATATATATATATATATCCTGTGTGTTTGCCTGTGCGCGCGTGTACATTTATTTATCGAATTATGATCAAAATAGATGACAGGCAGCTACGTGGTTAATTTTTGTTCGCTTACACGAAACAAAAAAGTCGTGTTATTTAATTAGTCACCGAGAAACCAGGGATTATTAATTTTAGCGTGATACATTAACGACAACACAAATCAAAATAACGTTTTCTCACCAATTAGAGCAAGTTCTATATTGTCTATAGCAAAAAGAATGCGTCCACTCCCTTCCTGTTTATTCTCATAACGTTTTACGTTTTTCCCTAAGTGTTGAACACACCTTATTTTGAAAGAAGACAAAAGTATTGTGTTAATAATAACTCTAAAAGACTCAGAATATTACAACCTACATATGAAACAGCAAGGCCAGTCACATTACCCTTTTGTATCAGTGTTTTCATTATTTAATGGGTGATCATGAGGACCAGGAGTGTAGGAATCTGTATGAGCAATAAAATGAATAGCGTTAATTAGTAAGACGGTACTCTATATATAGTCTGCTCATGAAATTCATTTCTTCTTTTCTCTCCTCCCCCGCCTCTTCTTCTCTTACTACTACGATTACTAATACAAATACTGATACTACTACAATTACTAATACATATACTAACACTACTACAACTACTATTACTAATACTAATGCTAGTACTAGTACACATTATATGTATACTAGGCACCGCCAAAACTGGGGGGGGGGCAGGTCAGTACTTTTTGACGGACCGTCTTTTTAAAAATCTACCAAAAATCAGGTAATTATCCGATCCATACGACATTTTCAGCGATTGTTAGGAGAAGAATGAACTTTATAACAGTGTACTTATTTTTCATAAACGATATTGATATATATATTTTTTTTTGCTTACAAACCCCCCCCTTGTTTTGAAGTGGGAACAAATATGCTTAAAATAATCATCTGAAACTGAACAAAACATATTGTGTTGTTGTAACGGACAGAATTATAGATTTAAAAAAAAAAAAATTGTTTGCATACCTTATTTTGACGTCTGAATATCAGAACTTCGATTGTGTTTAATTATCCCGCTTTTTTTTTTTTTTTACACAGTGATCACCACTTATCAAGGCCCGGAAGCCACTCAGGGATAAGGGTTATTGCAAGTACATCACGTTAGTGAGGAGATTTTATGAAGTGTTTAATTAGGGGAGCGGTTCATTAGGAATTTGTTAACATTAGACTTGAAGACATCCAAGTTGTAGTCCGGAGGGAAGCAGGCAGACGGAACAAAGTTCCACAGGCGTGCAGTTCTAAGAAAGCTTTTGAGTTTTGAAGTGTGAAATTCGGTGAATATGTTAAGTAAAATAATTAATTTAAGTTAAGCAAAACAAAAAAAAAAAATTTTAATATTTATACGAAAAAAGTCATTTTAAAATTTTTGATAAATAAATTAACAATTTTTTTTTAGCGAGCCGAATAATGCATGACCATTATTAAACAGGGCATGCTTTTAATAATCGAAAAAAAAAAATCGATAAATATTGTGCCCTTTGTGTTAAAAATAGCATCATTTTTTTTCGATCCCGTTTGAAAACATTTGCCGCCTTTCGACTACGGTGGACCAAACGCGCTGAAATAATTTTTTTTTTATTCTGCTTTAAATTGCCCCCCCCATTTTGGGGAGCCTGGCCCCCACACACATACACATTAAAAACCAAACTCATACAAATGGTCACCCATCTCGTACTGGCCAGCCTCAGCTTAATAATACATTGAAATTTTCGTCACTGAAAAATAAGTTTTTTTGGCCTGTTTGGTCTTCCATAGTTTTCTTATTATCAAACGAAAACGTAAACAGAGTCGACCTGAACTCTACGTCGATGCGAAATATCTGGTTACCTATATGAATAAGTGGAATTATTTGAAATTCAGGTACTTATATTATAATATTTTTGCATATTCTCTTAGAAAATCATCCTAAATCTTAGTTAGACAATAAATAAATAAATTAATTATTTCAAAAACCCTTTTTTTAAATATTTAAATACGTTTTTTGTGCAAGACAAAAAATGTCAATTGTTAACTTTTTGGGAAAATTTAACATTTAAAATTTAATTAAAAATAGTAGAAAAAGTTTTACATTATTCTGTTTTCTATATGATAAAATTCAGGGTTTTATCTATCTGGAAAAAAAAGTTACTCAGAAATAATGGATTTTAATAAATGTAATTTAGTTTTAAAAAACAACAACAACTTGATTTTGCGGCCATTTTTGGCGGTGCCTAATGTATACGAATTAATAAAGTTAAATAGAATGAACTTAACTCAATATTTTATAATAATGTCTAATCATTCTACACTACATTTTCGCGTTATTTCTTACTTTCTATCCGTCCCTCTCTTCATAGAGAGAGAGAGAAAGGGAGAGAGTTATAGATATAGACGTATATGCATATATATACAATAACCGTTGTTTGTACAGCAGTATTGCTTTCAACAAAGCCTTCATTAGATAATAACTCTGCGTTCCGGCATGGTTTGGGGTCGAAACATCATAACAACTAGCCCAGAATGCCCTAGCAGTATCTCACCATACCTCCAGACTTTGTTGGATTGTTGTCAATCTGCGGGATTGTCATATCCACAAATATGCAGATAGAGCCTTCTTTTGTATTTTCTGTATAATTCTTTCTTGTCTGACGGGGAATGTTCCTGGATATGACCTTACACTATATCCGATGTTGAGGCCCCAACTTGCAGGTTTTGGGGAGTGTAGGGTCACCCTTTAATTGGTATTGCTCCCAGGTCACCTCTGAGTGGCAGTGCTTGTTAGGGTCCCAATTATGGGTCAAATAGAAACCGACTTGAAAAACAAATATATTCTATTTAAAAAATGCTTCAAAACTACTGGATTCGGCATTAAATAACCTGAAAATGGTTGATATGCCATAAAAGAAAAATGACCAACAAACTGATGGAGAAAGACCAAGATTATTCAAGAACGTGGAGGTCAAGTTAGCAATATAAACATCGACATCCGACTCCGATAAGAAATACAATGGTTTTCCAGCCATTTCTGACACATTCTTATCGTTGATCTTCATATTTTTCCAACAGGCTGGTGTGTCCTGTCAAAATTTTCCTCAAATGGAATCGTAAAGTTGACGACAAAAACTTTTTTCTAATTAACGAACCATGTGGAGATATTCGGAGTACCGTCTTACTAGTTATCGCTGGTCCGTTCACATTATTTCAGTTGGACATATGAACCAGCATTCTAAGTCGAATGCAATGCGCCAGTCCGTGCAGCCATCAGTCAGTAAAGATCTCTGTCTATTTTCACATAAAGATTTTGAACAATTTCCTTCTTTGACGAAATGACTTGCTCCACTGGTGATATTTTGAGCTTTATTGGCAGTCACACAACATATCTTCACCGCCTCCGCAACAATTTTCAATACTTCATTGTCTCCAGGTGTAGTTTCTTAAGGAATGTTCGCATCCAGTGAGAATACGTTTGAGATTGACAGTTTTTTTCATATGCTTTGCATCGATCGGATGCAGTTAACCTCGAGATATAAAGGTTAACTGGTGGTTTTAAGATTTTATGAGAAAACTTAACTTTTTAGGCTCCATGTATTTGAGGTCGCACCATGTCGTTTCTCTGTTCTTTACACTCAATAATCCATGCGCCTCGTTTACTTTGACCTACAGCTGTAGCAATGCGCTTAACTTCCTTAAGATTATGAAATTTTTGCGGAAACCATTTTCCTCTGCTTTGGATCACCATTTTTTGGGATATAGACCTAGATCTACTTTCCCACATGCCAGAGCACCGACTATTTCTTGCATTCTGCATCTTCTATTGTTTTGCTTTCCATTCTCGGCCAGATGTTCCTGCATATATTACCGCTGATATTACTGCTGATATTACTGCTGATAGTATTGCTGGTTGCGCATTCTTCACTATTGAGTAGTGAGAGTCACGCAGCACTTGGTAAAGTCGCACTTTACCCAATTTATTTTCCTTAACGAGTTACGACGTTGAAAGTTTTAACTTTAAAGTTTTAACTTTAAAGTTTTAACGTTTGTCCAGAAATTAGGCACCCCCAACCGTTTTTCATGAACTTGCTGGACGGGCATTTCATTGTTTCAACTTATTTAATTGAGATCTCATGAATCTGCACTGGCCATGATTGCTTAGGAATTACTCCCAAGTAAATGCACCATATCTTATGAAGCTGAGTATTTACATCATTAATGTTTTGTAACGGCAAAATTGACGATGGCTTTACAATTATTTAAAAATGTGAAATAAGTTACAAATAAAAGCAATTAGATGTTGCACTTCAGAAACCACAATTGAAATCATTGAAAAAAAACATCATGAAAATAAAAGCCAGGCAAAACTCACGTTCGATACCCTTCTGTGCTTATAGAATGACAAACTTCAAATAAAACCATTTTTAATTTAAAAAAAAACAAAAAAAAACTGCCAGGCAATCATGAGAAAATTAAAAAGAAAAAGTAACTCAATAAATGTAAATAATTAATTTTAGATAGACATTAAACTGAGTAATATGAGTATTATATAAACGTTTTTGTTTGAGTTTGTATATGTGTGTCAGATCGTTCTTTATGCACTCCGAAAAAGCTGGGATGATTTTCTTGGAAATTTCACAAGAAGGTAGTCGATGTGTCTGGGAGTGACTGAAGTTACACTTTTATACAACCCAACATCATAAGTGTATTTGAGAATTTTTATCACCGCGTGTAGCTCGTAAAGTCAACTGTAATTGTTACATAAGCTATGGTCTCGTTCGAAATGATTTTTTTAGAGCACAATTGAACCATGAAAGTTGATTTTTGTACGTTTAAATTTTATTAAAGTGATTATGTAGAAGAAATTCATAAAATAAACATTTGGTTACAGTGCAATGTAGGCTACAACGTATTTTGAACTAGGTCGCTGCGGTAAGGCACGTAATTTTTTTCTCAGTATACTGCGGGATGCTTCCTAACGTATACAATGACTACCTTGTCACGTTGCCTTACCATGCGTAATACGTAATCTAGTGTAATATTACATTTACAAAAAAAACATAACTGCCCCTCCTCCTAAGTTAAAGAAATTCTTGTCAGCAACACAAAAATAATATATCACAAAATTAATGTCAAGAAGTGAAAAATACTTGAAGCTATATGCATTAAAACGCAAAAAAAAATCTGCGCTTAATCAAATCACATTCAAATCTAGCCAAAACACACTAAAATGGCTGTCGTAACCCCCAGCCAATACCTGACCACATAACTTACCACTCTCTCTCTCTCTCTCTCTCTCTCTCTCTCTTTCACTGGGCAATCACAGCTCGAACACACTCCCCGTTGCTACTAAATATAAATACCTACCAGCCCGGCTCGCACTTATAATCAAGCAGCCCTCCTGAAGATGTCTTTCTGAGAAAACGAAAAGACCAATTACTAACTACACACTGGACTTATATCAATTCTTTTGATCTATACACTAAAAAGATCATCAGAAATATTAAAAAATTAAAAAAAAGGTCTAATGAAACTTTAACAACGTTTATTTGAATTACACACATAACGTTTATTTGAATTACACACACACACAAACACAAGCATACAAACACACACACGCATATATATATATATATATATATATATATATATATATATATATATATATATATATAATTCCCAAACCTAGTCAGATAAGCAAAGCTAACGATGCATGACAATATAATATAATAATACAATGTTTTGACATATTCGTTCATATGTGATATTTATATTTATGCTTATACTTTTTAATGTATTTGTATTCGTATGAATTATTATCGAAGATGCATAATAAGATTTGTGGTGGGTGCAGTAGTTATAGTCGTGGACATGGTACGACGTAATTGTGGAACGCACGGACAAAAAAGATACCGAATCCGCGTGCTGATGTATGAGGAAGATAATTGCAACAAAAAAAAATCAGAAACAAAAGTTTGAGAGTACAGTAGAAATGGGGATTGGGAAATGTGTGGAAAATCATGTTGAGAACAGCGATTGTTTTAGAAAAGTGCCTCGCGAAATCATCGCAGCAGCAGAAAAGCGCAAAATGAGACAAGATGGCCGCTGCTAGAAAATTTCACTCATTTTTCTAACATATATATATATATATATATATATATATATATATATATATATATATATATATATATATATTGTAGATGTTCGTTGATTTTCTTTTTCGACAGTAAAATTATTCTTCGAAATTCAGTGGAAGCCAAGTCGCATTTATTTTGCATTGTTTGTTTTGTTTTACTTCGATCTTTACTGCTTCTAATTTCTCTCTTTCCTGTTTCCCAAACTTTTTCACATTATCTTTGTACCATTCGCAGATATATAGAAGAGACAATTTGAAGACAAAAACTGGTTTTCAATTCTTGCAAAATGTTATATTATTCAACTTTATTTCGTTAGTTTTTGATTAATAAGCTTTTTTCAATGTTTTTTTCATTAGTCTTTTCTGTCTTTAATATTTTCTGTCTTTTTTCTTTATCTTTTTCTGTTTTCTTTCTTTCCGTGTTTCTTTTTGACTTTATTTCTCCTTACTCATTCATTGTCTATATTTTACTTTCCTTCTTTATGCTGTTATTTTTCCTTCTCTTATTTTTCTTTTCTTTTGTATTCTTTATTTTCTTCTTCTTGTCCTTGTTGTTGTTCTTCTTCATCATCTTCTTCATCATCTTTTTCTTCTTTTTCTTCTTTTTCTGTATCACTATTCTTATACTATGTCTATTTCTCCTGTCTAATTCTTTCCGTTCAATTATTTCGAATTTTTTCACAACTCCCCCCCTTTCCTATTTTCAACCTATATCTCCATTTGTGTGTGTCTGTTACTCTTTCACCCACTCTCGGTTCATCTCCACCTCATAGAATATTTAATGACCGCCGTTTAAAATGACAAATTACTTACAACCACGTCATTTACCCGACATTTCCGCAAACCGGCTTTGCGTACAAATGAAAACTCGATTCTTTTTCTCTCTTCCTATTGAAATGCACGCGACAGTATCGCTACCTTTACGACCAACAACAGGCACCCACATACACATATAGTGGCACACCCACATACACATATAGAGGCACACGCACATACAATTATCAACAACAACCATAGAAATAAGTAAATATTAAAGCCAAAGATAATTGACCTTATTATGCCATTGTCAAACGAAAATTTAGAACCTGATTTTTCCACAGGAAATCGAACACAATGAATCGATTGGAGGTAATTTTCAATCGAAAAATTATTTTTGTCAAATTTTGAATTCAAACTTTACAAACTTATCTTCCTTCAGAATTGGGTCATTCAAAAGTTTTCTATCGGGTGACAAGAAAGTTATTGCGGTTTTTGACATTTAACTTCAGATGAACATTTCTCGGCCGAAACACCATCATAATCAACACACTATTGCCAAAGCAGAACAGGTGCATTTACGCGTAAAACTCTTGCGTTCTGGTGCCGATTCGCATAGCGCTTAGGATTTGGAAGCATATCTCATGCAGAAAGTTGTCGAGATGCTAGAAAAGATGTAGTCGGTAGTAGAAAAGTCTGGAGAGTATGGCGGATGAGATAGAGTTTCTTATCTCAATTTGTTCAACTTCTGCAGGGTCATTTTAATAACCTGCAATCGGCCATTGTCGGGGAGGAGGATTGGGCCTTTTTCGTTGACTAATGCTGGGTGTTGTTGTTGAAGTTTCTGATTCATTTCATCCCTTTATTTACAGTACTTCTACGCCGTACTGGTTTTGTTTGCATTCAAAAAACTGTAATGATAAGACTAGTTGCCGGCCATCAAACCGTCATCATGGCCTACTCTTGGCAAGTACTGTGGAGCTTCATCGGCGTCTAACCACTGAGCTGAGCATCGCCGGTTGTCGTAAGAACCTACTTTTCATCGCAAATCACAATCCGGTCGAGAAACGGGTCGTGCGTTTTATTTTGGTTGTCGTTCAATTCCTGACGGACACATTTATCAAGATTTTGTTTTCCAATCTCTTCTAAGTGGTTGGAACTTGTCGTATACGTTACGTCTAATTCAGAAGTATTTTCCTCAACAGTTGTGTGGGGATTTGACTATGTTTCTCAATTGATATCAGCATCCGATGGCCGAGAACTACACTCATCATCTTCAAGACTCTCGTCGCTGCCACAAAATTTCTTAAAGCGCCATCGTGGTTCCTCGGCCAAATGTACTGTTGATATATCGAGCTATTTCAGCTTTTCACCTTAGCTTGAATTGAAATCAGAAAATTATGCGAATTTGCTTATTTTCCATCTTTTATTCAACGTTCTGAAAATAATATTGTTTTAAAATGATTGCAATTGAAACAACTAGATAGAGCCTAAAAAGTCCTTTAAAACTATACATAAAGTAAAGGTATTATAATGAAAACGTATTTAAAATTACATCATTGGAATCAAAATTTAAAATTCCGCAATTTTGATATATCTATATACATATATATATAAATATATATGCATAACTATGCAAAACATTATATATATATATATATATGCATATATATATATATATATATATATATATATATATATATATATATATATATATATATATATATACAGAGAGGGAAAGAGACAGACAGATATGTTATTTACTTGTTTTTGTTGTGTGATACTTTTTGAATGAATTTAATTATTTATACGAAAGTGCATTTTTACCTCAGTGCGATTTAGGAATACTTTTTCATTTTACTAATTTGGTACCCCCGAATGAGGAGCCGCATATGTTGTTCTACAGTTTTTTCTCGTTTTTTATCATATCTTCTAATGGTCCACACCATAAAATACTTAATGTTTTTTACAGTAATATCGATGTTCTCATGTCAGATTTCTAGATATCCGATAATTTTCTCGATGAAATCTTCTTACATCAATGGCCTTTGTTAGAATCATTTGTTTATTTCTGTTGATAGCAACTCAGTTATTGTCGTACTGTTTCTGTCTTTGACAATAACTTCGTTGTTGATGAGGCTATATGCAACAGTATTGATAATGGAGTTTAACTTCTATCTGTTTATCCTTTAGCTTTGCATATACTGACTTCACTGTTCTTCATTTTCATTGACCCACTCAGTTTAACCGCATATAGATCTTGTTGATCAAATCTATTTTCCACTTTTTTTGTCTCATGACTCGTCCCAATTTCTCACCTTCTCTACACGCTTTCCTGATAATGACTGTCATCAACAATCTTTACTCTACTTTTCTCGCGTCCGCTCCTGTCCCATATTTAATTTCCTCTTTTCTTCTATTTAGTTTTTCGACCATGCTGTTATTAACGTTGAGGTTTATTTTTCTGTCATCGCGCTTTCCATTCATATGAAGATATTTAGATAAAAGAAAAGCTAATTGCAATGAGTTTTGCAGCTTCCTGTGTGACGTACCATTGTGCCTTATCTTTGGTATGTGTCCTAATAACGTTACTAAGGTGGTAACTGTCGAGCCTTTTGTTGGAATTGACGCTTTGATTCCTAATCGTATGTTTCAAAAATCAATCCTCATTCTCTTTCTTTACTTTGCAGATTTCATTAGATTTAACATATTAATTAATATATTGATTAATAGTTTAATCATATTAATTAATAGTTTAATCATATTAATAGGTTTAACATATTAATTAATAGTTTACTCATATTATTAGGTTTAACATATTAATTAATAACTTAATCATATTATTAGGGTTAACATATTAATTAATAGTTTCTCCTACTATTAGGTTAAACATATTAATTAATAGTTTAATCATATTAGATTTAACATATTAAATAATAGTTTAATCATATTATTAGGTTTAACATATTAATTAATAGTTTAATCATATTAATAGGTTAAACATATCAATTTATAGTTTAATCAAGTCGTGATGGTTCTAAGGCTTCTAAACAATTCTACTAAAGAGTTAACAATGCCTGTAATTGATCCATATAAGACGAAATCTTGTTATTTTCAAAGAATTTTGGACTTTCCAATTTAAAAAGGTTTGCGTTATTGATTTGTGGAGAATCTACGATAATGCTCTTAATGGATATTCATACTCTTTTTTATATTAACGTTGTATCATCTTGTGAAGATAAAATTCATTTTTTATGGCAATAATTTTCTTGAAAATTCTGGTGTCCTGCTCCCTATTTTTCTTCAAAAACTCACTTTTTTGACAATATCATTATTTTGTCGAAAATTGTTGCTAGCGTCCATTCTAATAAATCATGATGCACGTCCTGTGGTTGTTCTCAAACATTGTGATCCTTAACTTGCGTTTTATTTCTCTCGCTTCTGATTTACTTTTCCTTGAAATGATTTTTTCTATAATCCTTAAACCTTCTGGTGACTGTTCCGATTCAACTAAGTATCGTGCTGTTTATCCCCCCTTTGTATTAAATAGAGTTTTAGAAAATTTAGTAAAATGCAAATTTGTTCATTTTAGAATGTGTAAACACCTGCAATGATGAACAGTATAATTTTCGTGGTGTTTGATCAAATGTTTTAACTTTTAAATGCTTTTACTTTCGGTTTAAAGACAAATATGAAGAGAGTAGCGCCATTGTGTGTGACATTTGAAAGGTGTTCGACAAAGTATGACATCTTGGCTTTCACACGAATTCCAAGGTTATATTGCATTGCAAGGTACTTGAGATTATTATACCTTTTCTTTCTCATCGAAGCTTGCTTGTAACTCTGGATAGTGACTTTTCATCTAATTGCTGATGTTCAACAAGACTCTGTTCCAACACGGCTTCTTTTCAATATAAATTATTTCCAGAAAATGTTTATTCAGAAGATTTACTTTATTCCTGGCTTTACCCGCTATTCTGGTGTTGCTTTTAACTTGGCTCCCTGAGATCAGTGGAAATATGAATCTAATCATAAATTTGACTATTGGTGAAGCATTGAGGTAGGTGTTTTGTTTCATCCTTATGAGATTCAATTCGTTTCTTTCAATCCTTTTTCTGCCAAAGATTCTAGCATGCGCGTGTGTTCAGACGGATCTTTCTTTTTTATCAAACTTTCTTGAAATTCGTACATATGATTTATAAGGTTACATGTGGGATCTATTTTATTTATATGCGCGTTTGATATCTAGTCTTATTTCGAGTCGTGATTTCGTCGGAATATTCATACACAGGCTATTCGCCTATGCCTATTACTAAATTCCGCTAAGCTATTTGTTAAGGGCACAAAAAAGTCGATCGGTCTGAGATTTCAATAAAGCAAATTTCGCATTTTGTCTGTCTTTTTTACAAACATTAATTTAGTAAAATGACTATTTTCTGTGATTATGACTTTAACTATGTCTTCTAAAATATTAATGTGATTAGAAAACATGGATACTTTCTAATCTAAACTTTTTAAATAACACCAGCCTTGTAACAATAAAAAAGAAGAATAACACAAAGTACGCGCCAATTTTATTAGTTGATCCTAACTCCACTTCAATAATATTGGAAACATCCGTCGAACACATAAATTCTGATCCCAACATTTTTAACGAAATTCAGATGCTAATGGGCATAGCGCTAAACCTCCTATTTGGATTTCGACCAAAAATTCTCGTGTATTTTTCGACAGTTTTAAGACACTTTCGAATAAAAATTAAAAATAACGGTTTCCATTTAGAAACTTTAGATCATAACAAAACAGGTCTGAACGTTAAAAATAAACGTCAATAAATCTGACATTCTAACATTTATATACATGAAAATAATTATCCTGGCAGTATATCCGTTGTAAAACATATATATTATCGGGGATCCTAACTGTATCAATAAGGATTATCTTCACTATCAAACGCAGTGCTTACGTTCATTCCACTGCTTTTCTCGCTCATTTTTTTTTGTGGGGGGCTTAAAGTGTTACGCATGTGCACGCCAAATCCCGTCCAATTATGAGAGCTCGAGATCGCGAATTTTCAAAACATTGAGTTGAGGCAGCCATTTTTTCTACTACACTTATGCTATTTAATATATTTATAAAAAAGTTTACATTTACATAAGCGATAAATTTATAAATTATTCTACATTTTATATTTCCGCCATTATTATTATTATTACTTTTCATGGCGCCCTCGCACAAGCATATCAGGAAAATATGGCTGCTTTCGAAATTTTTGGCGCCAGTTTGAATATTTTAATTTCCTCTAGTTTGAAACAAAATACAAAGAAAACAAATTAAATTTTTGGAATTGTGAAATATTATGATAAATGAATGATAATGGCGACATCAGATTTTCTTATTCCTTTCCTGTGTAATGATAATCTACTTTCTATGACATTTGTGTTTTTCATTTATATTTTGAATTTGTTCATTCAATTAACACCTTATCTTTGCCAAATACCGTTTAAAACAGATGCTTATTGACATTACATTTATTTCGAGTCAGTATGAGCAGCAGTTTTATTTCACCTTTCGTGTTTGATAATCACGCTGTTCAGGCCAAGATCGCAATAATAGTGTCAATTTAATCATATTCACATGGACGGTGGACAGATAAACTTACTCAGGACATTTATCATGGTGTAATAAAAATCATTTTCATGCTTTTCAATAAAAACAATATTTCTCCCTTTTCATCTAAAGAATATTTTAAAGTTCTCAACAAAAGAACGTTGTGCACTTTGCAACATAAAAAACACTTTGTATCAAGCTGAAGTGTTCTTTACTCTATTCGTGCAATGCTTATATCGATTAAAATGATTTCTGATGTGCTGCTATGACCAATTAAATTGTTTTATTTTTTAGCGGCTAAATATATTTACCGGTATAATTTAGCAATAAAATGAGGAATTTAGTTGTTTATGTGTGCGCAATTTTTTGCGCTATGTCGAGTTGTATTTTGGTTGGCGTATTAATACAATTAGAACAGCATTGTACATGTTTACAACTAAGTTTCACTCATCCATTGAACTATGTTCTTGAGCAAACAAAACGCAGATCGAGTCAAGTAGACAGTCTGGAAATTTCTCTTTCCTTCTTATAATTATGGGACGACGTGCTGGAATAAATTCATTTAATTATTTACAAAGTGAAGCCTGCTGACCAGGTAACGCAATTCGGATGTCTATATTATCGTATTTTCTGTTCTGTTTAATTAGTATATATTATTATAAAGGAAACGTTCATGTTTTTCTTCAAATTCTCGGTGATCTTTTTCTTATTCAAGTCAGATGTGTATAATCACAGTGACTCAATAAAATGGTTATATCCCTATCTCAACACTCTTCATATGCACAACCACCTCTCCACAATAGCTCCATTACTCTTTCTACTTCCCTATCAACCCAAACAGTTTTTGGCAGTTATTATCCATGCTTGTATTGAGTAATATTTCCATATTTAGGATGATGAATCTCTGCCCCATTCAAGAATTTCTGGCCCTACTTGTAATTTTCCCTGCACGATCCATCTCCCGGATGCGATGTGACTAGTGTCAGTGTTTTTATAAATACTATTGTGATTTGTGTTCTCAAGAATAGTCTTTAGTGAAGAGCAAATTATAGTATCTGTTTCGATTGTAGATTTCATCTTTTCAGTGCTTAGCTATTAAAAGAAATCCTTAAATACTAAGTACATTATATATTTAAGTCTAAGTCACATAGCAGCTTTTTTGTGTTCGATTCTCCCCACATTAAAAAAATCAATCTTAATTCTGGGTCCACTAGTGATCCAAGTAAATAGTAACACAAATATGCAAGTATTTTTGAATGAATTGTTTTCTTATTTTACTGAATAAACATTAATGTTGACTAAATGTTGTCATAAAGAAAGAATGTTTCCAGAATCTATTTTGCAACGGATAGCATTAATAAACACCTACTGTATGTTTTGCTTTTATTTTGAGTGCGGTAAGTAAGAATGTACTAGTACTTGTTCAATATTTATCTTGAATATTTAACGAAAGAGTTATTTATTTTAACGGCTTTCTTTAATGTAAATTTATATGTTGCAATTTTAATGTTAAAATCATGTGGCTTTACTAATATATGAGGATAAACATTATTATTATTATTAATATTATTATTATTAATATTATTATTATTATTATTATTATTAATATTATGATTATTATCATTATTATTGTCATTATAAATATTATTATTAATACTATTATTATTAATATTATCATTATTATTATTAATAATATTATCATTATTATTATTAATAATATTATCATTATTATTAATAATAATATTATTATTATTATTTTCAATAATATTATCATTATTAACATTATTATTATCATTATTAACATTATTATTAATATTATCATTATTATTATTATTATTACTATCATTATTAACATTATTATAATCATTATCATTATTATAATTATTATTATTATTAATAATAATAATAATAATATTAATAATAATGATAATAATTCGATATAATTATAAAATAAGTATAAAAAGACGAAAAATCAAGAAGAAGAATATAGAAATAAAGTTTCTAATGTTTAGTTATCATAGAAAAATGCCTTAAGAAAATGTCAAATTTCACATGTTTTCTAATGCATTCAAATTAGAATAAGTAACGCAATAGATAGCCATGTTATCTAATGCATTCAAATCAGAATAAGTAACGCAATAGATAGCCATGTTATCTAATGCATTCAAATTAGAGTAAGTAACGCAATAGATAGCCATGTTTTCTAATGCATTCAAATAAGAATAAGTAACGCAATAGATAGCCATGTTTTCTAATGCATTCAAATTAGAATAAGTAACGCAATAGATAGCCATGTTTTCTAATGCATTCTAATAAAAATAAGTAACGCAATAGATAGCCATGTTTTCTAATGCATTCAAATTAGAATAAGTAACGCAATAGATAGCCATGTTTTCTAATGCATTCAAATAAGAATAAGTAACGCAATAGATAGCCATGTTATCTAATGCATTCAAATTAGAATTAGTAACGCAATAGATAGCCATGTTTTCTAATGCATTCAAATAAGAATAAGTAACGCAATAGATAGCCATGTTTTCTAATGCATTAAAATTAGAATAAGTAACGCAATAGATAGCCATGTTTTCTAATGCATTCAAATAAGAATAAGTAACGCAATAGATAGCCATGTTTTCTAATGCATTCAAATTAGAATAAATAACGCAATAGATAGCCATGTTACCTAATGCATTCAAATTAGAATAAGTAACGCAATAGATAGCCATGTTTTCTAATGCATTCAAATTAGAATAAGTAACGCAATAGATAGCCATGTTTTCTAATGCATTAAAATTAGAATAAGTAACGCAATAGAAAGCCATGTTTTCTAATGCATTCAAATTAGAATAAGTAACGCAATAGATAGTCATGTTTTCTAATGCATTCAAATTAGAATAAGTAACGCAATAGATAGCCATGTTATCTAATGCATTCAAATTAGAATAAGTAACGCAATAGATAGCCATGTTTTCTAATGCATTAAAATTAGAATAAGTAACGCAATAGATAGCCAAGTTTTCTAATGCATTAAAATTAGAATAAGTAACGCAATAGATAGCCATGTTTTCTATTGCATTAAAATTAGAATAAGTAACGCAATAGATAGCCATGTTATCTAATGCATTCAAATTAGAATAAGTAACGCAATAGATAGCCATGTTTTCTAATGCATTCAAATTAGAATAAGGAACGCAATAGATAGCCATGTTTTCTAATGCATTAAAATTAGAATAAGTAACGCAATAGATAGCTATGTTATCTAATGCATTCAAATTAGAATAAGTAACGCAATAGATAGTCATGTTTTCTAATGCATTCAAATTAGAATAAGTAACGCAATAGATAGCCATGTTTTCTAATGCATTCAAATAAGAATAAGTAACGCAATAGATAGCCATGTTTTCTAATGCATTCAAATTAGAATAAATAACGCAATAGATAGCCATGTTATCTAATGCATTCAAATTAGAATAAATAACGCAATAGATAGCCATGTTTTCTACTGCATTAAAATTAGAATAAGTAACGCAATAGATAGCCATGTTTTCTAATGCATTCAAATTAGAATAAGTAACGCAATAGATAGCCATGTTTTCTAATGCATTAAAATTAGAATAAGTAACGCAATAGATAGCCATGTTTTCTATTGCATTAAAATTAGAATAAATAACGCAATAGATAGCCATGTTATCTAATGCATTCAAATTAGAATAAGTAACGCAATAGATAGCCATGTTTTCTAATGCATTCAAATTAGAATAAGTAACGCAATAGATAGCCATGTTTTCTAATACATTCAAATTAGAATAAGTAACGCAATAGATAGTCATGTTTTCTAATGCATTCAAATTAGAATAAGTAACGCAATAGATAGCCATGTTTTCTAATACATTCAAATTAGAATAAGTAACGCAATAGATAGTCATGTTTTCTAATGCATTCAAATTAGAATAAGTAACGCAATAGATAGCCATGTTTTCTAATGCATTCAAATTAGAATAAGTAACGCAATAGATAGCCATGTTTTCTAATACATTCAAATTAGAATAAGTAACGCAATAGATAGTCATGTTTTCTAATGCATTCAAATTAGAATAAGTAACGCAATAGATAGCCATGTTTTCTAATGCATTCAAATTAGAATAAGTAACGCAATAGATAGCCATGTTTTCTAATACATTAAAATTAGAATAAGTAACGCAATAGATAGCCATGTTATCTAATGCATTCAAATTAGAATACGTAACGCAATAGATAGCCAACGAATCGCCGGCATGTCTTGTTATGAGATAGAGCTTTCTAGATAAAATTACAAAATGCATTTTGAACTATATAAATATAGCTAACATCTATCAGTTCTCAGGATTTTCTCGATTTGAACACCTCATAAAACTGAACCAAAAATAATCCCTCATCTTTTTTTTTGTGTATTCCTTTCTCGACTGACACTTGATTTCAATGTTGAAACCTTTCGCCTTCCATGTGACTTTTCATCTTGCCTTAAAGAGAAATCCTTGAAATCCAGCACACTGCCTTTAAGCCGTTAGCGTTGGTGTCAACGCCGGGAAATTTGTGAACATACGTTTCAAGCAATTAACTCAATTTAATGAAGATTACACGGTTCAAAGCGTTCTAGTGCGCCTGGCGCAACGCATTAAGTAAACAGACATTCAACTTTGTTTGATAACAATTCAATTACTAAAAGGTAAACTCAGTCGTTGCACTGAAACAGCACATGAAATTAAAGCAAGCCTGAAATTATTTAAAGCGGAAATTGAAGCAAACTGAACCCCCTTCGAATCTCGTTAACTAGATATTTCTCATTTCCAGATGTTTTCACGTGAATCTGAAAGAAATAAGATTCCAATAAAATTCCCTCAAGTATTTGCAAGTCAAAATCAAATATCTAACAGAGTTGTCTATTTTCCGATCAAAAACTGAGGAAATGCACATTAAACACGAATAAAAGAATGTGTTGATGCTTCAAAGCGTAATTACAAGAACTATGTTCGATAAAAAGAGTCCTTTTCCGTAACATGTGTAGGAGCTTGTGACACCTTTCCTTTGAGAGAGAGCCAACGAATGAGGGCCCCATGATATTGTGCTAGTTTGGGGCAAGAATGTGAATTAGACGAAGGCAAAGAATTTACTTGTTTGCATCTTCGCTAACAAATGTGATCCTAAAAACATATGAAAATACAACGAACTTTGTGTATTATTTTTGGATTAATTTTTCGAGCTTCACGAACAGAAATCACCTGGCATTGGAATAATAAATAAATAATAAATATTGAAACTGTTGTTTCAAAGATAATTAAAGAATGAGAATTGTAAATTAAAAAAAAATATTTCGAAATGTGTTCCAATATTACAAAAAAATTTTTTAAAGTTCAGGTCGTCCAAATTAGTAACTAATAAAGGAGATGATCAGAAAAGGTTATAAAATAAATATCAATTCTGTTTGTGTGCAGATTTATTTTACTATTTTAGTCATAAACATTTATGAGATTTGGAATGTTAACTAATGGCGTTCATTCAATGAATCGATAAAATCATCACGTTTTGAATGATATTAACAAGTCACCAGTTAACCTAAGATCACTCGCGAACAAAGGTTAATGAGTTTATTAAGTGGACAGATTAATATCGATTGTTGTAACTGGTCAGAATTTCATTCTGTAAGATAACTGTTTTACAAGAATTTGTTTAAATTGAATTTGAAAACAACTAAGTTGTAGTCAGCTGAGAATCACCCCAATATTATAGTGTTCTAGAGATGAGTATTTCCTGGAAATAAATGTTACTATGGCAGTTCTATTTATTTTTAAGAACTCCGAAGAAGAACATGAGATGTTTGACGATGGATGTAGTTAGATGAGTTTAGTTGACAATGTTTTTCAAGAAAAGAATAAATTTGTTAAGGGATGCACTTCGTAAGTGAGTCTTGTTGTGTGTAATGTGCACAGTAGTGAAGGATACTATTTTCATCTTTATTATAGCAGGCATTGGAGAGTCACAAGTTCACAATAGTGATTGTTTTAAAAAACTATTTTTAATAGCACATTTTTTATAATAGCAAAATATTGTTACTTGAATACCACAACTAAAACTGCATATTAAATATGTATTCCGAAATAAGTTTTTGTTCATTTAACCTGATGCGTTTATGAATACTCCTCGTTATACAATGTTATTTTATCGTTGGTTTAACTCAACATTACTGTGTATTATTTGTACTTGAGTTTGAAACCAAACAAATTTCTATGGGAACGTACATACAGGCTTCAGATTAATTACAGATGTGAGTAAGACGTGATGTTCCCTAAGGTTTCGTGCCTGGTCTTATTCATATTCTACTCTATATCAACATGGCAAGAGTGGAGAAGGAAACATTCTCCTATTTGCAGATGACATCAAATCAGTAGGCCGAGAAAGCGAGATAGGCAATCTCAAGTTTAATCTTCAATATGCCTGGAAACGATCCATTACATTACATTTATGCGCAAATGTCTATAAATGAAGTCATATTACTGTGTATTCTTACTTACCGTGCAGACACAATTCTGCTCAAGGATATGAACGGCACAAGTGGTTCATAAGAGTAGTGGTAGATGAGCAGAAATCAGACGCTGACGGTATTAATGTTGGAGTTCCTCGGGGGTCTATCCTTGGCCCAACTCTGTTCCTGACTTACACCAATTGTCTCCCAAATCAAATCCTTAGATCATTCGTAGACATTTATGCTGACGACGCTATCATCTATAGGTACACTTCAAAGGCCATAAATGACCAAGTTCTCTCTGATTCTCTCTCTTCTGATCTTGAGCGCGTGGTTCAATGGGGAAAGATGTGGCTGGTTAATGTTAATGCATCTAAATCCAAGCTTGTATCTTTACAGTAACAACGCTCTGATCCCTGTCTGACATCAATTGAAATGAATGGATCTCTTCTCATGGAGGCTCATTGTTTTGACAAGCTTTTGGTTCTGATCATTACTCCTGATCTGAAGTAGAACACGTACATCAAATTTGTTGCCAAGGTCCTTGGAAAAATGGCGGGATCATTCTATCGCTCCGGTAGATATCTCACTGTTGATGCAGTTCTCTACCTGCATAAGAATGAGGTACGTCCAAAGATAGAGTACTGTTGCCACATCTGGGTAGGAGATGCTTGAAGAAGCTTATTCTGTCTTGAAAGAGTTTAACATAGATTTTGTACCCTAGTTCGGGATGCGTTTTTCTCTTTTCTGCAACCTCCTTACCACAGAATAGACATTGCGAACCTGTCACTGCTTTATCGTTATTTTCATGGCAAATGCTCGTCTGAGCTCTAATCTATGTTCAGTTTCCCTGCTTTCCAGTTAACTACAATATGGTTGTCTTCGAGTCCAACGTGTACAAGTTCTTGATGAGCCGTCCCCTAAATAATCCAATTTACCAAATTGCCCCTACTAACGAGTATTATAATATTGCCCCACTGACTACTATACACTTATTAATCCTTATTCTTGAGTGTCCTCCAAGCCTTGATAAGTGATGACTCATTTGTAAAAAATGTACTTCTAAGCTACCTAAACTGGAACAAAGGGTTGCAAACAACGCAAAGGCTACCAAGTTCTGATTCAACATTACTCATGAAAACATGCTCTGCAAATATTTCTCTTACTTTATATCTCCTTCTGTCAGACGCATGTTAGTATATGCTGTCCAAGCCGTTGTCTTGTATCTTATACTGAACATCAAATAGCTACAGATTGTTCAAAGAATGTATAGAATGTGCAGGAATAATGGGATCTGCCCAATTTAGAGAAATCAACCTTTTTACCTTTAACGCCGACAATTATACGGATAGCTCATTTTAGCCTACAATTACCCTTTTAATCATTAGGATCTTCTCCAGGACCTATTATTTATCCTAAATCAACAAGAGGTCTACATGGAAACCATTGGAACTGTGCTACAGCCGATTTTTAAAAGTCTTTTTTTTGTGTCAAATCTATTAAATTAAATTGAAAATAAAATCAATCCGACGGGTTCTGATAATTACGTCTAAAGCCGAAATCGACCAAAGGCACAGTTGTATGCAAGCCATGATTTGACTACGCATTCTTGTAACTGTAATATATTCTGTTAATCGATTAAATTTTGAAAGGTAGACAAATTTATAGCTAATATTATACAATATTACTAGTGCGCTTGATAGAAGAAAATCAACACAAAACGGTAGCAAATGATGAAAAAAGTATAGTAATTTCATGAAGCCAATGAACCGCCTCAATTGTAACGATTGTTCTGGCGACTAATTACTGTGTGAAGACCCCATAAAAATGCTCAAAAGAAAGAAATTTGTCAGAATGAAGAGCTAATATCTGAAACTAAGCGTATTTTGAGACCCAAATCAAATCCTTCTAACAAACATTATATAATTAGTAGATCACGTTTAAGTCGAATTTTATCTGATATTTTTTGTATAAGTAGTTACGTATTGATGAGTTAGAATCTTCCAATTTTAAATAAAACTCATTACATGATATTTTACTTTCGAAAACAATCCTATGCTTACAGGTTCTTCTAAATAAAATAAAATTCATAAATAATTAGTAATTTGTGACTACTAAAAAATCGATCTAATTCTGAAATATTTGAATTTTCAAAATAAGATTGTATCCAGATCATAGCCACAAACGAACTGATATTTAAGGACTGTTTGATAAATTTGAAAATTTCACAAAAATCTGAAGTATCCACGTCTGTCATTTTAATGATTTGTAAATTGATTTTGGCGTTGTAGACAACGTTTGATAAGCTACAGGTCATGCTGAATGTAAAAGAAATTGTACTGCCCGTGCGCAACTTGAGTAAAATCCAAGCCCATATTCATTTTCTTAAAAGCAAACCGTGTATGGCTTAAAAGACGAATCATTTTTTTTTTTGCGTGGCAAGTAATGTAAACATAAGAAAAGTTTATTTGTAGTTACTCACTTAACTAAGAAACTATATTTATTCATTTACAATATTCAATTTTTACAAACAAAGCCTTTTTCATTATATACATATATATATATATATATGTATATATATATATATATATATATACATTTATATATATATATATATATATATATTATAAATTTAGTTCGGAATCTCTGGAAGCATCTGTTTTTGAAGAATTGGTGCGATATATAATATGCAATTGATAACATAGATTGGAATTAAAATCTTGTTTGGCAAAAAAGTGAGGGCTATTATTTTATTAATTGACTGTATATTTAGAATTATGTATTGATTTTGTACAAGAGAATGAATGGATTGCAGATTTTTAAGACTCGGGTTATATTCATTTTATATCTATCTATAAACCTATAAAGATGCGTATTTCCCTCGGTTTTATATTGATGTTAAAAGCCTACTTTTTCTAATTAAAATTATTACTACGAAACTTTTAATATATTTAGTCATGGATATGCGAGCCACTTCATGAATTTCCATGAGAACCTAGCGTTCATTAATTAATTATTCATGTTTATATTTTCTTGGTCGATGATTGGTTTTATATAACCATTAAGTCTAATTCTATTCATGCATGTTCATGAATGTGCGAAAGGTTTCTGCCAAACACCTGTCCGAGTATTTGGTCTACAGACGTGTACCTGATATATGTGGTATTTGGATCTAGGGAACGCTTTCGGTTTTCAGTCTGCAATGTACCAGCTAAGCGGTCAAACTTTTGCAGGAGTAAACGGACTATCTTCTGAACATATGTACATATTAATTTTTAGCTTAAAGTTTCTTAATTTTTAGCTATTTTCCTCTATCTGGTTATAAAATGATAATGCCAATTCAGTTGAATAACTTCAAATAATTATTGATCCATGAAATTAAAAAAAAAAACTGATTATAATAATGAAGTCTTCTCAATTTATAAACTTTCAAAGAAATGCTCTTTTTACCAACGGATAAGCATTAGTAAAAGTGTATTACTGATTAGCATGAATTTAAACAACATATAAAAAATGTGACAAAAGAAAAAAACATAGAGTAACAAACTAAAATCAATCAATCAACACGTCAATCAATTAACTCATGAAACAGTAATCCGTAAAGGCAAAGATAGAATCTGTAATCAAAGCATAAACAATTCAAATGTGAACTGCAGCATTAAATCATTTGTGAAAAATCAATTAATCTATGAAGTTGTATGTAATAATAATGAAAAGCATGCTTCCTCATTATCGTGAAAGCCAAAACGTAAAAAAGTCGGAAGAAATTGTACTACAACCCCCCTACCACACTAACCTTTGTGAATTAAGTCAATTAATCTCTTGCAAACTATCAGTTGTTTCTAAGAATACACACTAGTTTAAATATCCATTTAGGGATAGTAATCGATTTGCTATGAAAAAAAACTGTTTTTGGAATTTCAAAATAAAACAATATTAAACAATTTCAAAACAACACAATATTAAACAATTTCAAAACAATATCAAACAATTTCAAAACAGAAAAATATTAAACAATTTCAAAACAAAACAATATTAAACAATTTCACAGCAACACAATATTAAACAATTTCAAAACGGAACAATATTAAACAATTTCAAAACAAAACAATATCACACAATTTCAAAGCAGAACAATATTAAACAATTTCAATACAAAATAATATTAAACAATTTCACAGCAACACAATATTAAACAATTTCAACACAATATTAAACAATTTCAAAACCGAACAATATTAAACAATTTCAAAACAAAACAATATTAAACAATTTCAAAAAATAACAATATAAAACAATTTCAAAACAAAACAATATTAAACAATTTCAAAGCAACACAATATTAAACAATTTCAAAACAATATTTAAAAATTTTAAAACAAAACAATATTAAACAATTTCAAAACAATATTAAACAATTCTAAAACAATATTAAACAATTTCAAAACTATATTAAACAATTTCACAACAAAACAATATTAAACAATTTCAAAACAATATTAAACAATTTCAAAACAATATTAAACAATTTCAAAACAATATTAAACAATTTCAAAACAAAACAATATTAAACAATTTCAAAACAAAACAATATTAAACAATTTCAAAGTAAAACAATATTAAAAAATGTCAAAACAATATTAAACTATTTAAAAACTAAACAATATTAAACAATTTTAAAACAAAACAATATTAAACAATTTATAAACAAAACAATATTAAACAATTTCCAAACAATATTAAATAATTTCCAAACAATATTAAACAATTTCAAAACAAAACAATATTAAACAATTCCAAAAGAAAACAATCTTAAACAATTTCAAAACAATATTAAACAATTTCAAAGCAGAACAATATTAAACAATGTCAAAACAAAACAATATTAAAAAATTTCAAAACAAAACAATATTAAACAATTTCAAAACAATATTAAACAATTTCAAAACAAAACAATATTAAACAATTTCAAAACAAAACAATATTAAACAATTTCAAAACAATATTAAACAATTTCAAAACGGAACAATATTAGACAATTTCAAAACAATATTAAACAATTTCAAAACGGAACAATATAAACAATTTCAAAACAATATTAAACAATTTCAAAACAAAACAATATCAAACAATTTCAAAACAATATCAAACAATTTCAAAACAAAACAATATTAAACAATTTCAAAGATAAACAATATTAAACAATTTCAAAACAAAGCAACATTAAACAATTTCAAAACAATATTAAACAATTTCAAAACAATATTAAACAATTTCAAAACAAGACAATATTAAACAATTTCAAAGCAAAACAATATCAAACAATTTCATAACAAAACAATATCAAACAATTTCAAAGCAATATTAAATAATTTCAAAACAAAACAATATTAAATAATTTCAAAACAAAACAATATTAAACAATTTCAAAACAAAACAATATTAAACAATTTCACAACAAAACAATATTAAACAATTTCAAAACAAAACAATGTAAAACAATTTCAAAACAATATTAAACAATTTCAAAACAGAACAATATGAAACAATTTAAAAACAAAACAATATTAAACAATTTCAAAACAATATTAAACAATTTCAAAACGGAACAATATGAGATAATTTTAAAACAATATTAAAAAATTTCAAAACCGAACAATATTAAACAATTTCAAAACAATATTAAACAATTTCAAAACAAAGCAATATCAAACAATTTCAAAACAAAACAATATTAAACAATTTCAAAGCAAAACAATATTAAACAATTTCAAAACAAAACAACATTAAACAATTTCAAAACAATATAAAACAATTTCAAAACAATATTAAACAATTTCAAAACAAAACAATATTAAACAATTTCAAAACAAAACAATATCAAACAATTTCAAAACAAAACAATATCAAACAATTTCAAAACAATATTAAATAATTTCAAAACAAAACAATATTAAATAATTTCAAAACAAAACAATATTAAACAATTTCAAAACAAAACAATATTAAACAATTTCAAAACAAAACAATATTAAACAATTTCAAAACAAAACAATGTTAAACAATTTCAAAACAATATTAAACAATTTCAAAACAGAACAATATGAAACAAGTTCAAAACAAAACAATATTTAACAATTTCAAAACAATATTAAACAATTTCAAAACAAAACAATATTAAACAATTTCTAAACAAAACATTATTCAACAATTTCAAAACAAAACAATATTAAACAATTTCAAAACAAAACAATATTTAACAATTTCAAAACAAAGCAATATGAAACAATTTCTAAACAAAACATTATGAAACAATTTCAAAACAAAACAATATTAAACAATTTCAAAACAAAACAATATTAACCAATTTCAAAACAAAACAATATTAAACAATTTCAAAACAAAACAATATAAAACAATGATTTTCAATCGTGTTAATCAAACGTGACCTCTCTTAAAAAATAAGAACCAAAAATGTTTCGAATATCGAGTTTCCTTTCTTAGTTAATAGTAATTATTAAGTAACTAATTCATGAGATTAAAAAATCCCTCCTAACTGCGTGATTCGGTGTTGCCTTCCAAATATTAAAGTGTTATTTACAAAACTGTTGTATTTTGTAGGGTTTGGAAAAATCCATTAAACTAAAATTACTACAATGACTACTACTACTATACTACTATAACTACTACTACTACTACGATGACTACTGCTACTACTAGTACAACTATTGATTAATACTACTACTACTACTATTACTATGCATTATAATATATATAATATATAAAATATATAATATGTTATATATTTTATTCTGAATCACTTAGAAAGTTTTTCTATCAATCTTATTGATTAGTTGATATAAATCATAAGAATTGTAACTGATAACAAAATTAAAAATTTTCACTTTGTCTAATGCAACATTTCCTGAAATTGTTTTTCAATTATTCATGCTATCATGTATGGGATAATACAAGGAATGGTTCATGTAAGGTTTTCCTTCTATGGTATTTTTATTAAGATATCATCTCCAAATTGCTTACCTCAAATGTTAGTCATAAAATCCCATTAAACCCTGCCAGATGTCAACCTGATAGTTAAAACTACTATTACTTTTCATCAGGCATTTACTATCCTTAGAGATATGTTTCACCGAGGACTTTTTTACTCTGTGCTGTTTTACTAATGGATTAGGTTATTATTATTATTATAATAATACGCATTATCACCGTTACTATGATTATACCTAGTGTGTTAAAAATGTACTTTATTTCCCTAGGTTTCATTTTGCGATCTTTCCATCTTACTTGTGTTATTTTAAGTATCATCATCATCATCATCATCTCGCTCTCTGCATTAAAAAGGGTAGAAAAATTGGACCTCTTCTGCTGGCGGCTAAAACGTAAAATTTATCTCTCTCTATCCCTCTATCTAGATATTTTTGTCTCCTTCACTATTTTTCTTGAATAAAAAATGGCATCAAAATGAAATAAAAAAGTAAATGAATAAAATGTTTAGCACCTATGTAATGATTATGTCCGCAATTTGCAATATTCAATGAAAATAATAGAACTATAACGGTAGATAATCATATCTCTGAATTAGCAAATAAAACTACATGTTGAATCTCCATAAGTATTTATTACTGAAAAAATAATCGGGTTGGATAGACTAAGTCATAGATTTAGTCGACTAGAACGTTCGAAAATCCAATTGACTTTTCTTTATATACCATATACACGTCCAAGGAAATAAACCTTTCAATAAAACAGACGCCAAAAAATGAATAAAATTATGTAAAGTATCAAATTACAAAAAGAAAATGACAGACAATTACGAACATTGAAGGCATGTTTATTTTTTAGTTCAAATGTTTAATGTATTTTTCGTGTGTATGAGTTGAAACCAAAAAGAAATGGACCGGTGTGAGTAGAAATGGGAAATTTTACATTGAAAACGAGGTGCCGCTATTGAGGTCAGTGCTTAGGAATGTTAAAATTGATGTCGGTGCTTCCCGTTATGAATAGGAGTTTAATGAGGAGTTCCATTCGAGACTAGAAAACTTCTTGACGTTGTCGTCGCTTCATTCATTTGTAGCCCTTCAGATAATTCAATGGCTTCCTCATCCTTTCCCCTATATCAGCCACTTGTTGGACAAATAAGAAAAGATTGAGAAAATCTATTTCTAAAAACAACTTAGCAACGTAAGGCAACAATCATGAATTTTGGATATAACATCTGCATCAGCAGTATTTTTTAAAGGTGATAAGTTGCGTTTGCAACACATCAGCCATCTTAAAATAAACGTCATACATAACTGATATAACCTCCAGACTATAGTGGAATGGGGCCGTAAATGAATGGTAACATTTAATGCTAGTAAAATTAAGCTGCCCTCCTTTAACAATTACAAGACGCCTCTCCAACCCCATATATCCATGACAAATAGCACCTACCTGAGAATTATGCCTTCAGACTCCTCGGCCTCACATTTGCGGGCAATATGAACTGGAACAAATACATAGAGGGTATTGCAAAGTGTGCTGCAAAGAAGGTGGGTTTTCTTTATTGAGCTAGAAGACTACTCACGCTTGTACATTTACAAGGCCACCATTCGCCTATGCATGGAGTATTGTTGCCACGTCGGGGCTGTTGCATCTACCACGAGTCTCTCCCTCTTAGATAAAGTCCAAAAAAAGAGTTGTCAATCTAATCGGTCCCACTTTATCAACTAATCTCTAGCCCCTGTCTCATCGCCACAATGTTGCATCACTGTGCCTGTTTTACAAATATTTTAATGGAATGTGTACTGATGAACTCGTTTCACTTGTACCTCTCGACGTACATATCCCCAACAACCCCGCTTAGCAATAAGATATAACCCCTTGCAGAAGTTTAAATGTAACATAAACAAATATCTTGTTAATCTTTCCTAGACATGGCGCCAAATAGTAGCCCCTTACGTCCAAATGGTGATATGCTTTGTAAGGGGTGAACATGAGTAAAAAAAAAAAAAAAAAAACAAGTCAAGTTTTATTTACCTCAGTTTTTTTTTTCTATCCCTATAAAATCTCTATTATATGAAAGTCACTTTATATGAGTGAGAGTTCCTTCCTCATAGGTTTCGAAACCGCTGAACCTAGCTTTTGCAAATTTCACATAAATGTAATTCATATATCTGGTAGTGTTCTTAGATATGCTTTATGCAGAAATACATTCG